>NW_024080660.1:4950119-5364109 GCF_003009895.1 Hyaena hyaena | reverse complement strand
AAAAAAAAAAAAAAGAAAATAGCCGCTTTTGGGGGTGATGGGGTGGAAAGAAACCATAAAAGAAAAAGGTAATGGTCAGAGAGACAAGGGGATGAACCACAAAGCCAGAGAGTTGTCAGAGCCATCAACTATGTCAAAGCCAATGGGAACTGAGAAGAGACCCCTGGAAAGGGCTTTCAGACATCCTGACCTCCCATAACTGGGTAACATTTTGGGCTAAATACCTCATGAACCTCATGACGTGTCCTCACGGGTCGTAGGAGACAGCCTCTCTATCAAGAGACCTGGGCAGGGGTGCCTGGATGGTTCAGTTGGTTAAGCATCTGACTTTGGTTCAGGTCATGATCTGTCAGGCTCTGTGCTGACAGCTCATAGTCCAGAGCCTGCTTCGGATTCCGTGCCCCCTTGTCTCTCTGCCCCTCTCCCACTCGTGCTCTGTCTCTTTCTGTCTCTCACAAATAAATCAACTTAAGACCAATTTTTTATTTTAAAGAGATCTAGGCAGAGCTGTGTTTCCCATGGTTTCCTGTTTTCTCTTCTGTTTCTGGCAAAGGCCCAGAAAAATGGAGCTATTTTGTTTGCCATGAATCTCATGCCCCCTTAACTCTTTAACGAAAGGCGGGGCAAGTCATAAAAGTTATAAGCTGAAAATTTTTTTAAATTTTTTTTAATGTTTTATTTATTTCTAGGAGAGAGAGAGAGACAGCGTGAGCAGGGGAGGGTCAGAGAGAGAGGGAGACACAGACTCTGAAACAGGCTCCAGGCTCTGAGCTGGCAGTCAGCACAGAACCTGACGCGGGTCCCGAACCCACGAACCGCGAGATCATGACCTAAGCGAAAGTCGGATGCTCAACCGACTAAGCCACCCAGGCGCCCCATATAAGCTGAAATTTTTAAATCACTGGCAAAAGTGTAGTTTAATGATTGTTTATGAGCAACAGCAGCAGCAAATGGAGGAGGACTCCCAGTGGACTCCAGTTAGCTGCCAGCTCAAATGATAAGACTGGGAATTGTGAAGTGAGAATAAGGAACTGTCTCTTGTTTTCTACCTTTACTATTGTGGCCAGTTATCAAATAACAATAACTGACTTTAATGGCATAAGTTTTTCTAAAGGTCAGTCTCTTGATCAAATGTTCCTGGACTTGACTTATCCTAGGTCACATGGCAAATGACAAAGGTAGCCTTCACGTTCATAAGATACTGGAGATTTATCTGTGTAATTAAAGAAATAGTAAACGGAGCATGAGGGATGAGGCTGGAACTTCTATTAGAATCATTTATGGAGGAGCGTCTGGGTGGCTCAGTTGGTTAAGCATCCGACTTTGGCTCAGATCATGATCTCCCAGTCTGTGGGTTCAAGCCCCACGTCGGGCTCTGTGCTGACGGCTCAGAGCCTAGAGCCTCCTTTGGGTTATATGTCTTTCTCCCCTGCTCGCTCTCTGGCTCTGTCTCTCAAAATAGACATAAAAAAGTTTTTTTAATCATTTATAGAATCTATGGAATCATTTTTAACCTTAATTCCATAAAACCTTTAAAGATAATGAGAAATCTAGGGACGGATTTAGGCAGATGAGGTCATGTGGAATAAAGTAAGATTCCGAACCGCTGAAAGGGTCTGAAAGCCTTGAAACTTTGGGTAGAGTTTTAAAGAAGAAAAATAGTGCATAAACTACATTTCCCAGGAGGCCTCGCGCGGGAGTCTCCGCACTCCGCTAGTTTCTCTTCGCCTCGAGGTAAGCTGGGGAATGTAGTGCTCCAAGCCGCCCTGCACGTGACGCGTGCTGAGGAAGACGAGGGGGGACCGCGCCGCCCTCGGCGGTTCGGGGGCCCCGCAGCCTAAGTGTGAGCTGCTCCTGGCCGGGAATTTGGTTTGCGCAGGGCGGGGAGGGCCCCCGTCGTCCGGCCCCATCCGTGAAAGAGCTGAGCCGGGTTCGCCCGCCGGCGCTGCTCCGGGGAAGTCCCCGTGTGCGAGGCACCTCTGGGTCCCGTTCCGTTTCTGCGCTGCCGGGCCGGGTGCGGCGGAAGGTGCGAACAGCCCGGGGGCTCGCAGCTCGCGCCGTGCGCCCCACCCAGGCTGCGGCCGCACGGGGAGGAAGCGCGTATAGGTTGAGCGCAAAGTTTCCCTTTTTGCTTTCTCGTCACAGCCGCTCCAGCGGGCGGTCTTCACTTTGAGGGGGTCCGGAGCCGAAGGAGTTAAAACAAGCGACGCCCCCCACCCCACTGGCCGCCTCCCTCACCAGTCCAGCCCGCCGGCCATGGGCGGACGCGATCACCTGTTCAAAGTGCTGGTGGTGGGGGACGCCGCGGTGGGCAAGACGTCCCTGGTGCAGCGATACTCCCAGGACAGCTTCAGCAAGCACTACAAGTCCACGGTGGGAGGTGAGACGTCGCCGCGGGGGCGGGGTGCACCCCCGCGGGTGGGGAGCCGGGGGCTTCGAGGCCTTAGGCCCTTACCCGGTCAGGAAGTAGGTGTCCAGGATCTTGGAGGGACTAACCGCCCCGTGTTTGATCTGCACGTTTCTCTTGGGTTTCCCCAATTCGGGTCACCAGCCTGAGCTGACTGCGGGGCGGGGGGGAAAGAGATTGGGCGGAGGTGTGAAGAGCAGCAATGGGGAAGGGAGATGAGAAAATGCGCAATTGTTGCGTTTCCCCCGGGACCTGTGAACTCAGGACTCCTGCAACCTTACAAGGGGTCATGGGCAAATTTGTGTCATCAGCAGGGGCTGCTGGGACTCCCCCCCCCTCCCGCGCCCTCCCCGCACATGGAAGGCCTGGTTGGGTGCGGGACGGGGCTCTCGGCCTGCCTCTTACAGGAGTTCCAGGCAGGTGATGAAGGAAAAGAAAGGTGTTCAATCTGGCCTTAAAGGATCCTAGTTTATCTTGTGTGTTTTAATTATTTTTAAAATTTATTTATTTTGAGAGACAGAGCATGAGCAGGGGAGAGGCACAGAGAGAGAGAATCCCAAGCAGGCTCCCTCTGTCAGCACAGAGCCCCCACATGTGGCTCCTTGGGAGAACTGCTGCATCATGACCTGAGCTGACATCAAGAGTTGAATGCTTAACCCTGAGCCACGCAAGCTCTCCTAGGATCCTAGGTTTGTTTGGGGGTGCCTACCTGGGAGAGCCCCAGGCCCACACAATCTGATGGTATTTTTGTCCACGTATTGCTTAAATAAAGGCAACTTGGGGTGCCTGGGTGGCTTAGTCGGTTAAGCGTCCGACTTTCGCTTAGGTCATGATCTCGCGGTTCGTGGGTTCGAGCCCCGCGTCGGGCTCTGTGCTGACTGCCAGCTCAGAGCCTGGAGCCTGTTTCAGAGTCTGTCACTCCCTCTCTCTCTGACCCTCCCCTGCTCACGCTGTCTCTCTCTCTCTCCTAGAAATAAATAAAACATTTAAATAAATAAATAAAACAAAAAAATAATCTAGAAATTCTTCAAGAAATTTGAAATATACAGATTATCTGACCTATTTTCCGGCCCCCTTTTCTCTCAAACTGGGGAGGGGAAAAAAGGAAGGGAACACTAAGGAGTTCATTCATTTCTTTCTACTCCACTTTTTTTTTTTTTCTCTCTCAGAGGTAGAAATGCCTTTTTGTTAGGTAGAAAGTGTTTAGCTGGTGAAGGGGGAGAGTAACAACATTTATTTATCTACATTACGAGAACATTTTTTAAGGAAAAAAAACCTACGCTAATATAAATTTTGAAGATGGGTAATAGTGTTCACTATGGAATTTAAAAAAATTAACAAGCATTAACATTACAATTAAAACATCCTCCTTGAGAACATCCAGCAAAATTTAGAATTTATAAATTTTTTAATGTCTATATATTTTTGAGAGAGAGAGACAGAGTGCGAGCAGAGGAAGGACAGAGAGAGAGGGAGACACAGAATCTGAAGCAGGCTCTGGGCTCTGAGCGGTCAGCACAGAGCCCAAGACGGGGTTTGAACTCACAAATGGAGACATCATGATCTGAGCTAAAGTCTAACACTTAACCAACTAAGCCACCCAGAAGCCCCAAAATTTAAGGTTTAAAGTTTCAAAAACTATTTCCTGACTACTTTGCCTCCTGACTCCTACATAATATGAGGGCCCCTATTTCATAGATTTGGTTAAAAATATTTCTCTAATTTGGGGCGCCTGGGTAGCTCGGTCGGTTAAGCGTTCAACTCGATCTCGACTCAGGTCGTGATCTCACCTACACTGATGGCCCAGAGCCTACTTGGGACTCTGTCTGTCCTTCTTTCTGCCTCTCCCCAACTTGTGCACGCTCTCTCTCTCTCTCTCTCTCTCTCTCTCAAAATCAATAAATAAACATAAAGTTTTTTAAAAAGTATTTCACTAATTCGTTTTTAGCAATTGCTCTAGTTTTCCTTTAGTAAAGAATAACTGGCTCCAGGTAAATTTTTTTTCCAGTAATTATTCTAAATTTCCCCTGGCTTTCATTTCTGTCACAGATGCGGAAAAATGTATTTCCAAATCTGGAAAAGTATTCATTTTCTCTCATCGAAAGCCTTCCCCCCCCAAGCGTACTCTTCCAGTATCAAAAGCCTCGCCCCCCTCCCCCCGCCACATACTCTTCCAGGCTTAGCTCGCTGAGTCGCAGCATCTCCAGATTTCAGTGGGGCTCTTAAGCGTCATTCGTGCTGTGGCTTCTTCCTGGGACTCCTCTGGGACGTCTGCACTTTGTCCCCATTCCTGCCCCAAATAAGTTCCTCCAGCCTTATGGAGGGTACAGAACTCCCCCCTGGGGTGCGTCCTTCTCATCATGCAATTGGATTAGAAACCAACAGTGAAATTGAATGTGGAAGATGCAAAAGCTACCGCACTTACCTCATTTCCCACTTTTGCGCCATCGTCCCTTCCCTGAGAAAACCCCCTAGACCTCCCAGAAACTGTGCAGCTTGAGATCAGGAGTTGTTTTGCTACTTGCTCCCATCCTCCTACCCCCAGCCTTAGAGACAACTAGTAACAAATAAATGAGTTTGTTGAGAAAATAAAAGCTGAAGACCCCTTCAGAGAGTGGTTATGAATTGTCTGTGCCAGGTGCGCCTGGCTGTCTTCCGTCAGAACATGTGACTCTTGATCTTGGGGTATATGAGATCGAACCCCATGTTGGGGGTACAGTTTACTTAAAAATAATAATAATAATAATAATAATAATAAGGAGCACCTGGGCGGCTCAGTTGGTTGAGCATCTGACTTCGGCTCACGTCATGATCTCCTCATTCATGAGTTCGAGCCCCACATTGGGCTCTGTGCTGACAGCTCAGAGCCTGGAGCCTGCTTCGGATTCTGTGTCTCCCTCTCTCTCTGCCCCTCCCTCACTTCCTCTTTCTCTCTCTCTCTCTCTCCCTCAAAAAATAACTAAATAAATAAACATTAAAAAATAATTTAAAAATAATAATAAATGTTTAAAAAATAAAGAATTGTCTGTTCCACACTTAATACATGTGGTGGGCTCATCTCAGCCCATTGAGAGCTTAAAAATAAATAGAAAGGATTAGATTTGTGTGTCTCTAGTTAAAACTGCATGTTTGATCTGAGTTTGTTCGTGGATTTTTTAAAGGTAAATTTTATTCAATTCTACTTGTATTTTCAGTGGATTTTGCTCTGAAGGTCCTCCAGTGGTCTGACTCCGAGGTGGTGCGGCTCCAGCTGTGGGATATTGCAGGTGGGCTGGGAAGATGCAGTGGGAACAAAGGAAGACGTTTTGTTGAATCAGCAAGCCCTCAGAAAAAGTGGGGTAGCAAACCCAGTTCTTTTCTGGAACCGGAATGACTGGGTCGTTCAGAGGGAACCTAAGATGGGTAGATGTAGAGTGCTTGTAGACCTTTTCTGTAGGTGTTTTGCCCTGGATACATGAAGAGACTTTCCTGTGTGAGGGGAGCGGCTGACCAGGCTGTGGGATCCTCCAGAACGTAGGCCGGTGCTCTCACAGCAGGGGGAGGGCGCTTTCCCCAGCGTTTCAGCTGACCTTGGTGAGAAACAGATCCCCAGAAAATAGAGACAATAATAATAATAGCTGACTTTTACTGTGTGCCAAGCACTTTCCTAAGCATTTTAGATTCAATGACTCGTTAATCCTCATAGCAACCCTGTGATAACAGCTACTGCTTTTATCTCCGCCCTGCAGATGAGAATCTGAAGCACCAAAAGCTTGACTTGGCCAAAGTCATACAGATAATAAACGACAGAGCAGGGATTTGGACTTGGGCGGTCTGGGTGCAGAATCTGGACTCCGCCACAGTGCGTCCTGCCCCGTCCCCCACACTGAAGATAGGAAGGGCAGGGCATAGGAAGGGGTTGCGACTAGTTCTTAGCATCGCCTTTCCAACCAAACATTCCCACCTTCCCTCCCAGGGCAGGAGCGCTTCACCTCCATGACACGACTATACTATCGGGATGCCTCCGCCTGTGTTATTATGTTTGATGTTACCAACGCCACGACCTTCACCAACAGCCAGAGATGGAAACAGGACTTGGACAGCAAGCTCACACTACCTAATGGAGAGCCCGTGCCCTGCCTGCTCTTGGCCAACAAAGTATGTGGTCAATCTAGGCAAACAGCCCCTGGCCTCTCTCTGTGGTCAGACAGTGGGTATATCTAAAATGCTCTCTGATTCCAGATACCCATTTCCCCTTCTCAAGTTCGCAAAATCATCTCTCCCTCCTTTCAAGGGGATGCTGGGACTTTGTTTGGGAAGAATATTGGCTAGATTTTAGATGTCGGTGTTCTGAGCCATCGGTGGAAAGGGTTTAAATCCACAAGTATCTGAGCTTCTCTTCTCAGGAAGCTTATGGTGTTGCCTTTTATGTACTCTCTTTGCCAGTGTGATCTGTCCCCTTGGGCAGTGAGCCGAGACCAAGTGGACCGGTTCAGTAAAGAGAATGGCTTCACAGGTTGGACAGAAACATCAGTCAAGGAGAACAAAAATATTAACGAGGCCATGAGGTGAGCGGTTCCTGCTGTTCTGGGGTCAGACGCACAGATTCCCCTGTCTTCTGCTGCTGCTCTCCCCATCGACCTTCTTTTCTTGTTTCTGAGCAAACAAGAACAGACTGAGCCACTGGAATTCCAGCTTTGGAAGGTCGGGGATGCTGTCCTTTATCCTGAGATACCTGGGGACAAAGGGGCACTTGAACCTTGTGGCTTTACTGAGTGCCATCCGGTGATAAGACAGACAGGGTCTCCCATTCCTCCCTTCCCTCCACCCAGTTTCTCAGGCTTATTTTTTTTTTTTTTTTAATTTGTGTTGTAGAGTCCTCATTGAAAAGATGATGAGCAATTCCAGAGAAGATATGTCTTTGTCCACCCAAGGGGACTATATCAATCTGCAGACCAAGCCCTCCTCCAGCTGGGCGTGCTGCTAGCAGTTTGGGGCTTGTTTTCCCTCCCGATGTCAGGAGGTCTTTTCATCTCTTTCCTTTGGCTGCCCACCCAGCAATCTCCTGTACACGTGACCCATCTCCTGCTGGCTGTCCTGAAAGAGCCATCCTCACTGAGGGAAGTCTGGGACTCCAGTGCATTTCTGCATCCCTCACAGGTGGGCTACTCGCAGCTGTGGCTCAGTACCTTCTGTATAAGAAAGATCATCTTTCTTTGTGATCTGGGATTTTGTGGGAAGCATTGGAAATCCGCACCTGTGATCAGAATTCCCACCCGTTTTTGGCGTCCATTTTTCCATTTGATGTATGTTGATATCTCAACCCGGTAGGACTTCAGATTGCGAGAACAAGAGCAAAGGGCATTTCCCAAATGCCCTATAGGTTGTCGCTGTCAGATTCTTCCTGTCTTGGACTTTGACTTTGAACCTCTGATTCCAGGATGCACAGGAGTGTGGCTGGATATCCATGGGTTTGGGGCCACAGGAGATAATGGAAAAGTCACTGTATTTTTGAAGCTTCTAAAGTCATAATTGGCTTTATCTTATCTTGGCTGCAAGAGTATTCAAGCTTATAAACTACTTATTATGAGTGAAGAGAGCATTTCTTTCCCCCAGAGAAATCAGTTGTCACGTTAGGGTTTTCAAGGGTCTCGCTACCAGTGGGTTGAGAATGGGGTCGGCAGGTTTCTGGGTTGGTGTCCTGACGCATAACACTGCAAGTGACATCAGTTGGCTGCAGTGCCCTGACATAGGTCTGTTCCTCACAGCTTGGGGAGTCTGAATGGAAGAGGGAAAGGTTAATAGAACAAAATCCCATGGGACGACTTGTTTCTGAGCACTTTGGGTGCTCAGCCATAAGAAACAAATTTTATGTACAAACCTCTGCCTGAGGGGAGTGAGTAGATAGACAGAAAATCATTAAGTAATTTAAGTGCTAAGTCGGTAGGGTTTTTAGTATCAAATCATTTCTAGACAGCTTAATTTGTTAAATTCTCACAGGACGGTGATTTATAACCTACCCAAAGTTATGAATATTCTTAATAAATTCTTTGAAAGCACTTACTTAGATAAGTAAGCATCCTAAGTAAGCAGCTCCCAAATCTGACCGAGCAGAACCAGCTGGGAAGTTTGTTTAAAACATCTTTTTAAATAAAATGTTTATTTTATGTTTTAAGGTCTGTCAAGCCCACTGAATCCACATTTCCAGGGGTGGAGTCTTGCTATTTGTTGTTTTTCAAAGCTACCCGGGTTATCTGACTTGCCTGGTTTGGAAAGCATCGCTGGGGAATTTGGTAAAGCTGTACAGAGTCAGGCATTCCCTATATATGTGCCCCTGGGCTTCCCTGCCCTCTCTCAGCTCTCCAGATGATTCGGGTACACACCAGACTTTGGAAACGACGGTCTTAACGATCAGAGGCCAAATATCAGAAAGAGAATGGGAGCCAGACCTTCTTTCAGTGGTTGGTTGCTTGGTTGGTTTTTAATACCAAGTATTATCACTTTTGCATAGTCTCTTAAGACCGTGAAGTTCTCTTTTGTATTACCCTCCATAAACAATGGGTTTTTATTACAACGATTCTAAAGGTATTAGCGGAGTAACTAATTCCCTCTATGTGAAAAGAAAATTGAGTTTTATTTACTGGTTTGAACCTCTGCAAAGTCACAAATAAAGGTGAAATAGGTCTTGTATTCATAGGAGTTATTGGCCTTTAAAGTGAGTTTGGGGGCACCCGGGTGGCTCAGTCGGTTAAGCGTCTGACTTCGGCTCAGGTCATGATCTCACAGTTCGTGGGTTCGAGCCCTGTGTCGGGCTAGCTCAAGCCTGGACCCTGCTTCAGATTCTGTGTCTCCCTCTCTCTCTAATCCTCCCCTGCTCACACTATCTCTCTCTCTCTCTCTCTTTCAGAAATAAATAAAACATTTAAAAATTTTTAATTAAAAAAAATAAAGTGAGTTTAAGTGCCATTTTATACTGATAATTCAAGAGTATTGTGTAAACAGAGATTTTATTTTTACCTTTAAAAATTAAGGTAAAGGAGGGGCGCCTGGGTGGCTTAGTCGGTTGAGCGTCCGACTTTCACTTAGGTCATGATCTCGCGGTTCGTGGGTTCGAGCCCCGCATTGGGCTCTGTGCTGACTGCCAGCTCAGAGCCTGGAGCCTGTTTCAGAGTCTGTGCCTCCCTCTCTCTCTGACCCTCCCTTGCTCACGCTGTCTCTCTCTCTCTCTCTCTCTCCTAGAAATAAATAAAAAACATTAAAAAAAAATAAAATCTCTTTTAAAAAAAAAAAAAATGAAGGCAAAGGAGCGCCTGGGTGGCTTAGTCGGTTAAGCGTCCGACTTTCGCTTAGGTCATGATCTTGCGGTTCGTGGGTTCGAGCCCCACGTCGGGCTCTGTGCTGACTGCCAGCTCAGAGCCTGGAGCCTGTTTCAGTCTGTGACTCCCTCTCTCTCTGACCCTCCCCTGCTCACGCTGTCTCTCTCTCTCTCCTAGAAATAAATAAAAAACATTAAAAAAAAATAAAATAAAAATGAAGGTAAATCTTATTCTGTCTGTTAATTTACGGGTATCCATTGCCTAATACCAATTCAGTACTTGATATAACATTCCAAATAATGCTTGGAAATGTGACATTGTAAAATTAAAAAAAAAAAAAATGAATGTGTTTTCTTTTCCTATGTGCTGACTCAGGAATTACCTGCCTTTTCAAGCATTGCTAGAGGGTGGCCTGCCAGTCCTTCTGAATTTTTTTTCTTTTTTTTTTTAATTTTTTTAAATTGTTTATTGTTGAGAGAGAGACACAGAGTGTGAGCAGGGGAGGGGCAGAGAGAGGAAGACACAGAACATGAAGCAGGCCCCAGGCTCTGAGCTATCAGCACAGAACCCGATGCTGGGCTAGAACTCACAAGCTGTGAGATGATGACCTGAGCTGAAGTCAGACGCTTAACTGACTGAGCCACCCAAGCACCCCAGGTACACATTATAGGGCTGAAACTAATTAAAGAAGAAATTGAAGTATAACTAATTCCTCTGTATGTCCTATCCATAAAGAAAAAGGAAATCAATTAAGTTTTTAAAAACGAGGGCAATGTTTACATGATTAGAAATATAATTATACTAAAAATAATTATATCTTGTCATTTGGATGCTACATCTTGGTACGGTTGTTACATAAGCATGGATATTGTTGGAGCCCTTCCCTAGAGAAATTTCCACATTTGAGACAAGATAGCCTTCCAACCACTCTGCTGGTGTTTGGACAGAACGAAAACATAAGCATTTCCTGCATAGTGTTTTTAAGAGACCCAAGGAAGGGCTGAGAACAGAGCTGTAGAACTGTGACTGCCCTGGCTTTAGACTTTGAACAGAATAACTGAGTGACCAAACAAATAGAGAAAAAGAGATCACAGGTCAAGGAAGGCCCCTCCACAGTAAGTGACGGTTTGCCCTTTTGTTACTACTAATGAGCCGGAATTACTCCCAAGATGACTTTCCCAATTCATTTGCCCAAGCTATTGCTAAGATATGTTTGGGCTCCTCATTTTTCCCTGTCATCTCCAGATTTAACTCTTCTTTGAATGGTCTGTCTTTTGTCCTCAGGACTCTGTCCCATCTAACATGAGGCCTTTACTGTGCCTTGCTGTCCTTTTGTAAGCAATAGCCTGCTTTTGACATGATCTAAGGCTATGGTTAGAAGCTGTAGAAATCTCCATGGTATTCCAGAAGATCCAGTGGAGATCACCCAGGGAAACGAACCTCAGTGCCTTTTTTTCCCTCTACCATCTTGGTTCACTGTATAGGGAGAGGCTTCAGCTATATAAGTGACTCATTTATTAAAGCCAAATAATCCCCAAAGCTGCCAAGTTGAAATAGGTGGGAAACCACTAGAAAGTGACGTGTGTTGGAAAGTACTCCATGTATTTTTGATTCAGCCATAAATACCCAAGACTCAAGAATATATCCGCATATGGCCTTCATTGGTAGAACAACTCTGCCTTTTCTTTGGCTTTTGAGCATAATTCGAATTCTCTTGGATTTTGTTTGCAGAGTTTCAGTATATAATGGTATTGCTCTGTATTAGGATTCTCTTGGAAAACACAGCTAACAGGAGATATATACATACGTAAAGGGATTTATTAAAAGGAATTGACTTGTGTAGTTACAGAGCCAGGCAAGTCCAACATAGGCAGAGTTGATGTTCCAGTTCAAATCCCAAGGCTGGTAGGTAAGCTGTAGTAGCTGATGATATTCCAGTTTGAAAGCCATCAGACAGGAGAATTCTGTCTCACTCAGGAGAGGGTCAGCCTTATGTTGTATTTAGGCCCTCAACTGATTGGACAAGGCCTGTCCACATTACGGAGGGGAATCTGCTTTACTCAGTCTACTGATTTAAGTGTTAATCTCATCCAAAAACAGCCTCACAGAAACACCCAGAGTAATGTTTAACCAGATATCTGGGCACTCCATTGCCTAGTCAAATGGACAAATTAACTGTCACGTACATTTCACAGGACTTCATTAAGCGATGACAGTGTTTTAATATCTTCATACTTAACTTTGATTTACACCCAAAGTCTGTGTGATTAGGAACTAAGTACACATTAATGAGAATAAAGGGGAGAAAGCATGTAGGAAAAGGAAGGACAAAGAGCAGGCATTTTATGATGTATCATGATGTGAGAAAGGCAGCCCAGTAGCACTGACTGCTAATTCCTGCAATGGTGTAAACCCGTCCCTAAGCTCTGAGTTGTGTATGCTTCTTACACTGTCTTTGAAATAAGAAAGCACACCTTCACATTTTATGTTTGAGGGAACAAATGTCTCCAAATTTGACTGACTGAAAGGCAGCCGGTTGAATTTGTCGTAAAGTCAAGACATAACTGCATATTTTTGAATTTCCAATCTCTGTTCTATCATTTAGGTTTCTGGAAAACATTTGACCTGAAAAACCTATTTTAGAAAATAAGCCCAGGGGTACCTGACTGATTCAATGGGTCGATCCTGCAACTCCGATAATCGGGTGGTGGGTTCAGGTCCTACGTTGGGTGTAGAGATTACCTGAAAAATTTTTAAATCTTTTTTTTAAAATGTTTTAAATTATTATTTAGTTTTAAGGGAGAGAGAGGGGGAGAGAGAGAGAGAGAGAGACCGCGTGAGCAGCAGAGAGGCAGAGAGAGGAGACACAGAATCGGAAGCAGGCTCCAGGCTCCAGGCTGTCGGTACAGAGCTCAATGCAGGGCTCAAACTCACGAACCGTGAGATCATGACCTGAGCCAAAGTCGGACCCTTAACTGAGCCACCCAGGTGCCCCGGAAATTTTAAAAATCTTTAAAAAGAAAAGAAAAGAAGCCCAGACATTTAGAGAAACAGAACTGATCCCTTTTGGGTTTGAACTTCCGGTTTGTGTTAGCTTTTGAAACTATGTTCACGCATGGAGTAGAGAGGATCACGTTTCCATATTAAATTTGGGGGGGCCACATTAAGTAGCCTGCGGTGCACACTATCCTAAGATGTTTAATCAACAAGTTCCATTTACCAAGATATGTCACCCAAATGCAGTGACTAACATTTAATTTTGAATATCAGGTATGTTATTTGCAACTACAGGGATTTTAACAGCCATTCCCTTTTCAACTGTCACTGCCAGTAGCTAACATCTAAGTGCCGCTATGAGCCCAGTATTCCCCTAAGCACTTCACATGCATTATTTTTATTTTTACAATGACTTATGATATGTATATATATATGGAAACAGAGGCACCAAAAATTCAGGCTTTGCCCAAGGAGAGCTAAGTGGCAATCTGATTTTTTAGCCTTAAGCAGTGTGACTCCAGAAAATTGCCCTTTACTACACAACACGGTACTAATCTTTTTTTATGTGTGTGTTTTGGTGGTGGCATCCTGAATTTTTTCCATACAACAAATGTTCAGTGTGATAGAAACAAAGAGTAATTTATTAAATGGGCATACAGATTTTTTAATATCTTTTTTTTTTTTTTTTTTTTTTTTTTAGAGAGTGATAGGGTACCTGGGTGGCTCAATTGGCTCAGGTCATGATCTCATGGTCCTTGGGATTGAGCTCTGCATCAGGGTTCTTGCCCACAGTGTGGAGCCTGCTTGGGATTCTCTCTCTCCCTCTCCTCTACCCCTCCCACTCATTCTTTCTTTCTCTCTCTCTAAATGAATAAATAAACATTTAAAAAATAAAAGAGTGAGAACACAGGAGCAGGGGAGAAGGGCAGAAGGAGAGAGAATCTCAAGCAGGTTTGATTTTTTTAATACTTTTATCATGAAAAAATTTAAATCTCATTAAGGAAAATGAAGAAGAAAACTCCAGCAACTCAAACAAAACCTCTATTTACGGGGGCGCCTGGGTGGCTCAGTCGGTTAAGCGTCTGACTTCGGCTCAGGTCATGGTCTCACAGTTCGTGGGTTCAAGCCCCGCATCTGTCTCTGTGATGACAGCTCAGAGCCTGGAGCCTGCTTCGGATTCTGTATCTCCCTCTCTCTCTAATCCTCCCCTGCTCATGCTGTCTCTCTCTCTCTCTCTCTCTCTCTCTCTCAGAAATAAATAAAAACATTTTTAAAAAAAACCTTTATTTACAGAAATCCACCCAACCTTATCTCTTAACACTCTTTAAAGTAGCGAGGAAGTTAGAAGTCTGGAGCAGAAATCTACAGAAGAAAATGAATTTAAATACTTAAATTGACTTCAGCCCAATCTTTTTCTGGCTGCAGTCTGAGGGCAAAGGAGCATCCTCCTTAACCATGAACCTACCTCCAAGGTTACTCAGCCTCTGGGGTTTTAGAAAGACTCAGCAGACACACAGCTTTTCTGTCCCATACTTTCTTATGAGTATGATGGAGCAGAGACACAGCAGATTGGAGGTAGAAGTTTAAAAAAAAAAAAAGCTTGAAAGAAGTTTCCTTTAACTTCCTGGCAGGGTCTTCAAAGACAGGTAGCTCTCTGTGCTCCTGTGGTCGGTAGAAATAATGTCTATCTTTAGATCTGAATGACTTTCATGAGGTCACAGAACTAAAAGTGCCCAGCACAGAGCAAGTGCCCAAAATTTGTTTGAAATCTCCCAGCTACTATAGCTTAGCCTTGAAGGAAATGGGTCTTTGTTAGGGACAGGGAAGGGTCATTCGTTTGCCACCCCGGCACTGCCACTTCTTAGTGTCTTAAACACTAAGCGGAGGAGAAAAGGCTGCTTCCCCAAACATAACTAAAATAATAGGGAAATTAAGCATTGAGTTTAAAAGGCCATTAAATCTCATTTCCAGGGGAAAGGAATGATTATCTTTACTGTCTCCTTAGCCTTTTTGTTTTCCTAGTTTTATTTTATTTAAAAAAATTTTTTTTACATTTCTTTATTTTTGAGAGACAGAGACAGAGCACAAGTTGGGGAGGGGCAGAGAGAGAATGAGACACAGAATCCGAAGCAGGCTCCAGGCTCCAAGCTGTCAGCACAGAGCCCGACGTGGGGCTGGCACCCAGAAATTGTGAGATCATGACCTGAGCCAAAGTCGAATGCTTAACCAACTGAGCTACCCAGGCGCCCCTTCATAGTTTTATTATGTATATTGTCCCTTCAGTGTTATCTGACGGTGCTTCTAAAGTCTAGATATGATATCTTTCTTCAGTTTCCAACAAACTGATTGTGGTTGTGACATGTGCCCAGGGCAGAGCATTTGGGGATGGACAAGAGAGAACTCACCTTGGAGACTTCATTCCAGGCTCGCCTGGCAGCCAGGGAGACAGTGTTGGGGCTCTTGAAGGCATAATTCAGAACTTGCCCACTAAAAAGTAAACTAGTCGTTCAAATATTAGTTACTTTCTTCTTAAGAGACAGTGTTTGTTGAAATACTTAGTGAATGAACAAGCAGATGGACAGAAGATGTTCGCTGAAGTTGAGGTGAGGAGAGAGTAGGGTATGACCCTCACTTTGGAAGAAGAAGACCCTTCAGTGAGACCATCTGTCAGTTGGTCTTGAACTAAACTATAAGGGCAATGCCTGGAAGACCTGTCCTGAAATTTCCACCTGCCTGGACATGTTGACTATGGCCAGTTCCTTTCATTACCTAATAAATGAGTAACAAGAATCCTCTGCCTCATTTTATAATACTAAATAAAGGTATTATCTAAGATAATAGCAGTCTGCCCTGATAAAACAACCCCCAACAAAGTCACTCATGATTACTGCAACACCCTAGCCTTGCATTGGCATTTTGACAATTGTATGTTTGACAATAAACTTAGTCAAAACATATTCAGACACTGATTATGATACTCAATGCCACCCCCCAAATGTTGGCAAGGATGTGGAGAAATTGGACCCCTTGTGCACTGTTGATGGGGGTGCAAAATGATGCAGTTGCTATGGAAAATAGTATGGAGATTCCTCAAAAAATGAAAATATGACCATACGGTTAGCAATTCCACTTCTTTTGTTGTGTTTTTTTTTTAATGTTTTATTTATTTCTGAGAAAGAGACCGTGTGAGCAGAGGAGGGTCAGAGACAGAGGGACACACAGAATCTGAAGCAGTCTCCAGGCTCTCAGCTAGCTGTCAGCACAGAGCCCGATGCAGGGCTCGAACCCACAAACCAGGAGATCATGACCTGAGCCGAAGTCAGATGCTTAACCAACAGCCATGCAGGCACCCCAGCAATTCCACTTCTGATGTATCCCAAAGAATTGAGAGTAGGGGCTCAAAGAGATGCTTAAACACCCATGTTCATAGCAGCATTATTCTGGAAAGCAACCCAAAAAACTGGAAGCAACTCAAGTGTCAACTGACAGTGGAATGGGTAAACAAAATGCGGTACGTGCATCCAGTGAAATATTACTCAGTGTTCAAAAAGCAGAACTTTTGGGGAGCTCCTGGGTGGCTCAGTTGGTTAAGCATCAGACTCTTGATTTTGGTTTCAGATCAGGATCTCATGGTGTTGGAATTGAGCCCTCCTTGGGCTCCCAACTGAGCTGGGAGCCTGCTTGGGATTCTCTCTCTCCCATTCTCTCTCTCTCTCTGCCTCTCCCCCCTTTCTCTCTCAAAATAAGGAAATAAACATTTTAAAAACTGTCTTAAAAAGTAGAACATTTTGGGGGCACCTGGGTGGCTCAGTAGGTTAAGCGTCCAACTCTTGGTTTTGGCTCAAGTCATAATGGCACATTTCATGGGTTGGAGTCCCAAATCAGGCTCTGCGCTGACAGTGTGGATTGGGATTCTTTCCACCACCACCCCTCCACCTCTCCTCCACTCCAACGCATGCTCTCTCTCTCTCAAATAACCCCCCCCAAAAGTAGAACATTTTGATACACACTAAAACATCAATGAACCTGGAAGACATGCTAAGTGAAATCAGTCCACGAAAGAACAAATACAATATGATTCTACTTAGTAGTCAGATTCATAAAAACAGAAAGAAAATGATGGGTGCCAAAGTCTGGGGAGAGAGGGAATGGAGAATTAGTGTTTAATGGTACAGAGTTTCAGTAGAGGAAGATGAAAAAGTTCTGGAGATGGATGGTGGTGATGATTGTACAACCTTGTAAATGTACTTAATGTCATTGAACTATATGTTTAAAAATGGTTACAATGGTGAATTTTATTTTTGTACTTTTTTACTACACCTCTCTCTCTCTCTCTCTCTCACACACACACACACACACACACACACACACATTCAGGGAAGGGTGGAGTGAAATGCTAAAGGAAGAAGATAACTTGTTTAATGCTTCACTGGTGAACTGTGCTATTCTCCTCCCTTAGAGAACCCAGATTTTATATAAGGGAAGACTTTCAGGAGGGAGACAGTGGTAAGTTGGTTGGTTGGTTTATAAAGTGTATTTTCAGTTGGTTATTAACAGGTTGTCTGTGGCAGGCGCTGAAATCATTTTTACAACGGTGAAGTAAACCCAGTCATTCCCATAGGGATACTGAGCTCTACTTCAGAATTTTAGGCATTCAACAAATGTTCACTAATTTAAACGGAATGATCCATTCCACCGGAAAGGAATGATTACCTTCAGTTGCTTGTCTGGAGTTTTCAGCCAACCTTATCCAGTCCGACCCAGGAGTTTCAAAACCTGAATTTTAACAAATACTTAGATACTGCTTACTTATGCGTGGGTGACTGTCCCAGGGCTTTTCATATATTAACTCATTTAATCCTAATAACCCTATGATGTTAAATATCTTTGTTCCCCATTTTACATATGAGAAAATTGAGGCACGGTGAGGTAAAGTTATACAACTACTAAGTTGTGGATCTGATTTTCAAACCGAAACACGTTGTGGCCCCAGGCTCATGCTTCTAAGACCCTGAGGTAATGTCGGAGACCAGGACTCTAATGACCCTGAAACGGATCTCAAGGTCCAGAATGGAGAATAGAAATTAGTAATGAAGTTATGCCTTCAATAACCAAGGTTATGAACCTGCCTTTCTGCTCCAACAGGGGTTGGACCCCTGAGGGCTAATGTTGAAGCCAGGGGAAGGGGTTTGCGCGTCTAAGGTCAAAACTTTTGAACCTATGGAATTTCCCTCCAATTCAGCAGCCCCTTAGTGACGAATCAGCTACCTAGCCCACGGGTTTTGCTATTAGTGCAGTTTCTAGATGATCAAAGCAGGCGAAATGAAACAGCATTAAACTACCACTAAATGACACTGAACCCCATGTAGATCTTTTTTTCTAGTCGTTCCAAGATGCGACCTAAAACGAATCTGCAACCCTTGAGTGGAAACCAGGGGGCGGGCCAAGCAGCGACCATTTTTGTTTTGCGGCCGTGCACTCTCAGAGCATCTTGACTAACAGGACCCCACGGAGGAGGCGGGGCCTATCAGTGCGCGGGGCGGGGTCTGGGAGACGTGATGATTCAAACGGACTAATGAGCTCCGCGCATCTGGCAGAAGCCGCCAATGACCGGGCGTGATGGGGCGGAGCCCACCGACCCTACTGGGTTTGGTTGCAGCGCGGCTTTGGCGCATTTTCGGCTGGTTTGATTCATCCATTTTGAAGAGACGGGGGAGCGGGGGGCTCGTCTGATTAAGGGGCCCTGAACCAAGAAGCAGCGGAGTTTGAGAAGCCAGCAGCCCGGGGTTCGGCGGCAGCGGCCCCATCGGCCGAAGTTGGGGGGGGTGGGGCGCCGAGCGCGCGGGGTGGGGGGGGTCCTGGTCTTTGGCTTCTCGACTCGGTCCTGTTTCGACAGCGAACATGTCTCGGCCTGTCAGGTCAGTGCGGAGTCCGAGGCCTGGAGCGGGATGGAAGGGGTTGGGGGTGAGTGGTGAAGGACTGGGGGGACAGAAGCCTGCAGTCGGTCCTCCCCAGTGCCACGCGCGGCCTCCTCCCTTTCGGGGCCCGCGCGCGCCCTTGAGCGTGGGGGGCCTTGCTGGCTCGCGGGGCTGCGCGGGGGTGGCGGCCGCGCGCCCATGCGCGCGCTCCTCCCCGCCCCGCGCCGCTGCAGGGCTCCAGGCTGCTCTGCTGCCTCCCCCACCCGCCGCACTGGAGCGGGCGGGGTGTTCCCTGAACCGCCAGCGGCCGGAGGGGGAGGGGTGTGAAGTCAGCGCCCCCACCCAGGCCCCACCTCCTCAGGGCCAGCCCCTTGGAGCCTGCGGGGAGACCCTATGAGTCGGACTCAGGCTCGGCTCCCCACCTTCAGTGAGGAGGGGCGGAGACGCCCGGTGGCCCCTTGCCCCCTCTGCCTGCGTGGGGGTGGGGGAACTCAGCCCTCTTTCTTTAGCGGACGGGGGTGTTCCATGCAAAGGGGGAGGGGCGCCGCCGCCATCGGGCCCCGCCTCTGTCCTCCAGGGTCGCTGCGGGGCCCCGCCTCCCGGATTGGGCCGGGCGTGGGCGGGACCCGTTCTTCTCCCTTCAGGCAAAAGTGAGAGCTCGGGACTGGGCCCTGGAAAATAATGACTGTCGCCTCTCCTCAAACTCCGAGTTCTGAGCGGGTTAACCTCCCCCCATCCCCCACCCCCTGAGTTCGCTGTTTTCCCTCCGACTAGAAATGTCCTTCCTCGGGGAAATGTCCATACTCAGGAAGGTGCGGGTTAACAGCACGACCCAAATCCCGTGTGGTTCTCGTTCCCGCTGCCTCTCTACGCTCACCCGGCGTACGTGTCTCGGATGTTTTTGTAACCCTCTCCTTCCCTCCCCAAGTAACCTAAATAATAAGGGGTCTAGGTTCCGGTAACCCGTAGACTTGATTCTGAGCATTTCAACAAGTTTGCAGTTCCCCAGCGGACGGTGGACTCGCCCTGTGCCGTCCTCCTGGCTATTGTATGGAATGTGCCATTTATGGAGGGGTGTGGCTTAACCCAATGTGTTGAGGCCTTTAAAAGGAGGGCTTTTGCAAATTACTGTTAATTCTAATGTAATGTCCGTGACGCTTTCGATGTGAAGGAATCGGCGGCTTCGCATAGTGTTTTCTAGATAAATAGGTGAAGGTGTAGACTTAAAATGTTAACAGTTGTTGCTTCTCCTTCTTCATTCCAAGTTTTGGAGGAACGGAAGTATTTTGACCTAGAGCTCTAAAGAGAGGTTTGGAACCCTGGAAGGGGTTTTGTCCCACACCGATCTATCTCCTCACTAGATCATCCGTCTCCGACTGGTGGTGGTATGGGACGGCATACTTCTCCGTTGGGGACGGGGCTGGGGGGACGCATGAGGAGAGTGCAAACTAACTACCTGATTGCTTTTCTGCCTTCTAATTTCTACCCTCATCTCTGATATCTCACCATCGCCACCGGGAAGAGTTTTGCCCGCTTTCTGGCAAGGAGTCTGAATAGATATTTCAGATTATAGTGTGCAAATTTTTTCTTTTGGCATGAAAATTGATCAATGTATCTCATCAATTTATGTAGAATATTTTCTTTAGGATCAGGTTAAATAGACAATATCGTAATAAAGATTTGACTCCTCTGGATTGGATCTCCTGTTTCTGGAAGTAAATTACTGTGTGGTGAAATTGGACTGTTTCTCTACCTTTTAACTTCGGTTCACTAGGTTTTGATGACTTTATATTATGGTGTGACTTTATTATACTCCTCTGCCTCAATTTGTGTTCCCAGATCTAGACACTGGAACACGAACAGAACTTTTTTTTTTAATTTGGAAACTTTGGTTTTTTTTGTGTGTGTTTTTTTTAAATATCACCAGTTGGGGATATATTAAGCATGGATCTGTCCAGTTTTTGGAGGCATTGGGACGTCTTCACAAATTTTTTCTTGTTCATTGTGCTGTTAAAAATAAATTTAACTGTCTATTTTCCCCTAATTGAACGAAATTAATATACTGGCTTCCGGGGTCACCTTCATAGTATTAATTTTAAAGCAGCTTGGTTTCTAATGATATATTTTAGTGATTAAAATCTCTGTAACTTTTTTTTTTTTTAAAGTTTCTAATATACTCATGACCAATAATAAAGCAGAAATAATTAAAACTTGAGTTTGGTGGTTTGTTAAATTTTGCAACAAAATTGTCTTAATCTTAGGGAAGTGCTTTTGTTCCAAGGTGTAAATGAAGAATCTATATACCTGAGGGTATTTAACAGAAAAGTTAATGGTAGACATTGACCAGGTACCAGAATGATCAACCTGTTTAAAAACAAACCCGGGGGTAAAAAAAAGCACAAGTTGGAAAATGAGTGTCAGCACATCTTCTTTTGGGGTTTGTTTCTGCCCTTTAGGCCTGTATATAATTTTGAGATTTTTCTGCTTTTCATACTTAACTATAAATATTCATTTTCATTTTAATACTAACCTGAGCATTTAAAGAAGTATTAGAAATGTACTAATAGCTGCTTGACACCAGTTTCCGTATGAAGGGAATGGTGAACTGATAGGCTACAGCAGGTTTTTTTTGTAGACCGGTGTGCAACACTTAACCAAGTAGTTTTGTTCACACAGTATTGCTGTCTTTACCTTTTACAGCATCTGACTCATTGTTTATAAATGAGAGCTCAAATATTTTAGGCCTTGGGTTCAATTTTATAGCATAAAATTACAGTCTTGGAGCTAGACAGAAATGTAGGCAAATTCATTTTACAAGTGACTCAGTGGGGACCTGGACAAGTGAAGTGCCTTGCATCACACACTTCATGAATGTAAAGGTTGGGATTAGAACCTAGATTTCTTAAATACCAGGCCTGCTCATCCTCACCCCTTCTGAATAATAATCACGTTACCTTCTACCTGATATGTATTGGTGGTATTGTAGTGTATGGCACTTTTAACCCTACAAAGTGTTTTCATGAATCTTGTGAGGAAGGGAAATGCTATTACTTATAAAAGATGAGAAAGAAAGCTCAGATTTACTGACTTGCCCAGACTAGAAACCAGATTTCTTGAAATTCAACTTAGTATATTCTCCAGAGAGCCTCCTCCTTTTTTGAAAATCATCCAAGTCATTCAGATCAGTGTTTGTTCCTTTCTGTAACATAAGTGTACTTGATATCTGGTTGTCTTTTGTTTAGTGCTTGAGATTGCTAGGAACCCTTAATCTTGAAAGTTTAGATGTAAAAGCATAGGTTCATACTGGTTGGTATAAAATTATTTTAAATAAATGTTTTTAAATAAGCAATTTTGTTTAACTCAATTTAAAATAATTTTCTGAGATACTTTGTAATTTTATTTTTTTAATTAGAAAGAACTTCAGAGATTAAGTCCATTTCCTTTAGCTTACCAGTGATGATTTATAAGCCAAAAAATTAAAGTGTAGAAATAGCAAAACTGTGTTTAAACTCTGAGTCTTAGGTATTTTCCTTTCTACTAGATTTGCATTTATATTTCATTCCACATAGAATGTTGTACAGGTCCACATTCCCTGTATAGTTTGAAACCATGAAGGCCATGTGTGTTTGGAAGTTCAGGTTTTTTTTAAAAAAAATGTTAAAAGTAATGGTGCCTATTCATGTGCTGTCACCAGTGAGTTCTGCAGTAGTGCTCCTGTAATCAAACACTATAGTGACTCTGTAATAAAACAATTTTCACACACAAACGTAAACTGAAACATTTGGTCTTCAGAACTTTTTGAATTTCTAAATTGTGGAATAGAGACTGTGGGCCTTTAACCACAGAAGTACCTTTCTCAACCTTCAATTTTAGAAAAAATAAAATCGCGTTGAAAGTCAAAAGAGCTATCCCTGAGCAACTTTTTTTTTTGTGCCAAGTATTCTGGCTGATGCTTCACACATATCCCACAATCTTGAAAGAACTCTTCAAGCAAGGTATATGTTATTCCCATTTCATATGAAGTAGCTGAGGCTTGGCTAAATTAACTGGCCAGTTTACCTGTTAAGAGGTGAAGCAGGACTTCAAATCCAAGTGTGGCCAGTCCCCAGCCAGTGTGATCTTCCCTGTGAGTCATACTGCCACAGGGAACACCTTCATGGTAGTAGTGCATCTTGCCATCTTGGAGAAAGTTGCACAGAGTTGGAGAGGACCAACCTTAAAATGGGGGAGGGGGTGAAATGACCATTTTGGGGAAGGAACAGGATAATATGTGAAGAGGTTAAAGGAAGATAACCTGAATGGAGAGGGAAAAGCGGTGAAATAGTGGGGCACTTGTGGAAAGAAATGTGAGCATTAGATAAGTGGCATTGCTTCAGGTTTATATGTTTTGTAATGCAAGGGTGTGTACCCTCTAACTAAATCAGGTGAATAGTTTTCAAAGCCACCTACAGGACACTACAAGAAAATTAATGGACTCATTTTACATACAATTATAGATGCAGAAACACCAGAGTATTAGCTAACTGAATCCCTTGTGTATTAAAAATATATATGATCAAGTAGGATTTGTTCCAGGAACAAAACTTAAAATCTGTTATTGATCCATCATTAAAAGATGCCAGAGTAGGCATCTGGTTGGCTCAGTCAGTAGAGCATGTGACTCTTGATCTTGGGGTCCTGAGTTCATGACCCACATTGGGCATTGAGCCTACTTAAAAAAAAAAAAGTTTAAAAAAAAAAACCTTGGTATTTGGAAAGATTCAACACTCATAAAATTCAGCATGTTATAATGAGAAGGAAAATTAAGGTTAATTAAAAATTGGAATTGATTTAACTTGACAAAAAGTTACAAGCTAAGGTAAGTGGTTGAATTTTTAGTGCTTTAAGTAAAACGTGGGGAGGTAACATGGTAAGCAAGTGAAACCCTGGAGATCAGGAGACTTGGGCTCCAGTCTCTGCTTAGGTTTATGTAATGGAGATGTTGCACTCCATTAGAATAATTGTAGCTTGCCCACAAAGCATTTTACAGTTTTCATAGGTTTCTTCCAACTCTAGAAATAATATGGAGAAAGTAATTTTTACTTAAGAAAGGGCAATTGGTTTTGTTTACTTACTTATATGGTCTGTTTTTCCCAGAAAACTAAAACAAGGTCACCATACTATATAATCCCAGAACACCATACCCTAGTCCTGTGAGTGGCACTCTTCTGGAATAGTAAGAATTAGAGCCTGCACAGCCAGATGGATTGCTTTGTAAACTTTGATTACTTGAACTTAATAATGAAGCTATTGAATATGCTGTGAAGTGTTACTTCTGTTTGCATTTTAAAATTCTCAGCTGCAAAGATAGAAATAAATATGACCTCATTACTCCAGATTGTGATGAAGTAGCTTTTTGGATTGTTGAGACTAGAGATAGCAGTTTACAGACCACCATGTTGTGCACAGTAGAAAACCTTTGATTTAGCACAGGACCACTTTGGTCAAACCAGGGCATCCCTTTGTTTTGAAAAACCTATTTAGATTCTAGGAAGTACAACTGATAGTTAGAGAATTACATTGCCATATTTTTAAATAACTACTGTCTAAGTAGCCATAATTACAGGTCTTTGAAATACTTCAGACAGAGACCACAGGTTGCCAAAGACCGTATCTACTGGGTATTGCATATTTTTAGTTGCTGCTTCGTGCACATCTATTTTTTGAATTGTGCACCTTTCCAGTTCCTGCGAACCAAGGTGACCTTCAAGATTTCATATATCAAGCTAAGCTGATCCCGAAGATGAACTACGTGAACTAAATGTTAGCTCCACTTAAAAGTAAAAAATCCACTCTGCTATTCATTGGGCTGGGAAACAAACATGGCTGGCTGGCTGCCACAGATTAACTGCAGCTGTAAAGACTTACTCCTCATGGTGACTACTGCTCTCCTACTAAGAAACCATTCTCTAAAAGCAGAAGCTATCAGAAACTTGACTGTTTGAAATTATGTCAGTAAGAATAAGACATAACACTTCTGTCAGAGTTAGGTCCTTTTGACTTGCAGAACTTGGCGTACAACTTCAGAGCTTCAGGTGAGGAGTTGCTGGACCCAAACTTCACATCTAACCACTCTGCCAAGTAGTAGGCTCCACTTTGTGGTCAGATCTGATGTTAACCTCCTTACACACGTTCTTACTGTGCTTCAAGGCTATTGGGACACTGCTTTATCTCGTTTCCCCGAACAAAGTACCTTTCTCTAAACCCTTTTGTTTTCCTTTGTATGGTGAGGTACTCCATACTTCTGATCTGCCTCTGCCTTCGTTGTAATGAGTCGCTAAACCTGACAGGCTACAGATTTGTGCCTGGTGTTTTGGGTTAAGATGACTGGAAGATGCCGCTGAGCTTCCCGAAGCTCTGCTCCAGACAGGACTCTACTTGGTAGTTTGGGCATCTGAGACCCCTTAAGTCC
This sequence comes from Hyaena hyaena, assembly GCF_003009895.1. Classification (NCBI taxonomy): domain Eukaryota; kingdom Metazoa; phylum Chordata; class Mammalia; order Carnivora; family Hyaenidae; genus Hyaena; species Hyaena hyaena. The sequence goes on along the minus strand of NW_024080660.1, from coordinate 5,339,041 downwards.
TACCCGCTTGAGGTTTCTCTGTCCCTAAGTGCATAGGTTTTACACTCAACTTCTGTTGGGAAAAATCTCGCCCCTTTTATTTATCTAATACTATATTCTCACTGAAATGTGTGTGTGCGTGTGTGACTTTTAAACAAAATATTTTCCTATATGGAGAGAATATGGTGGAACTGAATATATGTTAAGAATAAGTGCCATGTAGGAGTTAGTATTTGTTCATCTGGACTGAAACCTTAGCAAGCTGATAAAAGATTTAGTAGGAGATTATGACAATTAGCTCATAAACATGTGCTCATCATTCAAACCTTCACTCCCTTCCCTCTGCCACAGAAATTAGAAACTTTCCATCCAAAAAATGTAGGAATGCTTTCCTAAATGTTCATTTTACTTTATTTTTTACTTTTTGTTTTATAGTGTCTTATAACGTTTTGAATTTTATGTTTAATTATAAATAACAGTGATACAAGGTTCAGTCAAAGAGTAAATCTTAGCCATAAGGAACTTGAAGCTTAAGATGGAGTGAAGCAATTCTAAGAGGTTACTCTTAATTGCATTCAAGTATCCAGGCTTCTGTGAGTTAATGTTCTTATGTCCCGAGAAAACTTGGCATGTGAGTAATCTTTGAGGAATAGAAGAATGGGGGGAGATAAGTTTTAAGGGGGGAGAGTAGTTCTACAGAAACTTTATGTAAATCTGAAGAAACTTCATTAGTCTCTGTTCTGTAGTTAGGTTTGTGAGCGATTAGGAAAGGAAGCTTTGAGAGGTGGCAGGCATCAACAGTGCCCTATGGGGTACTGGGTTAGATGGGCTTGAGTTGGAAAATTGGCTTTACCACTTAATAGCTTGCAATGATAGGAAAGTTACTTAGCCAACCTGAGCATTAGATTCTTCAGATAAAATGGAATTAATGTTAAATTAGCACTTGTGAGATGATGGTGAGGATTGAGTGAGAATTGAATTGAGTATCTGGTGCATAGTACTAATTGCTGTTGTAATAATTTTAAATTCAGTGTTGGTTCACAAAAAAACAATCTCCTAGGTCAGTCTTCCTAATGTCGACTTTCATGGCTCTCTCAGGCATTCGATTCAAATTTTGTTATTAAAATGCTAGTAATTTTAGGGATGCCTGGGTGGCTCAATCAGTTAAGAGTCTGAGCCTTTATGTGGCTCAGGTCACGATTGATCTCACCACTTGTGAGTTTGAGCCCCAAGATGGGCTCTGCACTGATAGCACAGAGCCTGCTTGGGATTCTCTTTCCCCCTCTCTCTGTCCCTATCCCGCTTGTGCTCCATCTCTCTCTCTCTAAAAAAGAAGAAAAGTTAAAAAGTGAAATATTTCTGCTATCTGAAGAGAAACCAGAGTATTAAAAAATACTGGTAATTTCAGAAATCAAAGTTAAGCAAGTTTCTTTAATGCAGGATTTTCAAAGCTTTAACTTGTTTAAGAAGGTGATAATATCCAAATTGATCTGGTCAGGAAACCTTTAGAAAACCTATCTTGACAGAACACAAGTTGGGAAAACTTGTAATGAGAAAATTATTTAAATTTGGCATTAGAATTAATTCGTGCTCTTATAGTGCTGCTTTTCCTTTTTCCTGGCTGTGTTTTATTTTGTGGTTCCTGGAAATATTTCGGTTCAAACGAAAAAGGCTTATTTTTTAAAAGCTTAACTATCATTGGTTTAAACAAGCCCATTTGTTTAAAAAAATAGAATAAAAGGATACTGTAAAAATACTGAGTTTCTCTTTCAAAAAAGATTTTGACAGAGCTTCACATGAGGTCCTTGTGGGGAAAATGACTGAAATATAGGCATAATGCTCGTTCATTGTGATGGACTTGGACCTCGATAAATGGACTTGGACCTCAATATCCATACTCGGAGAAGGCAGATGAATAGGATAACCATCAGCATAAAAGAACATTTCTGATGCCTTAAAGGACTTTGGTCTTGGCCCATGTTGACTAAGTTTACAGATAGTAGGAAGTTGAGAAAGATAAATATGTTGAAATGAACTATCAGTATACAAAACAATTTTAAATAATTACTGGGGTTTTCTTTTATTCTTTTTTTTTAAAGAGAGAGCATGGTGGGGAAGGGCAGAGAGAGGGATGGACAGAGGATCTGAAGCAGGCTCTGTGCTGACAGCAGAGAGCCTGGTTCAGGGCTTGAACTCCTGAACCATGAAGTCATGACCTGAGCTGAAGTCAGATGCTTAACTGACTGAGCCACCCACGTACCCCCAAAAGAGGCTTTAGTTATTGGAATTGGAATATATCCAGTACATTTTATGATACTTGGATTGTATGAGTGCAAATATAGAGTAGAATAGGAAGACATTCTTTTTTTAATGTTTTATTTCTCAGAGAGAAGGAGGCAGCGTGAGCTGGGGAGGGTCAGAGAGAGAGAGAGACACAGAATCAGAAGCAGGCTCCAGGCTCTGAGCTAGCTGTCAGCACAGAGCCCAACTGGGGCTCGAACCCACAAGCTGTGAGATCATGACCTGAGCCGAAGTAGGAGGCTTAACCAACTGAGCCACCCAGGCGCCCCTAGGAGGACATTCTTAATCCTGATCTCTCTCTTTCCTGCATATACATCTTTATAAACCATATTGTTATGGTTAGATTGGGGCACTACTTGATAGTCTTTACTTGATAAATCTGGAGGGAAACAAGGTTGTGAGGATGCTTGAAGTCAGTCATGAGGAGGGGTTAAAGGAACCCTAATTAGCCTTGAAGAAAAAAGTAGAAACTGTCCTAGAAATTGTAAGGACCATGTGGATGAAGGGTTAGATTTAAACCATGGTTTGGGGCGCCTGGATGGCTCAGTTGGTTAAGCTTCTGACTCTTGATCTCAGCTTAACTTTTGATCTCAGGGTCCCGAGTTCAAGCCATGCATTGGGTTCCACGCTGGGCCTGGAGACTACTTTAAAAAAGAAAAAGAAAGAAAATTGTAAACCATGGTAATCCAGGAGATAGATGATAGAATCAAGTGAGTGGACTTTAGAAGCAGATTTTACCTTCTTGGGAAGAAGTATTTCATTATTGGAGGGGTTTGGGATTTTTTTTTGTTTTTGTTTTTGTTTTGGTCTTCTTTTTTTTTGGTATTTTGATAGGTTTTTGGAGTGCTTAAGTTTGAAAAAGTAAGCATTTTTAAAAGAAGAAATTAGGGGCGACTGGCTGGCCCAGTGGGTAGAGCATCCAACTCTTGATCTCAGGGTCATGAGTTTGAGCCCCCCATAGGGCACAGAGTACACTTTAAAAATAATAATAATAAATGGGAAAAAAAATTCTTTTAAAGATAGGAGGGGGACCTGGCTGGCTTAATTGGTAGAGCATGTGACTCCTGATCTCAGAGTTGTAAGTTTAAGCCCCATGTTAGATGTAGAGATTACTTAAAAATCTTAAAAAAAAAAAATTATGGGAAGTTAAAATAGGAAGGGATGTTATTTTTTTTTGCTACCAAGGATCAAAAACAAACTTTTTTGTAAAGGTAAAAACAAGAAAAACTTGAGAACTCTCCTTTTGCAATCCACTTTTTATTCTAGAGTAGTGGGTTTCAAACTTTTTTGATGAGGTTGCTACACACAACACTAACACCTGAAATAAGTTTCAGGTAACTTATATGTTACTTAGGTACAGTTTTTTTTCTGATATTTTTTGTTTTGTTGTTGTTGTTTTAATGTTGGTTATATACCAATAAATTCATTTCAGGACCCAGTAGTGGGTTGTGACCTATCGATTGAAATGCATTGTTCTACAGGATCTCATCTATCTGATGAAATGAGATGTTTACCACCCAGGTGATTAGTGACAAGAGCAATGTTGGTTATTTTAGGTTTCTCAAAATTCAGATTTCAGATGTGCTTTAAGTGCCTAATGGGAAACTTGTTAAATTCTGGAAGGTTAACAAGTTGGGTTTTTTTTTCATTATTCTCTGCGTTGACCAGAACTTCTTCAGGAGAAATGGAAGTGTAGTCTGCTGATAGACCTAAATAATATAATAGATTGTCTTAAAGGCTCTCCAGTTTGCCCTGAGAAAATGGCTTTGTGCTCTTCTTGTGGTATAGAGCTTAGGGTGTCAATTTATATTATTATATGTAATTGTTGGTTGCTTGTTATGACTCCCATGTTTTGATGTACAGGCTTGTTGTAAGTAGAGCTGGATTATGTGGTTTTGTTTTCTCATCTGTAAAGTTAAGAGGGTTAGAAGCTCCTGGCTGGCTCTGTTGATAGGGTATGGGACTCTTGATCTCAGGGTCATGAGTTCAAGCCTCCATGTGGGACCTAGAGCTTACTTGAAAAAAGAAAGAAAGAAAGGGAAGAAGGGATTAGATAAGGTTATCTCAAAATTGTGATGATTTTCATCTCAGACACTGATCCTTAACTTTTCAGAATATTGAGGGAAGGTAAAACACAACCTCTTGCTGTTTGGGTCTTACACAGTCACTGCTGTAAGAAAGAGCATTGTGGGTGTAGACCGATCAGTATTTAGTAAAAATAAGTTGATTAAGAGTAGAAGAAAAAGTCCCTACTGCTTCTGAATTGCTTGAGTTATCTACTTTTGGTGCCCAAACCAGATATTTTAGTGTTGTGTCCAGCTTCCCACTTTACCCTTTGTTTTTGCTCTTCAACCTAATGCACAAGTGGGGAGTCTCACCTCAGAGTTCTCTGGTGATCATTCACAAATTGGTTTGCTGTGACCAAGGTACATTTAGAATCTAGACAGAGATTATGTAAGTTTTTAAAGTCAGAGCAGGCATATAAGTGAAATTTTTGTGTTCCTGTACAGTTGACCCATTGAACACTGAGTTTCAACAACCTAGGTCCAGATTTATGCAGGTATTTTTTCAATAAAAACAGCACAATGCTATAAATCTATTTTCTTTTTTCTAACTTACTTGTAAGAATACATTATGTAATACATATAGCGTACAAAACATGTGTAAATCAACTATTTATTGATAAGGCTACCTGTCAGCAGTAGGCTAGTTGTTAAGTAAGTTTGGGAGGGGGCCATCAAAGTTATACATGGATTTTCAAGACATACAGATTTTAAAAGCCTAAGTTAATCCTCATGTTCAAATAACCGTTAGTTGTGTTATGTTCGAAACAGCAGTGGTATCGTGGGTGGAACACGTTAGTATTTACAAGCAATGAGAGCTGCTCTTTATTGGTTAGTTGTGTACCTGATACAACAATGTTGAGAGATAGGTATTGTTATTCCTATTTTACAGGTGAGGAAACTGAAGTTCAGTGAGGGGAAGTAACTTGCTCAAGAACATACAACTAGTAAGTGGCAGAGCCAGGATTTCAACCCAGTTCAAAACCCTGTTTTTAACCTCTGTGCTATATTGAACTTTTGTGTTGTCCTCCCCCTTCTGGTTCCTGTCTTAGTCGTCGATGCTCATTTTACTCTGAAGAGTTGGGTTAGCTTTGACATTTAATTTACGTAATGGTATTTTTTTGAGGAAGGAAGACTGTTTCTTTGTTTTCAGTTAGAAGTAGAACTTCTCACACCCTTAGACTTAAGTATTGCTCATGAGTGTTGTGTTTCCATCCTAGTATATCTTCTCAATTTTCAGTTTACATTGGAATAAGTTCATTAAAAGTGCATTTCTACCCTAAATAAGGTAAATCTCCAAGTAGTGGAAATTGTAATTCTATTATTGTTTTGAAGCACTTTAGAAGGCAGGAAATGAACTGAGTTATTATTATAAATCATTATAATGAGTTATTAAGAATGACCCATTTTCATAGATGTTTTATTCAAATTATTTTTTCTTTAACCTCTCTGAAATTTGTGGCGGGATACTTTTTTTTTTTTTTGCGCCTAGTAATCCTTAAATTTGCTACTGTTCATATTTTGCATTACCCACATTTTATAGTTTCTGTGATAAAGGACATATATGCAAGATAATTCTGATAATCTTCACATAATTGAAAGTAAAATATTTTGCTTCAAAGGAGGGAGTGGCCTTTGAATTTAATTTTGAAAAATTTAATTACTCCTATCAGCAGGGCTTACATGGCATTTTTTGTAGTTCTGCTTGTTGTAAACTAGGATAGAAGAAAATGTAGTAAATAGTTGCCTTTTTAATTTTTTAGATCTAAAGTAACCAGTTATTTCACATGGAGGAAACTGAATTTTCCTATGTCATTAAGGGCAGTGAAAATTAAATGTCTGATAAACTGAAGGCTCACATACTACATCCTCTCTCATGCCTTTTCATCCTGACCCTTTACACATGCCGAGTCCGTTCACTCATCAAATGCATTTCTTGGACTTGGTGTTCTGAATGAAGGAGACCCAACCCCTGTCTTCAGGAAATTCACATTTAGTAGGGAAAACAGACATTAGGTTAATTATATAATTGTACCAATAAAGGATTAAAGGTGTTGAGTAGGTGAGGTTGTATCTAGTGTGAGGGGGAGAAACACAAGCAGCAATGTTGGTCAAGGAGAAGCCTGACCAGTGGTGAAGAAAGAGCGTGGAGGAATTACAGATTTGTGTAAGTGGCAAAAGATGAGGTCAAAGACTTTTAGGAGATTGGATATTATTCTCTCAAGTATTTTACAAAATTAGGTTTCTTTTTTATTATTATTTTTTAATGTTCATTTATTTTTGACAAGGAGAGAGACAGAGTATGAGAGAGACAGGGAGACACAGAATCCGAAGGAGGCTCCAGGCTCTGAGCTGTCAGCACAGAGCTGAACACGGGGCTCAAACTCATAAACTGTGAGATCGTGACCTGAGCCGAAGTCAGACACTTAAGTGACTGAACCACTCAGGTGCCCCCAAAATTAGGTTTCTAACAGACTTCTTAAATTTGGCCCTAAGAGCAAAAAATTAAAAATAAATGAGTGCTTGCTTGTTTACCTTGCTCTGTGGTAAAAAGAAAAGAAAAAGAAGTGGAAAACAAAATGCGGGTGTAAGACCATTGGTATCAAGAAGCTCAGTTTAGTGAAGGCAATCACTGGGACAGCAACAGGAGCAAAGACGTGTGGTATACAAAAGGAAAGGTGACTATTTGCAGTTGAGAAAACCTTTTTTTTTTTTAACTTTAATTTATTTAAATTTGTGGCATGGGACACTTAATGAGTCAGTCAAAAGAATGTTCAACTCTTGATCTCAGGGTTGTGAATTCGAGCCTCGTGTTGGATGTAGAGATTACTTAAATAAATAAACTAAAAAAAATAAATTTATGGCAATAAATAAATAAAGGCATACCCATTTAGGTCATTAGTTCCAGCAGAGGAGAATCTGAGGCCCAGGTAAATTACGTGACTTGCCTCGAGTTCTAGAACCAGAACCCGAGATTCCTGTTAACAAAGATTCCATACTTTTTAGTATAGAATTCCTTTCTGGAGTGTTCATAACTATCATTAGCAAACTTTTACAAAGTTTGAACCCACACCTAATCTGATCACAAAGCTAATAAGCCTTTTCAAAACCTTAAAGTAGCTAACATGTTTTCTCTTTTGCAAGTTAAAAATTCTATACCATACCCATCACCATTCTGCTTACCCTTCTTTATTTAGTCTCATAGGATGCATCTATTGATAGATGGTACCCAGAAATTGTACCATTGTTTTAGTTGTGACCTCATCAGCAGGGATAAACTAGAATTATTATGCCTGCAATTTCAGAACCTTGTATATTACCTATTAGAGATTAGAGATTTCACACTCCCTCTTCTGGATACTTTCCTTCCTCTAGTTACATGTCCCATTTTTCTTGATCCTAAATAATGCAAAAACTGGTCATCTTTAACATTATGATCATAACACTGTTTTTCATGACATCTGTCATTAAAAAATCAATATTTTGCTAGAACATAATACACATTTAATTACTAGCCCCCCCATAGTCTTTTTAAAAAATATTTTATACTTTTTAAAAATTGTAAAAGCATATAAAATTTACCATCTTAACCATTAAAATTTTTTAAAATTTATTTTGGGAGAGAGAGATGAGGGCACATGAGTGGGGAAGGGGCAGACAGAGGGAAAAAGGGAATCCCAAGCAGGATCCCCACAGCTTGGAGCCCAACTCAGGGCTTGAACCCACAAACCTGTGAGATCATGACCCTAGCCAAAGTCAGACTCTTAACCAACTGAGCTACCTAGGTGCCCTGCCATCTTAACCATTTTTAAGTGTACAGGTCTATAGTGTTAAATACATTCACACTGTTGTACACCCAACCTCCAGAACTCATTCTCTTGCAAAAGTAAAACTATACACATCATTAACTCACCATCCCCTCCCCCTAACCCTTGGCATCTACCATTTTTCTATTTTTATTTTTATTTTAAAAAATTGCGGGGGACACCTGGGTGGCTCAGTCGGTTGGGCGTCCCGACTTCCACTCAGGTCATGATCTCATGGTTTGTGGCTTCAAGCCCCACGTCGGGCCCTGTGCTGACAGCTAGCTCAGAGCCTGGAGCCTGCTTCAGATTCTTTGTCTCCCTCTCTCTGACCCTCCCCTGTTCATGCTCTCTCTCTCTCTCTCTCAGAAATAAATAAAACAATAAAAATTTAAAAGAAATTTTTTTTAACATTTATTTATTTCTGAGAGAGAGAGACATAGTGAACAGCAGAGGGGCAGAGAGGGAGACAGATTCCAAAGCCGACTACAGGCTCAGCTGTCAGCACAGAGCCTGATGTGGGGCTCAAACTCACAAACCTGGAGATCAGGACGCTTAACTGACTGAAGCACCCAGGTGCCCCTATTTTTATTTTTATTTTTATTTTTATTTTTATTTTTATTTTTATTTTTATTTTAGAGGAGAGCCCTAGTCGGGGGGAGAGGGGCAGGGAGAAAGGAACAGAAAATCTTAACCAGGCTCCATGCTTAGCAGGGAGTGAGAGGCGTGGTTCAACCCCATAACCCTAGGATGATGACCTGAGCCAAAATGGGAGGCTCAACTGCCTGAGCTACCCCGGGGTCCCACTTTCTTTCTTTTTTTTTTAAGATTTTATTTGGGGTGCCTGGGTGGTTGACAGAGCAGTGCCTGCTTGGGATTGTCTCCCCTTCTTTCTAGCCCTGCCCCCTTTGTACATGCTCGCTCATGCATGGGCCACTCTTGTTCTCTCTCAAAAGAAATAAATAAACCTATAAACATACAAATTTTATTTTATTTTACTTTATTTTAGGTAATCTTCATGCCCAGCATGGGTGGGGGACTTAAACTCATGACCCCGAGACCAAGAGTCACATGGTCTACTGCCTGAGCCAGCCAGGCACCCCCACCATTCTTCTTTCTTTCTCTATGAATTTGACTACGCTAGCTATCTCCTATAAGTGGAATTAATGGTCATATTTTTGAAGTTAGCTTTCCTATTACAATGGTATTCATATATATAAAGTCAGCTGCTTGTGACAAAACATTTGGAGCATGTTTTAAAGTTTTGCATCTTGACTTACAGAGGCAGTACAGTGAGAAGATAATTCATTGCTGGTAGACTAAAGAAAAACAGAAGGCAAAATTCCTTTAGAGCCTATCTTTCTTCTCCAAAGCCAAGGGTATGGCTATGCCTTCCTCCCCATATAAGCCCCAAACATGTTTTTAGAATTCAGTCTTACACCTTTCATTTTTCCATATTATATATAAGTTGTACACGTGCTTGAATTCTACACTTCCTGTCTTTGGATACAAATGGTGTCTTACTCTATAAAATCAGAAATATTCTTCTGCTCAGGTTTAAGTGTAGTTGGTGGCATTTTTCTTTTAATCCTTTTGGTTCACATATTCAGTATCCATTTAGTACCATACCTCTAAGGCTCTTTTGAAAGCTAGTGTATTTGGATACTAACCTGGAAATTTTTATATATCTCTAAAGGTGGTGTTTTCAACTTTTAAAGTATGAAATAGGAAAATGGAAATTAAAGATTTGTTCAAGATGTTAAAGATGCCTTACCTAATAGGAAGTACTTAAAATCATTGGGTCAAGAAAATTTGTGATTTTGTATTTTTCTTAATCACAGACCCTTTAAGGAATTAATGCTTTAATTTATCAATTTAATTTATCAATAATTTCCTTTAAGAAAAAGATGCTTTTGAATAGATCAGTTAATTTTTTTCTTCTTTGTAAGGCTTAATTTACTGTCACCATAATTCGTATGTTATAATGTAACTATTATGTTTAAAACTCACTTTGCCTTGAAAAAAACTTAGTGATAACTTTATCAGGTATACACATGTGTGTGTATATATCAGTAAGCATAAAAATGTAAAATATTTACAGTTTTTGTTGATGCACGTGTGATATCTCTATGTAATTAATATATATGGTAGTTTGGCTCATTTTGCTGTTTCATGTATGTTTGGGGAGGTGGGAGGTTTTGTGGGAGAGAATATTTGAGCTATCACTGAGATGAGCAGTTGGAAAATTGTAGTTTTAAATACCTTTAAACTACACTTTTCTGTAACAACATGTAAAGCCTTTTTGGCTGAAGTAGGTGGGGGCTTGTCGGAAAATAATTGTCACACAGCTAGTTCTGATTTTGTTTATGAAATAGAAACAAGTGTTCTAATGTCTTAGGAAAGTGCTGCATCTTTATGATCTTCAACAGAGTCTCTTCTTTCTACAGAAATAGAAAGGTGGTTGATTATTCACAGTTTCAGGAATCTGATGATGCTGGTAAGTTTTCGTGATTTCAATAAATTATAAGTTGGATCAACTAATAATGAAGAATTGTCAACTCAGTGTACTGTTTTATCATGCTTTTAGAATAAGTTTTATTTTTTGATTTTTAAACTATGTATATTATATCAGGATTTGTGTCACCCTAAACAAAGCATTGGCTTTTTACTTTTCCTTAGTAGATCATTGATAATAAATACTTGGATAACTTTTTTCCTGTCTGGTTTTGAAGTCCACAGCTTGAACGCGCAGTAATTCTGATGCAGTGTTTATTGATCTTTCTCCAGCTATCATCACAGCAAAACTTGTATCTTATCTTAGGAAGTATTTAAGTGTTTTGCATAGTAAACTAACTAAGATAAGAGCACTTTGTGACACATCCTAGGTCTGTGAACTAATTCATCATAGAATGAGTAGTAGGTTGAAATCTTAGCCATGAAATGTTTCCTTACAGTATGTCCTTAATGTCATTATTTTCCAGATGTACTTGCTATTTTTTCTGCTTTTTTAAAATCTAATTTTACTTGGGGCGCCTGGGTGGCTTAGTCGGTTAAGCGTCCGACTTTCGCTTGGGTCATGATCTCGCAGTTGTGGGTTCGAGCCCCGCGTCAGGCTCTGTGCTGACTGCCAGCTCAGAGCCTGGAGCCTATTTCAGAGTCTGTGTCTCCCTCTCTCTCTGACCCTCCCCTGCTCATGCTGTCTCTCTCTCTCCTAGAAATAAATAAAAATATTTTAAAAAAAAAAAAATCTAATTTTACTTTATAAAGATAATATGTGCACTTTGGTAAAACTTAGAAGATGCAGAAATGTAAAGAAGAGTAATGACATACAATCCAACCTCCCAGAAGTAATGCTAACATTTATTAAATGCTTGCTAAATATTTGCATTTATCAAGTTCTATAGGACTTTTGATATTGGAGATATTTTCCTCAAGTGTCAGAGTATGCTCCATTTAATACTTTATTTCAAGAGTGATCTACTTGATAACAGTAATTGTGTTAAGATTATAGAATTGTGGGTTCTTTACATTCTGAAATGCTTGTATTTATTACTGTAATAGTTTTCAAGTAAATAGATGTTGAAACATAGGAATATCTTTAAGAAATTAAAAGGGTAGGATATAAAATAATAAGAGATACTTGACTGTGTATGGATATGTTAAAATACACACATGAGATTAGAAGGGACCGGGGTAGAAAAGAATTTATTTTTTAAAAATGAAAGAAAATTTTGTGGGAAATCATGCCCCCTGACCACTTAAATAGCATGAAAGATGCTTATCTCCATAAATAAACAGTGGCAATTTGTACATGTAAAAATTATAATATTTGAATTTGAAAATGCTCTGTTTAGATGAAGATTATGGAAGAGATTCAGGCCCTCCAGCTAAGAAAATTCGATCATCTCCCAGAGAAGCTAAAAATAAGAGGCGATCTGGAAAGAATTCACAGGAAGATAGGTAAGAGGCATTGTTAATCTGTTCCTGCTTACGGTGTCCTCGCTTGGAGGTGAGGGTGGCCTCCGCTGTCTAAATTGGTAGAATCTCCATTAACTTGGGGAAAGTGTTTATTGTCCACTTAGGTTGTTTTGCATATTTCTTATCTCAGGCAGTACTTCTTGAGTTATAGGTTAGCCTCTTTAAGGTCATGAGGCTTGCTTGGACTCAATCTGGAATCCAAGGTGATCTCCAAGAATGCCTTTGTTGCCACTCGAACCTCTGAACATAAGCAGAAAGAGTGTTTAAGTATGTAATTTGTTCCCTGAGGTTAGTATTGACATTTTCATTGTAGTGATGATAGCAAAGAATGAGTACCTTTCCTGTTCAGTCACATATCACTGGCAGAATCATAACTAAAGCTTATAGAACCTTAACTTGTATAGACTGCTGAGTTTTGCTGTCTATAATTCTTTGTTCAGATAATTTAGTCGTTTGAGGGGCAGTTTCCTTTCCCTTAGTTTTATAAATGAGTTCAGAGGAGTTGTTATTTTAACTACACTTGCCTTCTGAGACGAGGATACTGCAGTTTTTTGCCTCTGCCATCACAGAGCCATCATACTCCATGTGGCACAATTTTAAGACCTCCTTAATGACGGGGATGATGGCGATAATGGTGATAGCTACCGTGGATGATTCTTTGCCAGTCTCTCCTATGTGCTAATTTATAATTTATATTCATTATCATTTAATTCTGGCAACACCTGTATTGGGGTCTTGCTAGCTTAGAGACCGTGACAGTGATTTACCCAAGGTCGTCCAGCAAGTGGACCAGCAGGCCTTGGAACCGTGTCTGTTGGACTCCAAAGTGCACGTTTTAACCATTGGGCTATACTGCTTCCAAATACCTGAAGTTAGAGCAGTTCAAAGAAATACAGTCTTTCTCGTCAGCTCTTCTAACATATTTCCCTTCCAGTACTCAAGTCTTGTCAAATAAAGCCCTGCACAGAAGTCTTTCCATTCTGAATTCATAGATGCTAAGTTTGTTAGAAATGACAATACTTACCTCCAATGTTTTCTTTCCTGGAAAATTTCAGAAATGTGTTTTTGAGGAAAAATAAGACAAAATTGTGCTGTGGGGAGGAAGACAAGTCTTCCATAGTTTTGTAATGTGTCTTTAATCCAGTTTTCTGTGGTAGCCCAACTTAGATTCTCTTCCATTAGGTTCATTTTTTATATTTCTCTTAGGAGTGGGTTTCTTTGTGGCCAGCCACCTGTTCTGTAATGTGTCATTGACGCAGTTAATACCTCGCCTGAACTTTCCCCTGCTCTAATCATTTGGTTTTATTTCTTTCCTAAGTGTCGGGAATGGTGGAAATACAGTTTTTACTGCCATTTGTACTAAGTGCCTTGTAAAGTTTATTCCCTCAGACCGTTGTTGTGTTGAGTTTTCGATTGATCTCTACTTGTAAAAGTTCAGCTTTTACTTGACTTTATTGTAATGAGACTCCAGGATTAATGGTCTCTGTAAACCCAATAATAAAAGAACTAGAGACAGCTGTAGTTCTTTGTCATTGTAATGGGTGAATTAAATGCTTACCTTGCATAAAAACATGTAGACCGGTCCCAGGTTTCAGCATTCTGGTGTCGGTGTGTCTTGAATCAGGTTACTTAGTAAAGAAATAGGGTTGGGTTCTCTCTTTTTTCAGGAATCTTGAGTTTGGTAGTTTGTTATTTGACTGTGGTCCAGATCCTAGGAAATAGCAAAAGCGATTTACAAGACCTGCTATTTGAAAAAGCTGTGAAGGCTGTTTTTATGTTGAGTGTTTCTTTTTTTGTTTGTCAGAGTTTCTCATAGAATCATCAAGTTGAAGCCCTGACGAGTACCAGGTGATTTGCCTGAGATCATACAACTAATTAATGACAAAGACAGGACACTAGAACCCAGATTCCAGAATAAGATTTCTAAGGGCATAAAACGTGCATCTCTGTGACTTGAATGGTTTTATATAACTTTCCATGGGACTTTGAAGCACGTTTTCTTACTTGGCAGTGATCTTGAGCTCTCTTTTATTCTCTCCATGATACAAGGCAGGTTTGTGTGTTGATGTTTTTGATGTATAGATAATATTGGAGGCAAAAAAAATCTAAGGAGATAATTCATTGATTTATTTTCCTTTTGTTTTAGATAAATTTTTAGGGACATTGTAATTTATGCAACTACACTCCAGTTTTTTTAAATAATTGTTTTAGGTGTTCTCTGCATCTGTATTTCGTGCCATCCAGGTTTATTTGCCCGCTTTCCCACCATTCATACATTGTGTAATTTATTTTTATTATTTTTAGACTCTGCCTCTGACAACAGAGAATTTTATTATTAAATGTTCTTTGAATATTTCATCCATAAAAGAGTTATTTTTCAGGTTCTTCCCCCATCAGAGATATCAGAGATGTGTGTTCACTTAGATTTTAATCTAAGACTTTTAAACTTCTCCCCTCTTCCCTTTACAGTGAGGACTCCGAAGAAAAAGATGTGAAGACCAAGAAGGATGATTCTCACTCAGCAGGTAGTAAACAATTTTTAATGTAATAGGTGGATTGATTTATGTCTGTATTCACTGGACATTTTAATAAGCAGGTTTATAATAGTGCTAGACACTGTCGTAAATACTGGCATTATGAAGAGGTTTGCATTTTTGAAGGGCTCAGTGCTGGTGACTTACTATAGTTACCCTTGAGGGTTTTTTTAAACATGCTTATTACATGCTCTGTCCCACCCCAGGATTTCTGATTCAGTAGGTGGAGGTGGGACATTGGGACTTTGTTTTTTAAAAATAATTACAGATTATTCTTATGCATAATCAACACTGAAAACTATTTACATGAACAAATAACAACTATTCAAACTGAATAGACCTAAACGATTATGTGTAATACTAAGTGACAGAAAGATCTAAGGAGGGTGGTAAGGAGCTCCAGGGTAAGAGCCAACAGAAGATAGTTTCACCCTTACTCACTTTCGCTGGGAAGTAGTCCTTTGAAACAGCAACCACAGAGCAGTCTTCTTTGGTAAGAATTTTAACTCAAAAGAATTAATAAGAGAATCCATGGCCAAATAAAATGTTGAATCCTGATTACTTGTTGGTAGTGTGTATTTTTCCAAATTTAACTCTCCTGAGAATTGAGGGTTTATTCTATACTGCCCCCAACTACTTTAGTTTTGACCTACATTCCCCTTCTTTTGCTTTCCTGGATGTTCCTGTAAGTAGGATTGCTGTTGGCTGATAATGTGGAGGCCCGACAGTTTCACTGCATATACACCACTGAGCTGCTGGCTTTCGTTCTTCCCAAGTGTGTTACCTGACTGCCTGAGTTGAAAAGAAATAGGTTTTGTATCTTTGTATCTTTGATAATTATCTTTGGAAGACAGTCTTCCCCTCTTCTAGAATTTATAAGTATTTTTCTGGGGTGCCTGGGTGGCTCAGTCCATTGGGCATCCATCTTCGGCTCAGGTCATGATCTCGTGGTTCATGAGTTTGAGCCCTACATGGGGCTCTGTGCTGACCACTCAGAGCCTGGAACCTGCTTTGTATTCTGTGTGTGTCTCTGTCTCTGCCCCTCCCTCACTCATGCTTTGTCTCTCTGTCTCTGAAAAATGAATAAACCTTAACAAAATAAAAGAATATTTTTCTAACTTTAGTTTCTAAAAACTGTGAACATATTGAAATGTAATTGATAATTTTGGAGTGACACAATGATATGAGATTAAAGTATGTTATAAGAAGCAGGTGTTCACACCTAAAAACTGCACTACATGGCCCAAGTTATTTTCTATGTAATAATGAGTACATAATCAGGGTGCCTGGTGGCTCAGTCGGTTAAGTGCCTGACTTTGGCTCAGGTCATGATCTCATGGTTTGTGAGTTTGAGCCCCACATTGGGCTCTCTGCTGACAGCTCAGAGCCTGGTGCCTGCTGCAAATTCTGTGTCTCCCTCCCTTGCCCATGCTCTGTCTCTGTCTCTCTCTCTCTCTCTGTCTCTCTCTCTCTCAAAAATAAATAAACATTTAAAAAAATTTTTTTAAATAATGAGTACATGATCTTCTTCAAGTTCATTCTTCAAATTTTAGCTCCTCTTGTATGTTTTGTAGGAATTTTTAGGGATAGAATTTACCCTTTTTTTTTTCTTTTTTAATGTTTTATTTATTTCTGAGAGGAGACAGCATGAGCAACGGAGGGTTAGAGAGAGAGGGAGACACAGAATCCAAAACAGGCCCCAGTCTCTGAGCTAGCTGTCATCACAGAGCCCAAAGTGGGGCTCAAACCCACGAACCATGAGATCATGACCTGAGCCGAAGTCGGACACTTAACCAACTGAGCCACCCAGGAGCCCCAGAATTAACCCTTTTTGAATGAAATAAAGCTGAAGGTTATAGCTCATGTTGGCTTTTCTAGTCAGCCGTCAAATAAACGCACAACTCTCTGATTGTTGCATTATAACTTTGATATTATAGAGGACAGTGAAGATGAGAAAGAAGATCATAAAAATGTGCGCCAGCAGCGGCAGGCAGCCTCTAAAGCAGCCTCCAAACAGAGAGAGATGCTCATGGAGGATGTGGGCAGTGAGGAAGAACAAGAGGAGGAAGATGAGGCACCATTCCAAGAGAGTATGTAGAGGTGGCTTCTGTTAACTTTGGTCGTGATTGTAGTTTGTGACCTTGATGGCTTCTGTGTTGTTGTGGATGCTAAGTATTACAGCTGGTCCTTAAATTAGATATTCGCTGTTAGACGAGATGACTGATTTTGATACCTGCTGATACTTTGAGATTCAAGGACTCTTCTTGATGATGATGTCCATCATTTGAACTCAGATACTAAATGAAGAGTTGTTAGAGTGGCGGTTACATGGTGGGCGTTGTGATTTGGATTTGTGTTTTGGCCTGGGAGTGAAAGGCGTACACCTCCCCCCCAGCAAGTGTTCATCGCAGAATCTAGATGCTTCACACATTACTCAGACTTACTAATTATGTGTATTTTTGCTTTATATTTAGCTTTCCTATTTCATTGGTTCATAATTGGCCCAAACACACCCAGCTGGTTCCCTTTCATTTCCCTGGTCCCCCCACCCCGCTCTACAGGGGAATGATGGAACTACCAAAAGTTACTTGATGGCTTCAGTATTTATTCAGATTAAATTCCTATTTTCATCCAACTCTTCGTACAAGTCAGTGGTGTCGCCCACATGTGCATGCTAACCCACTGCGCACAGGGGGCTGGTAGTGACTCCGGCCAAAGCGTAGCACGGCTGCCAGCAGAACTTGAGAGTGTTTATTTCCCAATCCAGTCACACTTGGCACGGTCTCCCTTTGTTCACTTGGAAGGATGTAGACATTAAGCTGGACGTTGAAATTCTTCTTTCCTCTCAGAAGATTCCGGCAGCGATGAAGATTTCCTAATGGAAGATGATGATGATAGTGACTATGGCAGTTCAAAAAAGAAAAATAAAAAGATGGTTAAGAAGTCCAAACCGGAGAGAAAAGAAAAGAAAATGCCCAAACCCAGGCTAAAGGCTACAGGTGAGTTGTGCAGAAGTGAAATTAAATTACTGCTCTGAAAAATTTCAAGAGCCAATAAACTTTTCTCTACAGAAATTCTTCATTAGGGGTTGGCAGTGGCCACATACCTAACAGGAATGAAAGGATTCTGAAAGGACCCTGTCTTGCCCAGTTGAAATATCGCTTATTTTATTAATAAGGACTCTAAGCCCCTGCAGGAGCCTGATGGCTCAGCCCTGTTCTCCAGCTTCTGCCTTATAGGCAAGGTTCGGTGGCCACTTGCTTGTGTCAGGCACGGTGCTGGAGACACTGCAGTTCCCGCCCCTTTTTCCCGCTGATGTCACCATCCCAGCAGCTACTAAAGACTTGAGAATATGAAATGCACACCTGTAATCCCATTTCGGTTCTCTGTTCTGATCCAGGCACCGTCCTTTGTGCTAGCCTAAGGAAACCACGCTTGGCAACGTGGGTTCAGTTTCTTTGAGCCGTTACGGTTTCCACCAGATAGTCTCCCAGTCGCAGCTACTGGGATGAACACTATCCTTAGTGGTTTGTGAAACTTAACTCAGAAAGTTCAATTTGCTTTGTTTTTTCTGGCAAACAGAACTGGTGATTTATAAATTTTTTAATCACTTCTTACCGTTAAGAATAGTGGAACTATCTGGGGCACCTGGGTAGCTCAGTCAGTTAAGCCTCTGAGTCAGTTTCAGTTAAGCCTCTGACTCAGTTTTGGACCAGGACCCTCAGGTCATGGCAGTTCATGAGTTCGAGCCCTACATGGGGCTCTACACTAACAGTGTGGGCCTGCTTGGGATTCTCTGTCTCCCTCTCTCTATGCCCCTCCTCTACTCACTTTCTCTCAAAAATAAATAAACATTTAAAAAAAAAAAAAGGAATTATGGGACTGTCAAAAGTTCTGTTATTTGATGAGGGCACCTTGCTGGCTCAGTTGGTAGAGCATGGGACTCTTTTTTTTTTTTTTTTAATTTTTTAATGTTTTATTTATTTCTAGGAGAGAGACAGAGACAGAGACAGTGACAGCGTGAGCAGGGGAGGGTCAGAAAGAGAGGGAGTGACAGACTCTGAAACAGGCTCCAGGCTCTGAGCTGGCAGTCAGCACAGAGCCCAACGCAGGGCTCGAACCCACGAACCGCGAGATCATGACCTAAGCGAAAGTCGGACGCTTAACCGACTAAGCCACCCAGGCACCCCGAGCATGGGACTCTTATATCAGTCATGAGTTTGAACCCCACTTTGGGCGTGAGTTTACTTAAAAATAAAATAAGGGACACCTGGGTGGCTCAGTTGGTTAAGTAGCCGACTTTGGCTCAAGTCATGTCTCTGTCTCAAAATAAATAAAACTTAAGATTTTTTTTTTAAAAATAATAAAATAAATGATATATCCTTAGAAAAGTTTTTAAAAATTTTTTGATGGCTTTAATTTCTACTCCCATTGTTCTATGCAGTCTTCTTGACCCGCCTTTTTTTTTTTTTAATTTGAGAGAGTGCACAAGCAGGGGAGAGGGACAGAAGGAGAGAGAGAGATAATCTTAAAGTAGGCTCCATGCTCAGTATGGAGCTCAGTTCAAGGCTCTGTCCATCTACGACCCTGGGATCACAACCTGAGCTGAAATTGAGTCGGATGCTCCACCGACTGAGCCACCCAGGCGTCCCATCCCCGACCCACTTTTTAAACATAACTTTTATCAGAAACAACTTTTAGTTTCACAAACCACTAAGGATAGTGTGCAGTTTCTGTAGCATCCCTTTTCTTTATTATAAACATTACTGCTAACA
This sequence comes from Hyaena hyaena, assembly GCF_003009895.1. Taxonomy (NCBI): domain Eukaryota; kingdom Metazoa; phylum Chordata; class Mammalia; order Carnivora; family Hyaenidae; genus Hyaena; species Hyaena hyaena. The sequence goes on along the minus strand of NW_024080660.1, from coordinate 5,319,608 downwards.
TGACACCACAATGTTGGCAGAAGTGATGGGGAACCAGTACCCACCGTGACTTTTTAGTCAGTTAGGGTGTTGTCTTTATAGATTATATTCTTAACAGTTTTGTTTTATAGCTGATTTTTATTAAAGACCTTTTCTTCCCTTCCCCAAATTGGTATTTTTCTCCTTGCAGTGACTCCAAGCCCTGTGAAAGGCAAAGGGAAGGTGGGTCGCCCCACAGCTTCAAAGGCATCAAAGGAAAAGACTCCTTCTCCCAAAGAAGACGACGAGGAAGCAGAAAGCCCTGCAGAAAAGAAACCGTCTGCCAGCCCCCCACCTGAGAAGTCTGGAGACGAAGGCTCTGAAGATGAAGCCCAGTCTGGGGAGGATTAAAAAAGTGATGATGGTTTGGGGAGAGATTTTATTAAAAAAAAGAGGAAAAAAAAGAAAAAAGAAAAAGGGGAAAAAAACTTACTTAAGATAGAACATGGTTTTGGCTATGGCTTGACTCATGGGCTTTCAATGCTTTTTTCCTTTTCTTGAAAATAACATTCTCTGTCTCTTTCTCTCTCTCTTTTTTCAAGAAAACCATTGTACGTTTAATTTACTTTTTTGTCTATTAGCCTTTTCTTTGCCGTCACCCCTCTTTCCCACCCCTTCCCAATGAAAGCCATGTCAGAGTAATCACTGGATTGACCGCCTCATCTTTTTATTTTTAATGGAAGGTGTACCACAGTTGTAAAGCAATAAGATTTGAGGTGAACGCTCTGGAAATTTTGCTTTTTGCTAAACAGTAGCAAGTTGAACCATAATCAAAAAAACGTAGAAGGTTTTAGTTAAAAATGATTGCTTCTTTTTCTCTACCGGGACTTAAAAGAATCAGTTGTCATCTAATACAAGTTTATATTGTCTATAGACACAAGTATAGACCTCTACAGAAAATGAGGATGCTAAACTTCCACTGATGGGTCAGGTAGGAGATAGAGACGAATTCTGAATTGTTACTAAAAGTATTCATATTTTTTACTGTGGGGGCGGGGCAGGGAATGGGGTCACCTGACCTTATGTGGTAGGGGGGTTGTTGTTTTTTTTTTTAATTCACTCACCTGTTATCTCAAAGAGACCGGGAGCCAGTGATCCTTTTATCCTGCTACATTCTTTCAGGAACTTAAAAAAAAAAAGCAAAAAACAAAACAAAACAAAAAAAACAGGCAAGGGCCACCAAAACTTAAGTCACTCTTGATTTCCTATTTCATTCTATAGTGGTTCATGTTTTTAAATATATATGTATTCTGTTTCTTGGGTAAAATTTTACCAAGGATCAAAAAAAAAAAAACCCCCACAAAAAAACCAAAAACACCTAGAATTTAAATGGCAAGTTCTATACACCAGAGTGGATTTCTTCTTAACTGACAATGTTTAGGTTTTAAGCAAATAAAGTACCAATTAATGTGAAACTCAATCACAGAGACTTGAGATTTTTCCTTTCTGAAAACAGAAAACTGAAATTCTTTTATGCCGTAAGTGTGTGTTCAGACCCCATGAAGCGTGCTCTGTAGTATTTGGGGATAGAACAGTTTTCCCGTCGTGCGCCTGCCTTCCCACTTCTTTGAAGACACGTGAAGCGCGTTTCGGCCTCCTGCCACCACACAGGACACCGCTGCTTCCCCCACCCCAAGCCCAGCAGCGCTGCTCAGCTCTGGCCCTGTTCTTCACCTCCTGGCCCCTGCTTGGCAAGGGTTATGTTAAATGCTGCTCCCACACTCTTCACTTATTTGCTCTTGTTTTTCTGCCGGTGCCCCGTTTGTATAAAGCCGGAGTGTCAGGGGCCCGGGGCTAGAGAAACTGGGGTAGGAGGCTCGTGCGCACCGATAATAGACTTCACATGCCTTAGGAGAGCAGTCAGGACACAGGTCTGTACGCTTGATCCTCCGCATCCTGACGCCGCGAGCTAACGGGAGCAAGGTTTAGGGGCCTTACTGTGCTACTAAGTTGAAAACATAGTTGAGGTTTAACTTCTGCCTTTTTATCTAGATTTGCTGCTTCGATATATCCTACGCGGTTTTCCTCCTTTTAAGTCAGAGCATGTTTTTTGTCTCCGACCACATGGCTTTCTTGCAGATGTTCCTAGGACAAGAGGTTATTTAAGGAATATTTGTAGTCTGATTTTTAGGATGCCTTCAAGACTCTCCTTACTCTGTGACTTTTTAAAAGAGCGCCCAGTGGCAGAGTCATTTCACTGCCGCGCACGGCGTGTGCTAAAGAGTGAATTTGGAGACTTCGGTAACTTGGCCAAAAATGCAAAATTTGAATATAAGTAGCGGTTGGATCATTATCTTCCATGATGGTTAACTTTATTGTTGGGAACTTTGTAATGAGGGTGTTAAAGAATATTCCGTTTGCTTTGGTGAGTTTGTTCAGGTATCCACTTTTCACAAGGAGGTTTGTGTTCAGATAGTAAAAAGATCTATCAGTGTTTCCACCATGCACTTCTATTTTTAGGGGTTTATAACTTTAAGTCCTACATTCCTAGTAACATTTGGAATTTTCTTAGATTATGTTTCATGAAGATTGGGGTGGGAGGGGTCTTTTAAAACTTTAGCCTCTGTACTTTATGTAACACGGTCTCTTTATATATTAATCTGCACTAACATCTCTGTGGTAATACGCTCATTCTTTAGAGGTAATCCTGACTTCTAGGTTACTTGTGTGCATTTGGTTGGGATCCCTTTTTTAAAACTTAATTCATGAGATTGAAAATGTCTTCTATATTTCTAATGGACTAGACAAAAGGATCTGTGTCCCCAAGTGAGACAGGCTCTGAATGACCTTTGTTTTCTCTGCTTTTTATTGATGATTTGAGAACACTCTAGTCTTCCCCTCCAATCATGCGTGCGTACAGGAAGACAGCTGTGGTGGCCCAGCGGGAAACAGGTGCTCAGTCAGGTTTGATAGTGATGTCAGGACAAGCTAGAAGCTGTTGGTGACCGGCCGTTGGCACCGCCCTTGACTAACCCCCACCTTGTTTCCGTCGAGCACGCCTCTGGCAAAATGGCGATGGCATCGTTCAGGGTCTCGTTTGCAATGCTCAGGAAGCGGGACGTGCACTTGGAGGGCGCTTGTTTGCCATTACCTGAAGTCTGTTCGCTCTGCTAGGTTTACCTCTGGAACAGGGATTTCGGCAGCTCTGCTGACACTACATTTTATTTCTTAAGATCCTTAATTTCCAGACTTCTCTTCCCAACATACACGGCCAGAAATGGCTGTCTTACATCTTCCGAAACCCATAACTTGCTGCTGCTTTTTTCCCTCCCCACCTCAGACTGGAACCAACGGAATGGGCCCAAAGGATACACTTCAAGTTCAGTGATGGTAGATTTGTCCTACTTTTTGAAATCTCTCTCCCTTTCATATCCCCACTGCCTGTGGAGTCCATGAAGGGAAATGAACGGGTGTGTCCCCCCTTTAGGGAGGTACCATTGGAAGACTTTTAATCTGATTTTCCACAAGAGAGCTTGGATAATGGGGTGGTTTTGGTTTTGGGTTTTTTTTTTCCCCACAGTATCTGGTTTGCCCCATTTCAGTCCTCAGTTGAAATAGCATTTTCTTACAGGTTACTAATGAGCGGGATTGAGGTTATGATCCAGTGAAGGTTTTGACACTTGTGGATATGGTTGGCTAGACTGGACTCGATGCTTTTTCTTTTTGTTTAAATTTCTCTTCTTTTATCCAGGAACATTCAAGTAACAAGTGGATTTTAAGAGTACTGGTTGGAAGAAGGAAGTGCTTTTCTTTAAACCAGTTTAGGAGATACTTTGAGAGTAGTAGGAAGGCAAGAACAGAATCTACCAGGAGCCACAGGGAAAGCTTTATAAAAGATCATGTGGCCACTGTTGTGGTTCTGAAGAGTGGGAGTTGCGATTTGAACAGTTCTTTCTGTTCCTGTGTCGCCAGTAGCTGCACTGCGAAGAAACTCACCTTAGGAATTTGGAAAGGACAAAAAATCTGGGCTCTGGTCTTTAATGGCATTCAGACAGATACCTAAGTAGAACAAGTAATAAATGTTTCCTACTGAGGGAAGGGGGAGAATAAAACAAGCCGTTTGCTCTTGAGGTTAGAAAATTGTCTTTTTCTGTGTTCATAGAGCTGTGTTTATTTGAAAAGGGAGTTAGTTTGAATATCAGGACATCGAGCTCTCTATAGCCAAGTTTCAGTCTGCAACCTATTTTCCCCTCATCTTGGGATAAACTTGATACAGAATGACTTTCTGAATCCTAAATCCCCCAGTTATACTCTTTTTCAAAGCCTGATTCACAAAATTCACAGTGGTGCTGACTGTGTATTAACCACTATTGGGAACAGTCCCGTAAACCTGCCTGTCGCCATGCCAATGGAGCGCGTGAGCGGGTGACATCTGCTGGAGCATGCTTTGTGTGGCTGGTGGGATGCCACCATTGTGATACACTTTGTACATCAGGGGTGAAGGGAGGGTTTTCTAGATTATGGGGGGAGGGTAAAATTGGGGTTTTTTTTTCGTTGTTCCTTTTTCAGTGGGGTGTAGGGGTATAGTAGTCAGCTTATGCCCTAAATAACATGTATAAAAACCCCTGAAGTATTGTGTGGGTGTGTGTGTGAGTGTGTGTTTGTATATGTCTGGCAATTAAACTTTTGTCTTCTGGAAATTAGTGAATTCTTTTCTTCTTTTTCCTCCAGAAGTATTTGTTACAAGATTTGTAAATAAGAGCTCTACTTAGTTTGTTTACCATGAACATGTTGCAGCAAACCTTACACATCTAATCCCTGCAAGATTTAAAGAAGGACTTTAAGACGTGCCAGGTTAAGCAGCGGCCAAGTTCTCAGTAATTGTTTGCCTTGATTCACCTCTCAGACTTCATTTTCCCCAGCTGGAAAACTCCCAGTCTTCGTTGATTTTAGTTCTTAATCCTTTACCTTCTGAGCAGGAAGGGTTATGGAGAGGAACCTGTTTCAATGTATTTAATTAGTCCGTGGGGCTAAGACGGGGGCATCTCTTAATATTGCAATGTTGCTAGATACGTGATCAGACACCAGAGGGTTGGGCATTCTTGCAATACCTTAACAGTGCTGAGATCTGCAGCATGGTACTAAGGAAGTTAAAGTTTGAATGTAACCACTTTATTTAAAAGATTTTTTTTTTAATTTAAATGAAATGAGGTTGAAGTGAACATGATTTTGTTGACCATGTTCGTGAATTATAGATGCAACATGCATTGGTAGACTTGTGTGATGGTCATTTGTGATCCTTAATTTTTACATATCCCAGTCTCTGTATGTATCTGCATAGACCAAGAAGAAACAAACTCCTGCTTTCTTTTATTGAAGGGTCTCCAGGACTGCGTGTCTGCTCCTGAGCTCTGTTTTGAGTATGTGTATCCTTTGCTTGTATTTTGTATTAAAAAAAATAAGAAAAAGAACCCTTTATTGTTGAGCATGTTGGCATTGTCCCCTTTATTTTTTTTTTCTCTTTTTGGGACATATGAAGCAAGTTATTCTTTTTCTGTATCTTTTTTTCTTTTGTAAACTTTTTTTTTGTTTTGTTTAAAAATGGCTTTATAAAAGGGCTTTTATAACCCAGATGCGTGCTCTGTGTACTTCTTATAACACTCTCAAGCAAATACACTGACTATCCAGTTGACCACCTGGCCAGTCAGCTTCCAGTCCAGCCTGACTACGGGGGTGGGGGGTGGGGGGAAGGAGGGGGACTTGTTTCCTGAATGAATTCTTTGGGAACAGTGAGCGTCACTGTTACTGGTAATAAGAAAGGCGTGTCTTGTCTAAAAGTCAAAAGGAGGGGCGCCTGAGTGGCTCAGTCGGTTAAGCATCCAACTTCGGCTCAGGTCATGATCTCAAGATTTGTGGGTTCGAGCCCCGCGTCAGGCTCTGTGCTGACAGCTAGCTCAGAGCCTGGAGCCTGTTTCAGATTCTGTATCTCCCTCTCTCTCTGACCCTCCCCTGCTCACGCTGTCTCTCTCTCTCTCTCCCCCTCTCCCTCTGTCTCTCTCTCAGAAATAAATAAAACATTTAAAAAATTATTTTAAATAAAATAAAAGTCAAAAAGAGTACTTAATACGTAAGTATGTAATGAAGAGGCAGATTCCCTAACTTGATTAAGTTAAGTTGTGGAGGGCAGAATTTCTTCAACAATAATATATATGGAAGAAGATAATATTTATGCTCAGAAGACAGATGTTTGCATTCAAATACCCATATGAACTACAGTAACCTGCAATTTAGAATTAAATATTACTTTGATATATCGTCTAAGATCCCTCTTTAGAATTGGGCTGATATGGTAGCTATTAGGGCTTTTATTCTTTTCATCATTTCCCATTGTTTACATTCTTGCCTTGTCATCTAAATATTGCAGTTAACATCAAACTCAGCTTGGCTCTGAAATTAAACGTTTCTACACACTGTTACCACCCAGGAACTACATAACTATTTCTCGCAGAGTTGTTTGTCCAGGTGAGAGTTGACTTCTGAAGGACCAGCCCCTTTTCCTTAAACAATCCCTAGGTGCTTCATGAGCAACATACCCCGGTTTCTGTTTCCATACGATGCTGAAGAAGTGTATTCAGTACTATTCTGGTGTAAAGAACTTAAGAAACCACCAGATGGACAAACCTCAGAGGCATAAATGCACTTGGACTCTCTTGACTCCGGTCCATGAACTTTACTGTGCAGTAATTTAACACTAGTTGTACGGCGCTTTGCAATTTATGCAGAGTTTCTGTTTACATAATACTTCATTCAGTTTTCCTAACAACTGAGATTGGCCCGATGTGTGTTGGACCTCCAGTTTCTTAGAGCATAAACCGCTCAGGTGTGATTTCACGTGGCTGGTATTGTGCTAGAAGCCTTTGAAATCAGGTCATTAGTTCTGTGGGCTTGGAGTTGGCACTGCTGTTGTCTCTAAACCCAGCTCCCATTATCTTGAATCAATGGATCCCTTGAGCCTTCTTCCCAATAATAACCTTTTGAGCATTTTGCTGGCCTTCAGCATCTCAGCTAACAGTGCCACTTGAACCAGTCCAGTGACTAACATCAAAGATTTAATAGGAAAAATGTCAGTAAGATACGAAAATGTCTTGTTAAATGCTTCAATGTACTTAAAAATTCTCATGGCCCCTAGATATGAAGCTTCAAATTACTTAAAAGCTTTCATTTTCAGGGCGCCTGGGTGGCTCAGTCGGTTAAGCGTCTGACTTCATTCAGCTCAGGTCATGATCTCGTGGTTCATGGGTTCAAACACCACATTGGGCTCTGCTGACAGCTCAGAGCCTGGAGCCTGCTTCGGATTCTGTGTTTCTCTCTCTCTCTGTTCCTCCCCTGAAGGTTCTCTGCCTCTCAAAAAAAAAAATACATAAAATCTATTTTAAAAAATTAAAAGTTTTTATTTTCTGATTATGTTTAATGACTATTGAAAGTATTATTAGTCATCTTGACTATATATACAGTCTTATTCTCTGCCAGTAGAGGGCGGTGTTTGTCCTCCATACACTTGGCCAATGGGACGGCTGGTCTCCCCAACTCATTTATTTATTTATTTATTATTTTATTTTATTATTAAATTAAATTTTATTTACCTTTGTAAATTCTTGGCCCAACATGAGGCTTGAATTCATGACCCTGGGATTAAGATTCGTATGCTCTACCGACTGAGCCAGCCAGGTGTTCCCCCCCCACCTCACTTTTAGATACTGTCCCCTGGGCTCACCACCCACTGTATCAGGACACCCTTCCATCTTCTTGCATTAGAAATGTTCTGTGATCGGTGTGCCCACTTAACATCCTCATGTATGCAGCAGCAGTAGTCTGTTCTGTGTTTTAAGTGGGAAATAGGATCTCTCGATTCCTGCACATGTGTCTGCTTATGTTCTCTTTTTGCAACTGCCGAAACCTATACGGATAATATCCCAAAACAGAAGATTATGCCGAGATTTGAAAATGCAGCTGAGAACTCTTGGCCCTATTTTGAAACAGGTGTTGTCTTTTGAAATCGTCCTCCAGCTCAGAAGCCTGGTCTTTTGCACAAGCGGCACTAAACACACGTTCACATACAATGAATCCTGAAACTTGTTTTCACGGTGGCACAGGGCCTGGCGTTCCTGTATGTTGATATCATGCTTCTCATGCTGTCCATTACCTGAATAGAGTGGACAGGCACCCATGCTGAACCGCTTTAGCTAGGAGAAATCAGCGTTACTCATGGGTGTGCCCTTGTTTCAATATGAAAGTCCTGGGCAAATATTGGAAAACAAAGGCTGTGCTAATTCTGAGGTCAGGGGGTGGGAGGGTGCACCCAGAGTTTCCGTCCTAGTAAGGCAAACGATTGCTTAAAAATATAACATGTTGGAAATCATAGTTTGCTTTGATTTAGCTCTAAGCTAGCACCCTGAAATCGCTTGTTTAAAAAATCTGATGTTAAGGAAGGGGTTGTGGAAGATTGTGTGTATATTACTATCATTGGTTATGTGTTAGCTATTAATATATAGTAATATATGTATTGAATATAGATACAAACCCTTTGAGCAGAACATGCAAGACCACATCATCTCCTTTGGCTGATGTGAACTATAATGTGTCTAACAGTTCAGCCTTTTCCACCGTGGGTAGGAATCAGGAATATGTAGTCTATATGTAGTCAGTACTTTTCTGACTGTAAGAGATTATTAGGGTGGATGTCTTCGGTAAGGCTCTGAAGAAAGTAATTGGAACAGGAAAAATGATGGCCTAAATTTCTAGGATAAGATTACAGATTTGGCAACTAGCTGACTGGCCATGTGGCAAGAAGCGATTCTCATCCATGAGGAACCGAATTATGTGTAGTGATGTAATTAATAAAAAGTGTGTAGACACAGTGACATACATGCGTCCTCACCGAAGCTCTCTTGTAGTTCACTGACTCAGCCCTAATGGAATCAAATACTAAGACTTTAAAATATGGTCTTCTAAAGTTTTTAAGAAAAATGACATAGCCATGATCTCGCAGTTCGTGGGTTCGAGCCCTGCGTCAGGCTCTGTGCTGACAGCTAGCTCAGAGCCTGGAGCCTGTTTCAGATTCTGTCTCCCTCTCTCTCTGACCCTCCCCCACCCATGTTCTGTCTCTCTCTCTCTCAAAAATAAATAAACTATTAAAATTTTTTTTTTTTAAAAAGAATAGCAACATAGCAAAGCTCTTATATAAGACTCTGTCATTTTGAGCTGAGGACTCAGCTGACATTCAGTTTAGATCTCGGAACATGATCTGCGGCTTCAGTAGCCTAACTTCATATCTAATGCATGCCACATCTCAGTTACAAGCTCCAAGCCCCACCTGTTCGCTGCTTCTCCTGCCTCTGACCTGAATCTAACCACTATCTCTCTTTTCTCTTCTCTTGTTTTTGTGAATGAGTGGTTTCCATGGGGTCAGTGTTTCTGGGGTAGAAATATTGTTTATACATGAACCAGATATCCCTAGAAGTGGTTAGGAAACCCTCTGTCCCACAGACAGCCCCACAGCTGGCTCATGTTCAAGACAAACAGCGTTTCCTGGTAAACCTGGAACAATGCAGAGCTTAGATTCCGAGGCCTCACTGTGGCTGTGAACACAGGTATGCAGGGCATACACAGCACCTTGTTAAAGAGAGCGGTTATTGTCCTAGACCTTGCACAATGGGCCAGTCTTGGGCCATGAGCAGAGCAGGTCGTTCCTCCGCTCTGTCTTTCCTTCGTTCTCTCCCCACACCCTCGAGTGAAGCAACCAGACCCAGTATTTGGTCCAAAGGCCACTTGCTCTTCTCTAAACACCACACCATTGAGGAGTCGCTGGGAAGCAGGTGCCCCGCTCTGGGAGACTCAAGTTTACATGGGGACACACTAATCATGCCATACAATCGAGGGGCGCCTGGCTGGCTTGGTCAGTAGAGCATGAAACTCTTGATCTCGGGGTCGTGAGTTCAAGCCCCCCATTGGGCGTAGAGATTACTTCTTAAAAAGTTAAAAAGGGGCACGCGGGTGGCTTGGTCAGTTAAGCGTCTGACTTCGATTCATGTCTGATCTCATGGTTCGTGGGTTTGAGCCCCGCGTCAGGCTCAACTCTGACAGTGTGAAGGCTCCCCCCTCCTCTCCGCCCCTCCCCAATTTACACACATGCTCGTGAGCTTTCTCTATCTCAAAATAAATAAACAAAATTGGGGGGGGGGGGAAGGACACCTGGGCAGCTCAGTCAGGTAAGTGTCGGACTTCAGCTCGTGGTTTGTGAGTTCAAGCCCCACATCAGCCTCTGCGCTGACAGCCTAGAGCCTGGAGTCTGCCTCGTATTCTGTGTCTCCCTCTCTCTCTCTCTGTCCCTCCCCTGCTTGTTCTCTCTCTCTCCCTCTCTTTCTCTCTCTCAAAAGTAAATAAACATTAATAAAAATTTTTTAATTTTTAAATTTTAAAAATTAAAAAATTTTAAATAATGCCAGACAGTAGAAATGGGAGTTCCCAGAATACCTGTTGTTCTAGAGAACCCCTCTGAATTGACCACATGTATTAACAATGAACATTATGGTGACTCTATTACCAAAACTTGGGACCTGTGGTAGAGTGAAGACTTTTGCCCTACTCCCTGAGAGGAAAACCAGTCAAAGATAAAGTTTGGACATTTCTGGGATATTTTTATGGTTTCAGGAACCAAAGCATGAACTAGGTAAAATGGGATTCTTTGAGAAATGTATATGTCAAGTGTAAAAATTACAACAAATGTTCAGTAGCAGAGGTGAGAACACTCTAGAATGAACTGTCCTTCGCTTTACTGAAACCCCAGTCATCTTTCCTCACCTTATGACCTGCTTCAGGTGCTTGGTAGCTGATTGTGGATGAAGGGGTTTACTGGGTGATCTCAAGCGAGTCGCCTACCTCACGCAACCCCATCTCTCCCTACCTCATGCCCGATATATAAGACAGATAATAAGGGCCTGATTCTCCTCTGCTTCAAAGGACACTAGAGAGGAAGTGGGGCTGTGTGCACTTGACGCCTGGGAGAGAGGCTCTCTGTGTGCCCCAGAAGCTGTTGACACTCTAGCCAAACTGGCCTCAAACAAAAGCAGCAATGTACCTCTAGGCAAGGTATGTGGCGGTGAAAACCTCATTCCTGCAGGACCGAAATCCTTTTAGCTTTGTCTGTGAAGCTTTACCAATGAGTTATTTATTAGTAAGAACACTCTTGCAAAAGGGTAAACTTTAACCAACCCACAATACAGAGCAGCTTTAGAATGGAAGAAAGTGTCACAGCATCTCCCAAGGGACCTGCACTAATAAAAGGGCTTTTTTAGTAATCTAAGTACACAGCACTGATTGCAGTTTGAAGGTTTCTTCAGCTTCTTGTAGGAAAAAAACTTTCTTCCAGTGGTTACAAACTCTTTTCCTGATTGTGGGAGGTGCATGTCAACGAGGGCCGCACTCGTTTGGACTAGAAAACGGATTAGAAGTACTTGCATTGTGTATTTTGAGGATATGAAATCACCATAGTTTTGTGTCTTTGGTCTTCCAAGATTACTACCAGAGGAAGCCACCAAATATCCATTGGAACCATTATCGGGGACAGAACCCAGGGGTCTCGACTGAATTGTGTTACTGATGCAGTGTGACATCCTGGGTTCTCATGATCCCTGAGCCTCACGTCTCTGCTTTATTTTGGACGGCCCATATCAGGAAAGCCTTTTATAGATGAAGAGCATCCTGGGGACTGAACCCCGGGGTGAAAAGCTCCAAGATGGATGCCTCCTTCCTCCCCCGCAAATTCTCTCCAGCCTTGGGGAAGAAAGACCCAGTTAGGACAGATAGTGAGCAGGCCTTTTATAAAAAAGTTTGGTTTATGTTCAGTTCAGTAACGGTCAGACATTCTGGTCAGGAGCCTGTCATCTTGAAACAATCTCTTCCATCAGATTTTAAAGAACATCCCATGTGGTTCTTGCATAGATAAGATAAGTCCCAGAAGTAGATAGTTCCTCCTGTCATGTTATCTTGCTCCAGGAGCTAGAACTGGTCATTTTGGCTTTAGTAAAAATTTCGCTTTTCTCAATCCAATTACCATCACTGAATTCTGTTAAAGTACATGACACATGCTTCCTCCTCATTTGGGATTTTGGACAAGTGTCAGCACTGAAGGTCGTGAGAACTGAGTTTTTGTTCCCTCTTATGAGTGTGATATTAAGATCACTTAGCTGTGAGCTGGGATCGCTTTCGCAGCCTTCCTGGGGGAGCCAGAAGGCCAGCGTGGTCACAGAGAGACGCACAGGGCAGGCCCTCCACAGGCAGGCTGGTGTGAGGAGCGAGGAAACCTGCTTCTCCGGGCCCTTTCCTCTACTCCCTTGACAGTGAGTGCGGCGATCAGGCTTCCGACAGAGATTTCTTTGTTTGAGGTTGTTTTTGTTTTGTTTTGCTTTTTCTGTTTTCAACATAAAATTCCTAATTGATAACACCTAGCTTTTTTCTCTAGTCAACGGAGTAGAACAGAGTAAGAAGGCCAGTAACTAGATGCAACTGTTACACGCATTGGAAAACAAGATGTGAAGGGTTCTGGAATCTGAAAGACTCTGGCTGCCCATAGAAGAGTGCTTTCCACCAGGGGTCTCAAAATGCGATCTTGGGAACAACAACCTCCGCATCAGCTAAGAACTTGATCAAAATACAAAACCTCAGGTAGCATCCCAGACCTACTGGCTCAGGGGCACGGCCCAATAGTAAGGGCTTCACAAGGCTTCCAGTTGATTCGGAAGCACACTGGGGTTTGAGAACCACGGCTAGTTTAAATCCTACCAAAAGGTCCATTGGACCAGATCTTTGCCCTTTTCTCCCGATTGGAAAGGCAGCTTGGCCGAGGTGATGCTATTGAGACAGACAAGTTACTACATCCCTCGGGGCGGCTCAGCAGCATCGATGAAGTCCAAGAGCTGCATCCTTGTCTGCCTTTCCTGGAAGTAGTTTCCTTCAGTTTTGGAGGCTTCATCTCTCTGTAAGTCGCTAGGGATAAAACTGGCCCTTTTCCCTTCGATGAGTCCCACTGCCACATACCTCTTCTGGCACCTCTGCTTTTTGCCTTTTATTTTTTTAACATTTTATTTATTTTTGAGAGACAGAGCGTGAGTGGGGGAGGGGCAGACAGAGACAGAGACAGAATCCCAAGCAGGCTCCAGGCTCTGAGCTGTCAGCAAAGATCCCAACATGAGGCTCGAACCCATGAACCGTGAGATCATGACCTGAGCCGAAGTCGGCTGCTTAACCGACTGAGCCACCCAGGCACCCCATGGCACCTCTGCTTTTTACTCTATGACCTAAGGATGCTGCCTGTGATTGGCCTTGGTTTGGAGGGTTTTTTCATTCTCTTTCTGGAAAGACATCAGGACCCTGAAAATGTATCTGACAAACCACAGATGTTCATGTTCAAGAGAACATACATGGTGACATCTTTTTTCTCTTTTAATGTTTTTTATTTATTTCTAGGAGAGAGAGAGAGACAGCGTGAGCAGGGGAGGGTTAGAGAGAGAGGGAGTCACAGACTGAAACAGGCTCCAGGCTCTGAGCTGGCAGTCAGCACAGAGCCCGACGCGGGGCTCGAACCCACGAACCGCGAGATCATGACCTAAGCGAAAGTCGGACGCTCAACCGACTAAGCCACCCAGGCGCCCGGTGGTGACATCTTTGAATCTACATCTCGCCCTGGAAACCTCATTTTGGCTGTTAACTTATAATTCTTCTGCATTGTCTTAATAACAGTCGTTTCTGTTTCTCAGTGCTTACGTGACCATCTACCGTGCCTTCTGTCACTGAATCCTCATGACTGTCCCCCCGGGTACGGGTAATAGCACTATCCCCAGTCTACAGAGGAAGAAACTGAGGTCTCGAGTCAGTTGGATGGTGTGCCCCAGATCACATAGCCCAACAACAACAACAGTCTGCAACTTTTTTATGGACCAAGGTCAATGTCGATCAGTTGTATTCCGGTGCCCTTCACTGGCTTCCTGGAACACCCAGCCTCTACTAGAAGCGTCGTCAGGGAGCAACGAATGGACCAAAAACTGGTGAAAAGAGAGATGCAGTGAGAAAGCAAACAAAAACTCTAGACAGACGCTCAGGGGCCTGGGCAGGAGTCCTGGGCCACCACTCACCAACCAGCTTGGCCCTTGTTTGGTGAGATGCTGCTCCTCCCTGGTCTGTTTCTCAGACTGTTAACTGTTAACATCGACTTCTCCGCGTCGCAGTGAGGGTCACAAGCGAAACTGCCTAGCGGGAGGCCCCTGTTCTACTTCCTTCCCAGGGAGGGTGACAAATGAGTAATGCCAGTAGCACCAGCAAGGAGCAGCTGCAGCCTCTGAACTGTGGGGCCTTCGTTCTTGCTGCAGAGGGAAGTTACGTTTCTCTGACTGGTTTTTCTCGAGGGAGAGATGATGGTGCAATCCAGGTGACCAAAGGCACGGGAGGAAGAGTTGGGAATCACCCAGCCTCCTGGCCTCAGTGCTCCTGTCTGCCCATCCTCTGTGCCTGCCTGAGTGCCTTGCTGCAGGCACCCTCTGTTTGTTTATATTTGTCCCACAAAGTAGCTGGCAAACAACAGGCTTCTTAGGCACATTTTGGTACTTGTGGATGGGGCCAGGCAGGGTCTCTCTTGAAATGCCCTAACATTCTGGAAGCTCACAGGCCCGGCCTGCCTCAGAGCAGCATTCTCCTGGCCGGTCAGATCTCCCTGGTGAGGTGGTGGCCAGTGGTGTATGGTGGAAGCCGTAGGTAACCAGGACCCCTCATGAAACTGCTCTCAGGGCTGCTCTTCTGCCTAGGACACAGGACTGCACCATTGCGGGCTGGGGAGGGGCTGGGTTGGGAGTGGTGTGCGCCCCCACTTAGCCTTGCCCTGTGATCCCCCCAGGGTGGTGGGGAAGCCTGGAACGGACATCCACACTTGGTGGACAGACCACAAATGCCAGCCTCGTGCAGCCCTGCCAATGGGAGGGGAGAGTGACTGTGAAACACGGAGCAGGAAGGCGAGGCCCGCACGACCACCTTCCTCCCAGGGCCGGTGGTCCTGCCTCCACCCGCCTCCCCCCCTCCCACAGGCTCCTGGTTCACGAGTGTGGCCTGGGTGCCTGTACGGGACAGAAACAGGCAGAGGAGCCAGTATTCGTGTGTCCTGGAGGATGGGAGGCTGGAGGGGGGCTTCTCATCTCTCTGCAGCCCCTCTCTTGTCGGGAGTAGCCAAAGGATGCTTGCTCCCCAGGTTCCCCCCCCCCCCCCCCCCCCCCCCCCCGTGAGGTGGGATACTGGTGACATTGACATTCCCCAGACACTCCTGGCTGCCCAGGAAGCCAGGAACAAAGGAAAGGGGTTTAAGTGCCTGCCATGGTGATGCGGGAAACTAAGGCAGATGAAAAGTTAAATTCCCTTACTGCCTCCAGCCCATGGACAGTCCTTGAGACCAGCAGAGTGACTTCCCTCTAGGAGCTCAGCTGCTTCGATGATGACACTTTGCTGGGGGCAAAAGAGAATCTTGGCTTAACTTTATCCTGACGCCCCCATCCCCCACTGAGGTCCTGCAAGTTTACTTTAACATGTAAAAATTCCTTTTGAAACTTCCTTTATCTCAACTGCCCCAAGATACGTTCTGGCAATCCTATTCCAAGTTTATGGTCCCTGATAGACATCTGAATGGTCTCCTGACTGAGGTCTTACTAAACAGTAATACGTGGTGTTTCCCTAACTGCAGCTACCCCTCAAGGTCCTGGAAAACTTGCTTCCCAATTCCTTAGAGACTTACAGTGTCCAGGACAACCCCCCCCTCGAGGGTATACAATCAAGTTACCCATCACGGGCCCAGTGCAGCTCTTCCGGCCCACGGGTCCTGTTCCTCTGCCTTTAAGAAAATCACCTTTTTGCACCAAACACGTCTTTGAGAATTCTTTCTTGGCCCTTGGCTCCGGACCACCTCCACCATCCCCCCAAAACTTCATCAGTGGGTGTCACAGGCCGGACACTCACCGGACCTCCGTCCCAACCCGCCACTGGGCACGGCTGTGACTCGGATGCTCTCAGGAAACCCAAGCAGAGGATGAGATTAGGGGGTGGCCGTGTGTCGGAGAGTCCCTAAGGAAGAGGGATTGTTCAGCCACAGCCCCTCAGCTGCCACTGGGGAGTGAGAGGGAGTGTGGCTGGCCCACCCCTGCTGTGTACAGCTGCTGGGGCGGCTGCTTCCAGCTGGGCTGCGGGGCAGGGGCGGAGGGGCAGGGGATGGGGGTGCTGGCTGAGGTCCCGGATCTTCCTCCCCCCAGAGGCCTCCCTGGGTTGGCACAGTCCCTGGGGTTGTGGAGCGGGTGCCACGTGAGACTATAGGTGAGGGGGATGTGGAGGGAGCGGCTGGGGGAGCAGGAAACAGCTGGGCTGCTGACTCCCTGGAAAGGTTACTCATGAAGCCTGTTCCGGGATGTGAGGGCTCTGGGCACCTTTCCTCTTTCCACCCCCGGAGAGAGGGAGAGGGCGGGGAGAGGGGACGTCCTGCCTCGGCTCAGGCTCTGTGCTCTGTCCCTTCCGTACCTCCAGTGAGTTAGTTAGCTGGTCGCCTGGCAGGGAGCCTGGGGTCAGGGAACGAGAGAGATTCTCCCGGCCTCCTCTCTGTTGCCTTCCCCTGACCCTTGATCTCATGGTTACAGGTGTGTCACCCTCCCGAGGTCCCCTTAACAAAATGCAAAGTTGAGGACTTTGGGACTGGGACAATCAGGAAGAGGAGTGAAGACTAACCGGACTTGGAGGCCCTTCACGAACCACACAGCAATTTCTTCCCCGAGAAGAGTCAGACCACCCATTTATTGCGTCTCAACAGCGTTCAGCCCAGAGCTGTACACAGGGATAGAGAAAAGGCGCAGGGGCCCAGAGACTGTGAGGCCCCTGAAGGCAGAATCTCTCTCAGATCTTTTTTTTTTTTTTTAGTTGAGATCACTGTAAACTCACATGCAGTTAAAAAAAATTATAAAAAGAGATTACTGATATGCTTTGTTAAATGGTAACTTTTAGCAAAACTTAGTATAGAATTACAGCCAGGAGATTCATGCTGATACAGTTCACTAATCCTATTCAGATAGCCATTTCTAAACTAGAAATATTTATCTAGTTTATGTTCAAAGATGTTATATGAGAGGAATGCCATAGCATGCTCTCTCAGCATCATTCCCTGAAGATCCACTCAGACTGCTTTATATCTCAGTAGTTCATTCTTTTGTATTGTTGAGTCATAATCCGTGATGTGTTAGTGCGAGAGTTTGCCTAGCTGTTCGCCCATCGAAGGCCATTTACACCATTTACAGTTAGGGGCTTTTACACATAAGGCTGCTTGTGGACATTTGCATCCAGGTTCTACGTGAGCATCAAGTGGTTTTCTGTCCAGCAACAGCGTCGTGTGGGCACATAGTGGATACTCAGTCAGAGTTCCTTGGTAATGACTGAGGACAAACAGCTCTTCTATCCAGGCAGGGGTAAGGGAGGTCATGAGAATTACAGTGCATGACGGTGGTGACCTCCAACAACCAACCAAAAATCAAGGTACCTCTGGATAAAGGATTGATCAGAAGGTGCAAGGTCAGGGGTGCCTGGGTGGCTCAGTTGGTTAAGCATCTGACTTCAGCTCAGGTCACGATCTCATGGTTCGTGGGTTCGAGCCCAACATCGGGCTCTGTGCTGACAGCTCAGAGCCTGGAACCTGCTTTGGATTCTGTGTCTCCCTCTCTTTCTGCCTCTCCCCCACTGAAACTCTGTCTCTCTCTGTCTCTCAAAAATAAATAAACATTAAAAAAAGAAGGTACAAAGTCACCATTAGCGTCAAATAGTTGGGACTACAGAATGTAGGGTTCAATATACAGACAGAAGAGAGTAAGAACAGCTGGCCAAAAGCACATGCCAGTGTGCCAATACACAGGGAAGTCACAGAGATGCCGAGACAGCTCTAAGACAAAGAGAAGGCAGGGAGAATCAGGTCTGATTCACATCCTGCCAGCACCACGTTTTAGCTGTGTGTTCATGGCAAGGTACTTAATCTCTCTGGGACTCTACTTCCTAATCTGTAAAATGAACGTAAATCTTTCTCATTAGAGTCATAAGGAATGAATAGTATATATAAAGTTCTTAACTCAAAGTAACCCCAGAATAAATGTTAGTTTCTTTCCTCTCTGCCCCCACAAAGGGGAAATAGGAGTAACAGACATGGAACAGGACTAATCAGGAAAGACCTAAGAAATCTGGTTTATAGGAAGCTCATAAGGGTGCCTGGCCAGGCGTGGTCAGTTGAGCATCTGACTCTTGATTTCAGCTCAGGTCATGGTCTCACAGTGGTGGGGTCGAGCCCCCACGTCGGGCTGTGTGCTGGTGTGTGCAGCCTGCTTAGGATTCTCTATCTCTCCCTCTGCCTCTGCCCCTCCTCCACATTCACACCTTAGCTCTCTCTCTCAAAAAATTATTTTTAATTTTTATTGTTTTAATGTTTACTTTTGAGGGAGGGAGAGAGAGACAGAGACAGAGGGTGAGTGAGGGAGGGGCAGAGCGAGAGGGAGACACAGAATCCCAAGCAGGCTCCAGGCTCTGAGCTGTCAGCATAGAACCCAATGTGAAGCTTGAACCCGCAAACAGTAAAATCATGACCTGAGCCGAAGTCAAACACTTAACCAACTTAGCCATCCAGGTACCCCTAAAATTATTATTAAAAAAAAATTTTTTTAATGTTTATTTACTTTTGAGAGACAGAGAAAGACAGAGCATGAATTGGGGAGGGGCAGAGAGAGAGGGAGACACGGAATCTGAAGCAGCCCCCAGGCTCTGAGCTGTCAGCACAGAGCCCGACGCGAGGCTCGAACCGACAAGAGTGAGATCATGACCTGAGCCGAAGTCAATGTTTAACCAACTGAGCCACCCAGATGCCCCAATTTTTTTTTTAAGGAAGCTATTCATAGAGGCCCAAGAGTAACAGAATTTGAGTAAAGGTGGGGGGTTTGGGCTCAGCAGTGGACTGTATTCAGTGCAGGCCCCCTGGCTCGGCCATGGCGCTGGCATTGCCTCAAAGCAGCAGGATCAGGCACCCCTGGGATCAGGCTGCACAGGGTCGCCAGTCCCACTACCACTCAGCTGGATATGCCACGCTGTTTTTTCTACTTCTAAGGTGTGTTCCTCCTTGCAGCGTTAAGGTCCTGGGGTGGACGATGGCCGTCCCTCATCGGAGCGGCCGTAGGTCGTGCTGGGGAAGATCCCTTCCTTCCCTGCCAAGTGCATGCGGACTGTCCACCAATCCACCCCTCCCTTCAAATTCCAAACCCCAAGCAGCCAAAGTCCCAGATGCCTCCAAAGCCTCCCAGAGACTGCCTGCCCCCGCGCAGCCCTGAGCCTTTGATCTGACAAAGATGCTTAACCTTTTGATCCCATCACGGGACTGTCCCCAGCCCTTGGCCACTGGAAAGGGAGAAACAGAACACTCCTTTACTTGTTCCCATTCCTGTTTCTTTTGAACAAGGATTAGCTCCCTTTGGGTTTCTCCTCTGGAAGAGGAGATCGCAGATTCTTGCCACTCTGCTCCTTGTTCTCATCTACTCATCCTGCCTCTGGTGTCTTCTAGGTGCAGGCTAGTGAGGTGGCTGCAAAGAGCCCCTGGCCTTTGAGGCCAGTCCCTGGGGGTGGCAGAGGACAATGGGACACTGTTTTCCCAAATGCCTCCTTCTCCCTGCCAGTCCTCTCTCCCAACTCCGTTTGGGTCACAGAGGACTGGCCTCCTCAAGCGTGGGGGGTGGGGGGGTGGTAAGACCGGGAAGGCGGAGACGGAGCTCTCCTTGGGTGCACCTCCCACCCCATTTAGGGCCCTCCATGCCACTCCAGTGGTCACAGCAAACGTCCCATTTTGTTTCAAACTTCTTTTTCCCTCTGGATTTATTGGTTCTTCTTCTTGTCAAACGCATCCCCTCCAGAGTGATCTCGGAAAGCACAAATTAGATCATGTTCCTCCTCTGCTTGACTCCTTCTGGTGTCTTCCTGTTGCGCAAGAACGAATTCCATACCATCTGGTTTCTGCTCACTTATCCCACCCCATCTCTGCTGCCTTGTCTTGCTCTGGCTTTCTTCCAATTCCTGGCACTTGCCTGCCATGCAAGACCTGCCTCAGGGCCTTTGCACTTGCTGTTTCATTTTCCTACTACTTTCCTGTCAGATCTTCCTGAGGTGGGATCCTCCTTAATTTTCAGGATCTAGCCAAATGTCACTGCTTCAGAGGGACCTTTCTTTCTTGACCCTCCTTCCCAGCCCCTCCCCACAGCCCCTGTAACTCATTATTTTGTTTTCTTTCCTTCATAGCCATCGGCAAGTGTTTCCCTATGAGTCTGTATGGTTCCCTGCTAGAATGTATACTCTACGACACAGGTACCTTGTCCGTCCTCTTCACCTGTGTGTCGCCAACATCTAGAAGGGGTTTAACCAACATTTTGTTGGATGACTTAATAAATCGCTGCAGTGGGGTTGGGAACGGCCCCTAATCTGGGCAGAACACTGGCCTCAGGGACCAGGCAGCCAAGAGCTGGTTTACTCCCAGTCTGGCATATGTTAACTGCACAACCCCACACAAGGCACTCTACCTCCTTGCATTTAATTTTCCTCAGATGTAAAACATTTAGCTTCACAGGACTCCGTGAGGATGGGAGACTGATGTGAAAGCACAAAACAGATATGGAATGAACACTGGCTTAAAAATAAATTCACAGGGTGATCGGAAGGCAGCAAAATAGCACCGAGGTGCTGGCACATGCTGATCTTCGTATCTACACTTTTAATCAACTTGATGATGCTTTTTTGTTTAAGGAGGGTGATGCTCGAGGCAACGCCAGTGGAGGGGTAAACAGAAAAAACCACCACCGGGGAGCCAAAGCCAGGCCTCCGCAGGTTTTTTGGACAGCCCACGAGTGATGAAGGGTTTTTACACATTTACATGGTTGAAAACATAAAATAAAAAAACTATTGCGTGACCCATGAAAATTGTATGAAATTGAAATGTCAGTGTCCATAAATAAAATTGTATTAGAACCCAGCCGCGCCCACTCATTTGTGTGCCGTCTGCGGCTGCTTTTATGGTACAAGGGCGGAGTTGAGCAGCGTGTCCCCTAAAATATTTTCTCTTGGGCCCTTTACAGAAAAAGCGAGTGGACCCTCGGCTGATTGTGAAAAGTGAAAGGGCTCGTCTAAGAGGCGGCTTGGCAGTGGGGAGGATAGCATGGCCTCTGGGGGCCATTCCCCTTCCAGGGCTCTCTGCCGCCAGCTCTGGGAGGCGCCACTTCACCCCTGGCCAGAGAAATGGAGGGGAGCCACGCACCTGCCAAGCCTTTGGGGGAAGGGGCCCCCAGGGCAGTGCCCCTTGAAAGCCCCTTGCCTGTTGCAGCCCAGCTAACTTCCCCTTGCCCTTAGTTTGTTCCTAGAAGGTGGGAGGTGGGGTGGTTAAAGTGGCTTAACCTCAGGCACATCGACTCTCAAAGCCAGAGGCGGGCCACCCAAGGGAGGAGCCTTGGGTACCCTTTTCCTCCACATCTGCACTGTCTGCACTGCAGGCACCCGTATAGGAGGCAGCGTGTGAGAGCCCTGGTAGGTTCTTCTTAGGGGGAAAAAAAAAGCCAGGAGAGCTAGCTGTTTCTAGGAAATGGCAAGTGTGCTCCTAATGACAGGCCTCTCTCTCTGGGGAGCTTATAATCACCTTGGGAGGCTCCCCCTCCGTGTGGCAGAGCCAATGCGGGAGCAGCGAAGCTGTGGGGGTAGGGATGTGTGTGCACGTTCTCTAGGCTGCGCGGGCGGGAGGGGCGGGTGGTAGAGAGAGGAATCAAGATGCAAGGGCCTCCGTTCTGGAACAAGCCAGGGTGCTGGGGGCGGTCTGGAAGCCGAAGGCCAGGGCACAGTGCAGAAGCAGAAGCGTGCCATTCCACGGCCTCTTCTTTCTGCTGGTTCCCTTCGGCCGCCTCTGGGAAGTCCGGGGGGGGGGGGGCCAAGCTCCCCCCACCGCCTGCACACTTGGAGGAAGAAAAGGCCCATCCCACCAAAGATCTCAGGGACCAGAGACCCAACGTGGCCTTGCCCCGCCTTGCTGAGGTCCCAGCGCCCAGCAGTTAGAAGTAGACTCAATCAGAAGGCTATCGGTCAGGACCAGGCTCCAAAACGTAGCAGCTGTGTAGACCTAGCCGGTCACTTGCTACCTATCCAAGTTTACAATACCCTTTTTTACTGTGTCCCAAGGTCATTGTGAGGACCAACTGCCACGTTGTGCATGAAAACCATAAGGCCCGGGAGGGAACTTTCATGGGAATGAGCTATGAATCTTTGTGCCCGCCCCTTGCAATCGGCAGAGTGAGCCTCCAGACCCAGAGCGGAGGAGTGACTTTGAAATGACCAAGGCCTAGCATGTCCCAAGTAGAGGCCGGGAGCTGCAGGCTAAGATGTTCTGTACAGTCTAGGAGATGTGCGGGAGGGAGGGAGGCCTGTCCCAGAGCTGGGAGGCCTAGGGGAGGCTATTGCCGGCTCACATCCAGGCAGCCCCCTGCGTGTGGTCTGATCTCAGCATCTCCGATGGGGCCCAGCCTTCCGGCAGCTAGCTGGAGATAGCAGGCTGCTTCCTGCCCAGACTAGAATAACGGCCTGTACCCGCCCCTCTGGTCTCTGGCTTTCCTCCTCTGCTCACCTGCTCTGGCCCAGAAGGTGGAGGAGAGGTTTTTAATGCATGGATTTCAGGTGGCAGGTGCCACTCCCCTCTTTTGTTCTTGGAAGGTGTTGCTGAAGTTCTAGAAACACCCATGTGACCCCCTGGGGAGGTCAGCACAAAGGGAGTGGGCCTTGGCTTCTAGTCCACCTCGGAGACTCCACAGCCACGGAAGCCTTGATAAGTCCCCTCCCCAGCGCTGTGTTCTCATCGTATAAACACAGAACTGATTCCTTTCCAGGGTGGTCAGGAGCCAATGGGAGGGGTCTGTGCAAGGGTTTTGAAAACAGTGCCATTTACATGCAAGGGACTGCTGTTTTCATGGAACGGGGACACAGACTGGCAGGGCAAGGGGGACAGAAGTTGGCAGTGGCGCGGAGATGGGGGTGGGGGCAGGAGATGGGGGAGGAAGGGGACGGGGCAGCAGCTGGTTACTGCCCTGCATCAGGCACTACACTAAGAGCTCTGTGGTTCCCACACAGCCCTGCGGGAGGGGTACTCCCATCCCCATCTTGCACAGGGCAGACTTGGCTCAGCAATTTCAGTCATCTGCTCTAAGTTTACCACTACTAAGGGCATAGTTGGCCAGCAAGCCTGAGTGTGTCTAATGCCAGAGTCTATGATCTTTGCACCCACCAAGTCTCTGGAGAGCCTGTTCTGGGTGTGGGCATAAGACTAAAAACAGGGGTAGGAGGATAGGAGGGAACTGAAGCGGAGGAGGGGAGAGACAGGAAGTATTCCTTGGAGCCAGGCACGGAGCCTGGTCCACAGAAGATGCCAGTGCTACCGCCGGCCCATACAATGCTTTGATGCAAAGCAGACGAAGGGTGATGCAGCCACGAGCCTTGCTTGTTATGTTTGGGGAGTGAATAACATGTACAACTGTACATGGCAGCCCTGGGAGGGACTCTGAAATTAATGAATCAAAAAAAGAAAAACTAGGGGTGCCTGGCTGGCTCTGTCGATAGAGCATAAGACTCTTGCTCTTGGGGTCATGAGTTCAAGCCCTATGCTGGGCATGGAGCCTATTAGAAAGAAAGAAAGAAAGAAAGAAAGAAAGAAAGAAAGAAAGAAAGAAAGAAAGAAAGAAAGAAAGAAAGGAAGGAAGGAAGGAAGGAAGGAAGGAAGGAAGGAAGGAAGGAAGGAAGGAAGGAAGGAAGGAAGAAAAGGAAGGAAGGAAGGAAAGAAAAGAAAAGAAAAGAAGGAAAGAAAAGAAAGAAAAGAAAAGAAAAGAAAAGGAAAGAAGAAGAACAACCAAACAAAATCTACAATATAGATTTTGTGTCTTGTTCCTCCTCCCTTTCCTGCTCTTGGAGCCCAGCAGAAGGGCTCCTCCTAATGCCTTCTGTGTCTCTGGGGCTCTGGAGGCTGGAGGCTGGAGGCTGGTGGCCCTGCCCAGACCAAGTCTCAGGCCTGTGCCTCTCTTTCCTGCAGGCCTGGGGATGGATTGTGCAAAAGTGGTACCAAACCCGGAGGCAAAAGTTAGTTCACAATCTAATTATTAATTACTCACTTGCTTATTATCTTGAGCATTGCATCAGGACCGTGAGAATGGCTTTACAGCCACTTAAATTAGTATCGGCTCCCCTCACCCCGCAGACACACACACACAGGCCCAGGTACCGAAGTAAATCCTACCAAAAGTCACTCCAAGCCGGCCTGGTCCCTATAACTCCTGGCACAGCCAGGTCGTCCCTTCCAGAATGGGAAAGCCTGCCCCGCCAACAGGATTCCCCACATCGGATTCCCAAGATGGGGCCTGCCAGGGGTCATCTCACCCATCCCGTATCCTTGGCTGGACTGCTCTGGGGGCAGCTGCAGGGGATACTTAGAGAAGGGAGGTTAGTAATTTTACACCTTACCTTGGATCGCCTGGGAAGTCCCTCCTTTAGTCTGACTCCCACCCCTCTTGCTGCAGTTCTAGTTTCCCCCCCTAGTTTGGCCCTCCTTGCCTCCGAGAGTCAGAGCACTTAATGGTGGGTATGGCAGACTCCTCCTCCTTTTACGCCTGCCTTGCAGCCCAGAGAATCAGCCCCACAGGGAGAATGGAAGGAGACTTTCCTTGGGGCCTCTTCCCTTGCACCCTCCTGCCCCTTTCTTGACCCCTCTATTTTCCCCACTCTGGAGACTGGGGCGTCACCGCCGGCACCCAAATCCCCTTTGAGCTCCGTGGCCTCCCGGCCTGGGCTCTGTCTGGGCCTGCTGCGGCTTCTGCACTCACACACCACGGAGGTGCAGCCCTGATCTGGGGAGAGCTGAGCCCCAGCACTGCCGCCGGCCGGGGACTCGGGCTCTGACCACACCCAAGTGAGGGCCTCAGGCTCTCTCACTTGCTCCCACTCGGCCTCCTTGGGCAAGTAACTTGGCTTCAGCTTCCCCGTCTGTAAAAGGAGGTAAGCACCTGTCTGTCTCTGGGATGATGGTAGGGTCCAAAGCCGATGGCCAAGAAAGAATTCTTGAAGACGTCTTTGGTGCAAAAAGGTGATTTTCTTAAAGCACAGGGAGGGGACCGTGGGCAGGAAGAGCTGCACTGGGGTTGTGAGGAGTGGGGAGGGGGTCAGGTGGGGACGGGGTTAGGAATACAGCAAGTCTCTAAGAGAGTTTGGAAGCAAGGTTTTTAGGACCTTGAGGGGCCAGCTGCTATTAGAATAATGTCATTTATTACTGTTTAGTAAGACCTCAGTCAGCAGACCGTTCTGATGTCTAGAGGGGACCATAAGCTTGGAGTAGGATTGCCAGCATGTATCTTGGGGCAATTGAGATAAAGGAAGTTCTTCAAAGGAATTTCTATATGTTAAAGTAGACTTACAGGACCCTGGGAGAGGGGGGAAGGTCAGGATAATGTTGAGCCAAGATTCTCTTTTGCCCCCAGCAAAGTGTCATCATCGAGACAGCTGAGCTCCTAGAGGGAGGTCACTCTGCCTGTTTCAAGGCAATGACATTCACTTGACAGTGGGCTGAAGGCAGTAAGGGAATTTAACTTTTCATCTGCCTTAGTTTCCCACATCACCATGCAAGTACTTAAACCCCTTTCCTCTGTTCCTGGGCAGCCAGGAGTGTCTGGGGAATGTCACCCATATTCCACCTGGGGGTGGGGGTGGGGAGACGCTGTTGGCCTGTCCTTTGCCCTCAGCGTGCCCCATGCTCCCTCATCACTAGTAAGAATCAAACCTGTTGTCTGTGAAAGTGTTTTGTAAGGCAGTAAGTATAGCACAGAACAAGTAATTATTGTTCACTGTCACCAGCTTACTGGCCTCAAAGCCCCAGCTCAGAACTTGCCGGCTGTGCCCAGCTTACTTGGACTTCTCCCACCGAACTCTGTGATCATTTTGACCCCTGGAGTTGGTTTGCAGCCTTGAGGTTTCTGGGCTTGCTGACCTGTTGCTGAATCATATCTTTGCGGCTCTTTCTATTTCCCTGAGAAGATTATAACGTCCACGAGGGCAGAGAGTGTACGTTGCGTGTTCCTTTCCATCTCCGCACAGCATCCTTAGCATCCTGCATGGAAGACAGGATGAACAAACACACAAGGAGATTCTCCTCCAAGGACAGTATTTAGGCAGCAGTTTGCATCCTTACCAACAAGCTTCCTGCATAAAAGCAGAGACTCCCAGGTTAAGGGGCTTGCTTGCAGCCATCAGTTTACTACATTCTAGCACAGAGCTCCATTTGTAATTGTTACTTAATAAATGTTTGGTGACTGAGAAATGAATGACTGCATGCCTGGTAAGTGGCCTCGGAGAGCCAACACTTTTTCCCTGGAGCACACAGCCTCTCAGAGACCTGCTGGTGAGAGCTCAGGGCAGGCGTGGGGGGGGGGGGCGGGGGAAGGGCTGGGGGGGAAAGGGTTGGGGGGGGCGCTGGGGACCTGGTTGCCTTAGGCTGTCCCTCCCCATTCTCCAACCCCGCCCTGGTAAGTTAGCCCCTCAGGCGGTCTGAGCTCCCAGAGTCTGAGTCCCCTGGCATTCATAGCGACATAATCACCTCCTTGCTCCAGGCATTTCAAAACCCAGCCCAGTTAACAAGTGTCTTTCCCAGTTAGGCACTTGCAGGGAAGTTGTCTGGTTCACTCCTCAAACTCTTTTTAAAAAAAAAATTTTTTTTAATGTTTTATTTATTTTTGAGAGAGAGAGAGAGAGACAGCATGAGCAGGAGAGGGACAGAAAGAGAGGGAGACACAGAATCTGAAGACAAGCTCCAGGCTCCGAGCTAGCTGTCAGCACAGAGCCCGACCACGCAGGGCTCGACCACGCAGGGCTCGAACCCACAAACCACGAGGTCATGACCTGAGCCAAAGGCGGACGCTTAACTGACTGAGCCACCCAGGCACCCCTTCACTCCTCAAACTCTTAAGGGGAAGGAGATAGCATTACTTTTCTTACCTCTGCCTCACTGCCCTGAAGGAGTCTCATCCAGCATCCGACCCCAGCCCCCAAATCAGTCCTGTCTGGTTTCTAAAACGGAGCCGTCACCATTCCCATTCCAAGCTCCTTGATTCAAACATTCTACTGATGCCCCTAAACTATGGGAGGCTAAAGGGCTCAGATCTGGCCTTGAGAGAAGAGCAGGATGGGTTTCAGTGGCTCTCAGACGTGGGAAGGACTCTTGTGCTCACCCAGGCTCACCCCTTACCTGGCACCTGAAAGCCCCCCCCCCCCCCCCCCCCCCCATACTTAATCTGCTTAGAGCTGTTTGGGACCCATTCCCTTCACTTCACTCATCTATGATCTGGCTCCTGTCACCCTCTCCTCTGCTCTAGGTTGGCCCTCTGAAGGCATTCCTTTTTGACATGGACTTTGCTGCCGTCTATAGAGAAGCCAAGACCTTTGCAAGGAACATTGGGCGGGCACCCCATTTCCCCACCTCTGCTCTCTGCTCAGCTGGATCTTTCTGCTTCATAAGTAGTTTTGGTCTCTCCCCTGATTCCCCAAGGGGCCCAGGTGGGCTGGAGGGAGAACTCAGAGGAAGTTTAAATCCAGAGGAAAATTCTCTTCATAAAAGGATTTCTGGTCTGAGGGAAGCTTCCTGAAGGAAGTACCTTTGACGGTTTGTTGTTATTTTAAAACCTTCTCTGTATGGGGCGGGGTGGGGGGGGGGGAGTCGCACTTAAATTGGACTGTCCCCTGCTGTGTAATGAGGGGCTGCACTCACCAGTAGTTCTTTTTTTTTTTTTTAAGTTTATTTATTTTGAGAGAGAGACAGAGACAGAGACAGAGAGAAGGAGCAGAGAGAGGGCAAGAATCCCAAGCAGGCACTGCACTGTCAGTGAGAGCCCGATGTGGGGCTCAGTCTAAGGAACCAAACCATGAGATCATGACCCGAGCCCAAACCAAGAGTTGGATGCTTAACACACTGAGCCCCCCGGGCGCCCTTGCCAGTGGTTCTACGGCTCTGCCTTGTAGCAATGACAGTGGAAGGGGAGCCCTGGTGACCTCAGGAACTAGAAGCCGCTGCCATGCCCCTGCTTGAGGTTTGAGAGGGAAGATGCGGTTGTCCACTTCTTCTTTTGCTGGTTCAATGCCTTCCTCTTCTGTGCCCACGGCGTTTGTGGTCATGGTGGAAATATGGCCCAGGTGTGTGGGAATAATCCCTCCAGTTCTTTCTTGATTTTCCTCAGACTCTGCTTCATCTCATTTGTTCATCCAAACCTCTCAGTTAAGGAGGCCCTGGGGCTGGTCTCCTGGCTTGGTTCCCTGGTGATTTCTCATCCCTCTTTCTTCCTCCTTCCTTCATCTTATTTTACCCTTTTCCTTTTTACAAAATGTTTATTGATCCTTTCTATTTACAAAAGCAATCTCTGCTCCACATAAGAAACTTGGAGATACAGACATTTCCCTAGTGCACTCCCCTGCCCCCTTCCCAATGATAGAAAGTCAGTATTCACCTTTCAGTTATTAATTTATTTATGTTTTTTAAGTAAGCTCTACAATCATCATGGGGCTTCAACTCATGACCTGGAGATCAAGAGTCTCATGCTCTGCCCTCTGAGCCAGCGAGGCATCCCTGCATCTTTCTTTTTTTTTTCTAATCATTTCTTCTGTATAGACTTAAACTTAAATTGCTTTTTTTTTTCTTAAAGTAGCCTCCATGCCTAATGTGGGGCTTGAATTCAACAATCCTGAGATCAAGAGTCACACGCTCTAATCTACCTACTGGCTAAGCTAGCCAGATGCCCCAATATATACCTGATTTTTTAAACTTTTACTTTGGAACAATTTTATATTTACAGAAAAACTGTAAAGATAATACAGAGTTCCCACATACCCTTCAACCAGTTTCCTGTGATGTTAACATAACCGTAGTACAATGATCAAAACTGAGAAATTAGGGCTGCCTGGGGGGCTCAGTCGGTTAAGCGTCCGACTTCAGCTCAGGTCATGATCTCACAGTTCGTGGGTTTGAGCCCTGTGTTGGGCTCTGTCCCGATGGCTAGCTCAGAGCCTGGAGCCAGCTTCAGATTCTGTATCTCCCTCTCTCTCTGACCCTCCCCTGCTCATGCTGTGTCTCTCTCTCTCTCTCTTTCTCAGAAATAAATAACACATTAAAAAATTTTTTTTTTAAAAACTGAGAAATTAATACAGGTGAAGTACTATTTACTTTCCCATTTCTTTTTTTTTTTTTTTTTTATAAATAGTTTGTTGACAGGTTGGTTTCCATATAACACCCAGTGCTCATCCCCACAAGTGCCCTCCTCCGTGCCCATACCCCCTCCCTCCCCATCCATCAGTCCTCAGTTTTTGTCAGCATTCAAGAGTCTCTCATGGTTTGCCTCTCTCCCTTTCCCCCACCATGGTGAAGTACTATTTACTAAACGGTAGACTTGATTCAGATTCTGCCAGTTTTTCCACGAATGTCCCTTTTCTATCCCAAGATCCAGTCTGAGCTACCACATTGCATTAGTATATACCCAATTTTTAAAAAATGTATATCCTATGGTGCACACTCTTTTGGAGTCAGTTATTTTCATTGGTAATATATCTTCTGTGTTTCCTCTATCAATTAAAAGTATTCTAGGTGTGCCCAGGTGGCTCAGTTGGTTAAACGTTCAACTCTTGGTTTCAGCTCAGGTCATCATATAGTTTGTGGGATTGAGCCCCACATCAGGCTCTGTGCTAACAGCACAGAGCTGCTTGGGATTCTCTTTCTCTCTCTCTGCCCCTTCCTGGTGCTTGCTCTCCCTCTCTCTCTCTCTCTCCCTCCCCCCCCTCTCTAAATAATTAAACATTTTTAAAAAATACATAAAATTCTTCTATGTTACCACCATTTTTAATGGTGGCATAATGTCCTGCTATACGGATTTGGCCATAATTTGCTTAGCCAACGGTTTATTATTCTACACTTAAATTGTTTTTAGTTTATCACCATATGAAGAATGATGAGATGAACACCTTACACACACTTCTGATACACATCTCTTTGATTATTTTGCCGCAAGAGAAATTCCAGAAGTGGAATTGCTGTGTCCATCCCTCCCCCTTCCTAGTCTACAGCCAGAATTTGGCCCTGCTGGTGGCCTTTACACTTAAACAGACTTCTCACTCCTCTTCCTGAGGCAGGCAGGGGAAAAAGCAAAGAGGCCACAAAGGGACCACAGCCATTGGATGGTGGACACGTCAGGAGGCGATGGGAACATCAAGGGAATGCCAGGTCCTTCATGGCTTCTCAGCCTTCTTCCAGGCTAACCAGCCCCAGTTGGGTATCTTATCTCTATAGAAAGAGCATGATGCTTGTTCTGAGCCTAAGGATAATGGGAAGGGGCTGTGGGTGGGGGCTGGAGCAGAAGCTGCTAATGCATTTTTGCAGCATCTTTGGTTTCTCCAATATCCAGTCAGACTATTAGCAGTTCCCCAAGGATGGCCTTGCTCCTCACGTCATCCCCCATTTCCTATAAATGGGAAGTGGCTGGGGAGTAGCTGTGTGTGTGTGTGTGTGTGTGTGTGTGTGCTCCCTCGCATGTGTGAGTGTATATGGGGGCAGGGAGGAGGGAGGAAAAGGGACATGGTGGTTTTCCTACAGTAGATTTATGGGGGAACTAAGGCCCAGGGAAGCCGTTGTGCAGAGAGACTCAGCATCATGAGCCACAGTGTGGGTGTTGGGACTTTCTCTAAGATGCTGAAGTCACTGTGAGCCTCTGCCTTGTTTCTGGAGCTCAGAGACTATGGGTATGTGTGGGTGGGTAGTAGTAATTGGATGGAAGGATTGCCTCAGTTTCTTTTTTCCTAAAACTGTACTATGTATTGAGTTGCCATAAGGAAGGAATGAGCTCAGACAGGGAAAGCATTTAGAGCAATGCTTGGCACAATCAGAAATAGTTAATGATTATTATCACAACATGAGGCTGCTACGGCAGAAAAAGGAGGAGGGAGCATCTTCACAGCGGAGAGCCCTACAGCACCCTGTGCTGGGTGGGCAGGGCCTGTGGGCTTCCTCCTGGCTTGGTGAAGAAGGGTCAATCCAGCCAGATTGCTGGATGGGGTCCAGGACCTCACACCACGCAGTCTGCTCACTGCCCTGAGCCCTCCTTGCACTTCCCCAGGCCACAAGGCAGAGGGCATGCAGGCCCCTGGCAACAAGTCAAGGGGGCAGAGAGGAGGTGCTACTCCTCGGAGGCAGGACAAGTCCCTCCTGCTCCCAGTGCTCTTTCCCCAGGCCTGGAAAATACCGTCATCCACTCTCTCCTGTTCTGTAATTTTCCAGCTGACCTGGAATTCCCTCTGACTCCTGCCCTCTTTTCTGGGGCAGAGGGGACACCAGCTCAGGGCCCCAGGACTCTACCCGAGTCTCTCTGCTGGCCACACATAAGGTGTTCCAAAGGTTTGGGAAAGCCACTGAGGCTCTGGAGGAGTGAGTTGGAGGACTGAGTGCTGAGACAGTTTCCAAGTTAAACTTGGTTAGTGACTCAGAAAGTTCTTGACTTTGCCCTGCTCTCTCCTGCACCCTCTTCCCCATGGCCACAGGGGCTCCATAGCTTCTCTTCCGTTTCCCTTGCTTCTCGTTCCCCGCCTTTTAGCTCAGGTGCCCTTAGAGATGATCTGGCCAGCTCCTTACAGAGGCCCAGGATTCGGAAGGGACTTGCTTCACATCACACCTGGTTGGTGACAGGGCCAGCATTGGGTCCCAGCGCCCCAGTGCTCATCAGCCCAGGGCGACAGCCAACTGGCTCCTCCCCTTCAAAGGTATCTTTCTGTGATCTTTGTGACATTCAAGTCAAGTATCCACATAAACTGGATTTCTCTCCACCCTAATTAAACTCCTGAAGGGAAAAAAGACACATCCGGGCTTCCCCGTCCCCAAGGCCAGCCTGGGTCTCCGGTTCTCTGTCTGCCACCTGCATTGTTCCACTCTTGTCAACGGCATTCTGGAAACACATTATCTGTTGGGACCTTGCTCAACAGCTGACAAAGGGAACATTTTACCGGCAGCGTATCGCTCCCTTTCCCCCATACACATCCTTTAGTAGACAAAAAAATTGAAATTTGGCTTTTAACTTCAGATAGAGGGGCTGCGTTGGCTGTAAGGAAGCTTCTTCTGTTTCAGAGGAGAGCAAACAGTAGGAAGGGTAACTGGGGGAGACTGTGACATCTCTCCTTTCAAGGGCTGGTCCTGGATGGGTGGGGTGCAGCTCGGGCCTGGGACAGGCTGGCGGCCAGAAAAGCACGTGCGGATAATGGTCAGAGACTGGCCCCGGGGAGGGGAGGTGCCCCGCGGAGCCGGGCAGCTTTTACCTAAATGTTTTGGTGGCAAGCGGCGAGGGGGCGGTGCACTGCCCTAGGTAATGACAGGGCAGTCAGGGAGCCACGCGGGGGCTGCCCGTCTCGGTGGTGGCTACAAAGAAGGCTTCGAGACCTCCCGCTTTCTTCCCCAGGGTACCAGCCCCACCCCTCCCCACCCCTCCCGCACCCCCCCACCCCGGCCCGCCTCGCCCCGCCCCCTCCGCAGCCCCAGCGCGCATGCTCTCTCCCCCCACCGAGCAACCTGGAGATTTAAAAGCGGCCGGCTGGCGCGCGTTGGGAGGAGGTGGGGGGGGGGACGAGCTCGCACGCGCTGGCCCCGGGTGACAGCCGCACGCCTCGGCCAGGTAGGCGCGCGCCCCCTCCCCTCCCGGGGGAGGGGGTCCCGGCGCGGCGGAGGGAGCGGCGCCGCGCGGCCGAGCTTCGCGGGATGGCGTGTTGCGCGCCGCGCGCGACTCCCGAGGGAGGTGGCGGGCCCCGGGCGCGTCCCCCGTGCTGCCGCTCGGTCCCCGGGGAGCGGGGCTTTCTTCCGCGGAGGGCGGGCTGGGCCGGAGCGCCGCGTCCCCCGCCGTCCTGGACCGGGCGGCGGGTGGGCGGGGAGCTGGCCCTCCCGGGAGCCCCGGGCCAGGCAGACGGCGGGTGGACCGGCCACTCGCTCCTGTTGCAGCTCCAGCGTCAGAGTTTTCTTTGGAAAGTTGCATTTATTTTCTTCCCTTGTCTCGACTTCACCGGAAAGGGACGGGATGAGTCACCGCGGCGCGCACAGTCCGGGACTGGGGAGCCGGGAGAGGGGCCGGCGGCCGGGATGCCGCGGGGTCCCCAGGTTCGGGCCAGCGTGCTTGGACTAGAGTGAGGGGTTACGAAGGGACGGGAAGGTGACCGAGCGCTCTCGGACGTTAGTCTCGGGGCCAGGCTCTAGGCAGAGAGTTGAAGCGGGAGTGTGTGCGTGTGTGAGCAACTCTGCCCCCTTCTCCGCCTCGGTTATCCCTCTGGGTAGGAGGAAAAGGAGAGGCCCTTTTCTCCTCGCCTCCTGGGGCTCTCAGGCAGGGACGGTGAGAGTGCCGAGATCTGCAGACAGGTGTGACGAGATGGTACCTGGGCATCCGCTGTAGCTTCTCAGGGCTCTGGGCTTAGGCAAGAGCATGGCCTGCTGGGGAGGTTCCCAGGGACCTGCAGCGCTTCTCCTGAGTGAGAGCCAAGCCAGTCTTTCCCCGTAGTCTCCCGTTCTTCTCAAGCGCTGGAACACCCCCACCCCCACCCCCGCGACTTGCCTTTGCCCTTGACCTCTGAATCAGCTTCCATCTTCCCCACACACTCTTGACTTGCTCAGCTTTTACCCCTCCCCCCGGGCTACTCCCGCCACCCAGCTTCCTCTTTTCCCCAGGGGCCAGGGTTGGGGCTAGGGAGGGGTTTGGCATGGTGGGTACCTGGTGAGGACTTGCCCTTCAGCTGTCACGCAGACCTGATCCCAGTGGAGCGGACACTAAGAATAGCCCGGCCGCTGTTTTGCTGCCCTGCAGTCTGCTGCGGGGCATCGCCAGTGCACCCAGGCGGGGAGTGACCCTTACTGGGCTCCTGGAAGCATTGCTCGGGGGCAGGGGCGAGGCCCTGGGGGCTTCTGGCTGCCTTTCCTGATGCACTTGGCAGCTCTCCTTTCAGAAGGAAACAGCCTTGGTGTGAGCTCACCTGCCCAAGGCCTGGGAAGCAGGCTGGCACACAGGGGTTGGGAGGGGAGGGCCCGGGAGCCGCATGCTGGAAGGGCAGCCGGAGGAAACCCATGGAGCAACTTCTCCTAGGGAGTGAGTGCTACGGTATTTGAGGTCACAGGCCCTTCTGTTGGATGGGTCCCATCCCCTCATTCCTTCCTTATCTCCTCCCCCCAGGCTTGTCATGGAGCCAGGACTCTGTTTTTCTAAAAGTGCTCAGAAAAATGGAGCTTGAGTCAGCAGGACGAGTCTGAAGAGAAAAATACAGCTGTGGATGACTGTACAGCTGCGGACACCCAGGCCAGGAGTGCGTGTGTGGGGTGTGTGAGCGGCGGT
Source organism: Hyaena hyaena (assembly GCF_003009895.1). NCBI lineage: Eukaryota > Metazoa > Chordata > Mammalia > Carnivora > Hyaenidae > Hyaena > Hyaena hyaena. Next base: position 5,285,112 of record NW_024080660.1, on the reverse strand, counting down.
GTTCCCGTGTCTTCTTGGGGTGTGCGGTGAGCTTGCTGCCCCACCTGGCTCTCTGGCTCATCCTGAAGGAGGAGGAGGGGCTGGACAGGGATTCTTGGTGACCCACTGAGGTCCTTCCAGGCCATCAGGCGGTGGAGTCCCCCGCCCCCACCCCAAGCCTGGGCAGGGCTCTGGAGGGAATGGCAGGAAGGTGGGGAGGGTCTGAGGACCCTGAAGGTGAAATTCAGTACTGTCATCTGGACTGTTAGAGCCTGAATGACTGTTAGAGCCTGACGGACACAATTTTTCGGATAAAAACCTAGACTGTCAGACAGGGTTTCTATCTTGGCTACTCCACCAGCCGCGGGAGGTCGGGAAAGTTACTTCTTCAAAGTCTCAGCATCCCGGGATGCAAAATGAGGATGATGATAATAATACTTTATAGCTTCTTTTTAAATGTTTTTTTTTTTTCTTTTGAGGGAGAGAATCCTAAGCAGGCTCCACACTGTCAGCGCAGACCCCAGTGCGGGGCTTGAACTCTAGCTGTGAGATCATGACCTGAGCTGAGATCAAGTCAGATGGATGCTTAACCGACTGAGCCACCCAGGTGCCCCTACAGCTTTTTTGTTGTTTTTTTTTTAAGTTTGTTGGTTTATGGGATGTCTATACCCAACATGGGGCTTGAACTTAGGACCCTAGGACCTTGAGATCAAGAGTTACATGCTCTTCAGACTGAGCCAGCCAGGCACCCCATAGCTTTTTTTGTTTATTAAATTAAATATAAATATCTGACTGTATGTAATATATAAAATATGAAAAAATGTATATTATTAAATCATGAGAACGGAGCACTGTGCCTTAGGTAGTAAGTGCTCAATAAATGTTAGCTAGTATTTCCTGTATCTATCACCTGTGACCGAAGGGGCAGCAGCACCTAGCCCGGGACTTTCTTCTTGGAATCTGCTCTTGTTTCTTTGGGAGCAAGGTCTTCTGGACCTTAGGGAGTCTGTATGAGTAGTTAAGAGACTGGCCTCCAGCACCCCGTTGTCTGGGTTTCAGTCCCATTTGCTCTTGTGCCAAGTTTTTTTCACCTCTCTGTGCTTCAACTTCCTCCTCTGTAAAATGAGAATAATAGTACTTACCTCACAGTGTCATGAGGATTAAACACGCCAATATAGGTAAAGCTCCAAGCACAGCAGCTGTGTAAAAAGAGCCCGGTAGATGTCAGCTGATGTTATTTGGTGACAATGGAAGTAATTATTGCTGTTTACACTTAGAAACCAGAGTTTCTGAGCAAGGGAATTAGACCATATATAACCATATGTAAACTGTGAATGACCTATTTGCAGTTGAACTTGTGGTTTAGTGCAAAGAACACACCGGGAGTGGACATCCTGGTTTCTCCTGCGTCAATATTATGTGTGACTTGTTTTTCAATCAGTCCAGAAACCCCTGCCCTGCCTGTCTCCTCAAGCTGGAAGAGGGTGCCAGGAAGTAATGGAGGTGAATATATATCTATCTCGAAAGGTCAAGAGCCTTCTATGCAGACAGATTATTGGCTGTGATTTTTAGGGAAACTGTATGAGGAGGTGGGGGGCATACTGAAGTTGGGGTTCTGTTCTGTCCTCCCCCCTCAACCCTTGGGATGCATTGCTTTCTGATGTCCGGAAGAAAAACGCAGCCTGGCTTTCTTTCTTTGAATAGTCAGTGGCCCTATTTGCTGGCTGCAAGGACAGAGGCTGGACCAGTTGGTGCCAGGCCCAGGGTCTCGAACGCTGATGCCACTTGACTCCCGGCAATAGAGCTGGAGTGTGGAGCTTTGTCTAGTGTATTAAGTGTCCCTGCCTGGGGGCGGGAGCTGACCCGAGCCATCACAGGATGGTCCTGATATCTGGCCAGAACTTCCTGTTTAATCCCTTTTCCTACGATGAGGTCTGTGTTTCCTCCTCTGTGGGATGAAGTCCACAGTTTTGCCACTGACCCCGAATGACTTGTAGGGCTTCTTGCTTCTGATACTAGAGATGGGCCTGCCTTACCTGCTGGCCTTGGCATCTGTGTCTTGCTGTCTGTAAAACCTTGGAGGTTACAATGAGGATTGAATGAGATGTTTTGCAAAGTGCCTACACAGACCAGGTGCTTAATGCATGTTTGTTCCCTTCCCTTTCTTTTGTTAATTCTGGAGATCACTCTCTGGGAAGCTTGGATGAGACCAGCCCCTGGTCACACAGCCCATAGTCCCTTAGTCACCAATTTCAGGCCCTTCCTAATGCCCCGCCAGATAGATGCCCTCAGGAGCAGCCAGCCAGGAACCAGTCCCTTCTTCCCCAGTGCTCTTTGTTAGGCCCCACCCCAGCTTCTAATCTCAAATATCCTTTGAGCTGGCAGGTAGGGTCCAGGCTGGGAACGCATGGCTCATCCCTAGGGATGGGGCGGTCTAGCTTCCCACTCCTGGCTCTTGTTGCTAGAAAGAGCTGAGCACCCAAACACCCCGACTGTGGCCCTGCCCGAGTCCCTGGAAGGCTGGTCAGATTCATCAGCCGGGAATCCTGATTCAGCCTCACTCTGAAGGCTGTCTCTTGAGCACTGCACACCTCCACCACTAGTAGCATCCAGTCCTGAGGGCTGCCTGTTGAGCACAGCAAGGCTTGGAGGAAAGAGGGGATCCTTGATAACGGCTCCCAGGAGCCCTGGAGGAGGCATGGGACTTAAGCTGGACAAGGGTCAGGTGACGGGAAGGCATCCCCTGGAAGTAACTGGAGCACGGTGACTACTTTGGAAGCAAAATCAGGCCTGGTGCTGATAAATTCCCCTGTCTTGGGCCCAGGTCTGAGATCGAAACCCATTGCCACAGTTTGGGGTCTGGTATTCTTGCCACGGTACTTCACTGGGTAGGGGAGGTAGGTGTGTGTGAAAGTCCCAGGCTCCAGTGACTATGTTTTGCAGATATCTGCCCTTTTCTGCACAGTTCCTGCCTGCCCATCTCGCAAGGCTCAGGAACATGGATTCTTCCTCCAGGAAGCCCAGGGAGGGCTGGTCATGCCCTACATCTTGGGCCCCCACCCCAGGGACCTGCATCTTAGCCCTGTTAAAGGGGCTGCAGGCAGTTGTTTCTGTATCCAGGGTACCGTCACAGTGGGCTTGCACCAAATTGGATTTCAGTGAGTGTTGGGTGGATGGATAGGTAGGTGGGTGAGTGAGTTTGAGTGTCTTTGACATTCCTTTGGGGGAGGTTAGGTTGCATGCACTGAGGCATACTTCCTCCAAGGGTGGGCAAACTCGGACTCTTTAATAAAAGAGTCCTTTTTGGAGCCCCCTCTCACACTGCTCACCACTGAGCAGTTGTCTTTGAGAACACCTTTCCAGAAGGCTGAGTCTGGCCCAGGGCCCTCAGATGATAAACGGGACTGGTCACAGACCGGAGGGTATCAGGGCCGAAAGGGCCCGAGAGACCATTGAATTTGAGATCCTAGAGGTGGGACACAGCAGAGCTGGGACCAGTGCCCTGGTCCCCCTCGCAGCCTGGATCGGTAGGTCTACCCAGACACTCCATCTCCTGGCCTCTTTCTTGTGAGCTGCACCTCCTAGGGGAGGCGGGAAGAGGGCAAGGGTTGGCTCTGCAGGATGGGGAGAACTGCCCAGTCTGGCTGCCTGGCCAAGTTCAAATTCTCGAGGAGAGAGGCTGTTTAGGTTTCACTTCACAGGGGCTGTAGGAACTGAGAAGGCAGCAGGGGGAGAGAACTTCCCAGCGGCCTGCACGCTGTGCCAAGCTCCTCATCCCCCTCCCCCGCAACTCTGGACCAAGGGATTTCTTGGTACTGCTACCCCACTTTGTAGGGAAGCTTTTATCATGGCCCAGGTAGAGAAAGAATTGACCAGTTTCTGCCAGGACCAGAGTCCAGATCTGGGAGGGAGGAGGGAAGAGGGCAGGCAGTTCTGCCCCCAGATGTCTCAGTTAACTTGGCTCAGTTTCAGGTGACCGCTAACCCTTGGCACCCTGTTGTACTTGAGCAGGTAAAAGGATGGTGTAAGGGCAGCTGGGGAGCCCCTCTCCGCCTGGTTCCCCGTGTCTCTCTTTGGAAACGCCCTCCCCAATGCCACGTGGCCTTGTCGGGTGTGCACTCAGTAGGCACCCGTCCAGGGAGAGCACCCATACCTGAGGCCAAGGGCAGGGCGTGGGTAAGTGAGAGATCATTTAGCTGTACAGTTGTAGAGAAGCTTTGGCAGTATCTAGACTAGTTCTCATTTTACACTGTGAGTCCCGGGGTGGTGGGGTGGGAGTGGGGGGCGGGGGGGATGCGTAAAACAGCTATACAGCTACAAAAGTTGTTGAAACCAGACTATACGGTCCTGGTCCCCAGTTCAGAGCACTCTGCAGAGTTTTCAAATGGTCTGAATTAGAGAAAAAGGTATGTCAGGTATACAGCGCATGCCGGACACCTTCTGGACAGTGAGTAGGTGTCAGCCACTGTGATTGTTTTCCCTGGGGATGGGATCCACCCTTGTCTCATGACTGTGGCTGTTTGTTCCACCCTCGGTCTCCTTTGCAACCTCAGCCACCAGGCAGGTCTGCTGCAGTGACCTCTCACCTGTCGGGACCAGCACCTGGGGAGGCATTTACATTCTTGGCATTCCTCCTGCCTCTGGGAGCTGAAAGAGGCGTCGGGAGCCAGTGCGGGCAGCAGCATGTGGGTGAGAGGGGAATGCGGGAATGCGAGCGGAGAAGGAAGGCAGCTAGCTGGTCCCCCTCTGACCTCTGCTGCTTCTGTTTGGGGACGTGAAAGCTGGCTCCCAGGTTTCTCTGCTGGGGAAGCCATGACACCTGAAGGACGGGCTGCCTCAAACTTCCCACATGCTGTCTCCTAAACACACCACGTGGCGGTGAAGTTGGTGGTGTTCATCTAAGTCTTCTCGCCTGTCAAATGGGCAGATTCAACACTGTACCCACCTCATTGGGCGGTTGGAAGATTAGGATGCTTGGAAGACCTGGCATGTAGCAAACCTCAGGGTTAGCTGTTACTATTAATTGCAGACGAGGAAACTGAGGCCCAGGGAGGGCAACTAACCGGGGCACACAGTTTTAAGTGGTGGAGTTGGCGTGCAAACCCAGGTCAGGCTGACTGCCACACCTAGGTCACCCTGCAGAATCTGCCGGGGTTCAGAGGCCTGCAGCCCCTCAGGCCGAAGAGAGCTTCAGGTCCAGGAGTACTGATTCTCTAGGTTTGGAGGGCACTTGGTCAAGGTGACCCAGTGTGACCTTGAGTCACAGCTGGTCTCAGAAGGGAAGTCTGATGGTCACCATGGGCTTGCCAGAAAACCCCTTGGGAAGGCGCTTCACCTTGGCTTAGGCTGGCCAGGACTGAGTGGCCAAGGTGAGGGTCAGGCCAGCCCCAGAACTCCTGTCACTGGATTGTAGAGGGGAGGGGAGATAAGAGTGGGCCCCAGGGACTGCCCGCCCATCCTCTCCCCTCCCCTTCCCCCAACCTCCTCCGCATTTGTTTCCTTTCAGAAGGCAGGCTGAGGCTCTCAGACAGGGCAACAAAAGCAACTTTCCTCCAAGCCACTGCCACCTGTTGGGTTTTCACACATTGGGGGGTGGTGGGGGGAGGGAGCCGTTGCCCTTTTCCCAGTGTCTGTGGTGTGCCCCCTCTGCCCCCCCAGGGCCTGGGATTCTCTTTGCTGCCCAAAGTGACAGGGCTCAGGAGCCGGAGGGGGTGGGGGTGGGGGGCTGCAGCAGCTGGAAGGGGAATTGAGTGGGAAGGGGCCAGAGCTGGCAGCCGGGAGAGAGTTTGATGGATTACTCTGCAGGCCGAGAGGTTTCTCCCTAATCCCCCTTTGTGTCCCCGCCTGCAGCCCCCTCACTCTCTCTGACAAGCTGCTGAGCAGAAGGCTTCCAGTCCAAATGAAGAAAAGGCAGCGCAGCAGGGCGAACTCCAAATCCCTGGCCTCTGGGCCCCGGGGGAGGCAAAGCTGGGGAGCAAGTCTGGGGCGGGGGCGGGGTCTTCCCCCCTCCATCCAGCCCGTATTCTTTCTGACAGTTCCCTTGAGGTGCGGAGGCAGCGGAGTTTGCAGGTGTCTGGGGGGAAGGCCTGCAAAGTGCAGGCCTCCGTAGGGTACGTGCGCCGATCACTGCCCTTCTGATGGGGAGGCTTGGGGAAGCAGAGCCTCACTTTGGAAATTTGAGCCCAGAGTGTCACAGACTGAATATGGGTAGGAAGGCACTGAAACCGCACAGTCTAAGCCTCCACGCCCGCCACCGCCCCCCTACCCCAGCTGCCCAGGTAACAGTTCCCACAGCCCAGCAGCCCTGAGCTGCTCTGATGAGAGCCGCTGCCCCACGAGGATGCTCACTTTCTCCTGGCTGGCCAGCACGGCTTCTTTCTGGGGCGCCCCAAGGCCCCATGAGGGCAGAGCTCATTTGGGGAGTGCTGTGTGCTAGGTTTTACCAGGTAAAGCCCAGGGCATTCGTCCCCTGAGACTGGGGCACGGTGTCGGGTCACAGGGATGCTGGGCTGGTGAACCCCCAGCCCTCTTCCCTGCCACCCAACCTAGAGGGCTTGGGAGAGCTCGACTTGGAATGAGGTCCTGGGGTCCCCATTCCCAGTCTTGCAGCCTCCACTGGGGGCTGCCCCTCTTTTACCCTCCCTCCCGGCCTGGGGCTGGACAGCCTCCGGTGCTGGAACTGCATCAGGCAGATTGGCCAGGAGCGACTCCATCCCCTTTCTGCCGCTGAGTCATTATTCCTCGAGGGAGCCCACCCCACCCCACTTCCTTCTCTACGGGAGGGGCTGCCTGGGGGCTGAGAGGGGTGGAGGAGCGTGTGAGAAAGCCGGGCAGTCTTTGTGAGCCCCGAAGGAGGACTGGGGTCTTGAGCTGCTGGGGTCAGGGTGGGGGCCGCAGTGTTTGATGTGCCTGGGCGGGGTGCGGGGACGCGGGCCTGCATAAAGGGACCATAGAATTGCTGCCTGACACTGGCCCGCGGCGGGGCTGCCCCAGCCCAGGCTCCTCTGGCCTCTGTCTGTCAGCAGAGGGAATCCGCTCCCCCCCACCCCCCTCCACAGCCCCACCTCAGTCGTGAGGGTGGCAGGAGCCCCTTTGAAAGCCCTCAAAGGCCTCTTTATGCATCCCGCTGACCCTCCCTTCCCCGGGGAGCTACCAGAAGTGGGCTCTCGCCTTTCCTCCCACCTCCTTCACTCAGTCTTTTGAATTTTGGAGAAAGTTCAGGCCAAGTTTGTTCTTGCTGCTCAGTTTCATGGCCCCACGCTCGCTGAGGCCTTAACCTGACGAGGGGCGTTCCGAGGGTCTGTCCGGTCTACTGGCCACCTGGGAATCTTGAGGAGTTGCCCCCTCTGGGGGTCTGGCTGAGGTTTCCTTGGTGGGGATGGGGGTGGAGGGGCCCTCAGGTCTTTTCTTATCCCTTACCCCGCCCACCCCCACTCTACTTTCAGCCGTGGTTTTCTTCCTCAGGTAAATGTTTCCCAGGCCCCTCATGCTGAGGTGGGTGCCAGAGGGTTGAGCGAAGGTCTCCCGCTCTCTGGGGCTGGGCTCACTGACCGTCCCCAGGGTGCTAGAGTTCTGCTCCCCCAGGGATGAGGAAAGACGGCCTGGGGCGGAGCTCCTGGAGCTCTGGGGTTTCTAGCTGCCTGCTGGCTGTCCTGTCACTGGGGGGCCCAGAGAGGAGGAGATACTTGGAACTTGAGAGGGACTTGTCCTCCCTGAAGGCGGCCACACTCACCCTTTCCGTACCTCCACTTCCCTCCTCGTCCCGCCCCCTCCCTACAGGTGAGCACTGCTGGCTCTACTGGTTGATCTTCTGGTTGCCAGACGGGCAGAGTGCTCCAGGAGCAGTGGGACAGGACGGTTTGAGTCAGAAGCACCCCTGACACGGGAGGCCGCTGGGGAGAATCGGACTCTGTCACCCTGCCTGTATTCCTGAGGAAGACAGGGGAACGCCCCCACATGGGTGCCCAGCAGTCAGCGGTCACTTACAAGCTTTGGTGGCAAGCACGCCAGGGCTGTGGGCTGCAGACAGGAGTTGGTGTAAGCACTTCTTGTCCCCTACCTGTCTGAGCTTGGGCACCGGGCAGGGCCTGGAGGGCTGGCAGGTGGCTGTTTGGTGCTTTGGGGGGGTCCTTGTAGTTCCCTCCACCCTGAGGACCCTGAAGTGGAGAATTGGGCGAGCCTGGGGCCCTGGGGGAAGGTGTAAAGGGCTGATGGCTGGGGTGTGGGAGCTTTGGAAGCGAGAATATTCTTATGGCCTTGGAATTGCTTAGGTGGTTCTGGGCATTGAAGAATAAACTCTAGGGGTGGCAAGAGTGCTCTGGACCCCAGGGCACAGTCCAAGTCAAAAAGACAGAGGACGGGCTTAGCAACCTAAGAACAGAAGGGGTACAGAGCTGGGCTTGGAGCCTGCTCACTTCCTACCCAAGTCCTTTCAATGAATGCCTCACCTGGCCCAGCCCCCAGTTACCTGGTAAAGGAGAAGGGGGGAGGGGTCAGGAGAAAGGAGGAAGAGGGAGGCAGCTGATGAGCTGTGTGGGCTGAAGGAGAATGAAGGGAAATTCCTCTCTTCACCCCCTTTCGTCTTCTTGTCTCTCTGTCTCTTGTGGGCCACGGACATCCTCCTTGTTCCCAGGACCTAGGAGTTGTATCAGGGGAGGGGAGAAGGCCAGTGGGGTGATTAGTGTTTTTGCTGGAGAGCTGCTACTTATTTTACACAGCAGGGAGAAACCAAGGGCTGGGGAATGGGGGGGACAGGTTGTGGGTGAGGCTGGGTCTGACAAAGTCTCTGTTTGCTAAGGGAGGACCTGGTCCTTTAACCCAGAGCAGGTGAGTGTCCAGGGCCTTCCCAGACTGAGGGTGGGGAGTAGAATGGGCTGGAAGCCTTTTGATCCAGAGCCCTTCCCTCTAGGCTGGAGAGTCTTGGTCTCCCTGTGTGGGATGCTAGGGCAGGGGAGGGCCTTGGTTCAAAACTGTCCAGCTACGGGGCACCTGGGTGGTTCAGTCGGTTGAGACTGAGCTTCGGCTCGGAGCCTGGAGCCTGCTTCAGATTCTGTGTCTCTCTCTTCCACTCCCCCGCTTGCATTCTGTCTCCCAAAAATAAATAAATATTAAAAACTGGGCAGCTAGGACCTACGTGTGGCCCCCTCCCAGCACCCTTAGGGGCCCTGTGGATCAGTATTTTACCCTCTCCCCCATGATGCCGCCTTGGGGGCCAGACCCTTCCCAAAGTGGATGGTCTGGGTCTGAGCAGAACTTTGGGGAGGAGGCTGCTTGTTGCGCAGCCAGATCTGAAGTCCCTTCCTTCCTGGTCGACCAGCTGCAGAGTCCTGGAATGCGGTTAGGAGATGAGCACATCTTAACCAGGATTGATGGCCGTCTGATTTCTCTGTGGCATATTTCAGAGAGCACCCACAACAGGCTTTATAACATACAGGGCCCTGCGAGGTTCGGTGTTCTTTGATGAGATACAAGTGATTGAAGTGACAGATTGTAAGATGCTGAGATTGGCCGGCAATGAAGATGTCTGAGGGTGCTCCCGGCGCTGGCTGAGGGTGGGGCTGGGAGTGGGGCCCTCTGAGCTGTGGACCTCGCCCAGGAACAGTGCTGTTCTGCAGCATTTATGGGAGGGAGTCCGTGGGGCAAGGGAAAGGCACTCCCGTCTCCAGCCTTGAGTGGCACGAAGCTCTTTCCCCACCTCTCTGAAACAGACGACAAAGCTAGGGGAGTTTGCTTGCCTTTTCTCACAAAGGCCCTACCTTCTACACCTCCTCTTTGTGGCTGACTTGATTTAGCCTCTTTAGCGGTCACCCCTAAACGGAGCAGACTGCATTGGGTACCATCGTACTCAGGAGGCAAGACTTGGCCTCCAGTTGCCTGGCTGCCACAGGATGTCCCCCACCCCCTGCACAGGAGGCAGGCCTCGCAGGAAGGGCTGTGGGGACCTCTCTGCTGAGAATGGAGCCCTTTGGGGAGCAGACAAGGGCTGTCCCGAAAAGTGGTGGGGCATTCGCCAGCCCCCAGTCACTGGTGTCATTACAGTGGCCACCAGGTGCTGAGGTTTCCCACCCCGGTGAGGCTGGGACCTGGGAACAGTCCCCGCTTCCCATGACACTTGGGCAGTACGTGTGGGAACGTTTCTTCCCCAGGCCTGTTGAGCACGGGGAGAAACTTCAGGGAGAGGTTTTCAGGCCAGGGTTCCTCCAGGGGAACCTTCTTTAAGTGGTTTCAGTGACAGGTTAAGCCCCAGCCTCTCATCCCTTCCCCCTTGTCCTCGTCCCCTGGGACTCGGGTTAGGTGGTGTGTGGCCAGGCTGTGCAGAGCCGGAAGCACTGCTCTTAACAAAGGGGAGCCGCACAGCCCAGCTTTGGCAAGTGGAGAGAGAAAGGCAAACAAACCACGCCCGGCAGGGGGGCTCCAGGGGCACCTTGATGACAGAGCCTGGGGAACCAGGAATTCGATTGGTTTGATTTTTTTTTTTTTCTTCTTTTTTCCATACTAGCAGGCGAGGGCAGTTGCAAAGATATTCCAAAACAGAGAAAAACTGACATCCGTTTGGTTCTGGAGTGTGCTGAGGTTTAAGTGTGCTGAGGTATTAGTTAGGTCAGCCTTGAGCTAACATTGACGAGCCTTTCCTTATTGGCTAGCAGGGCCGCACTGCCAGCCTGCGGGTGAACTGAGGATTCAGAGAACTCAGCAAATCTTGGGTACCTGGTTCCCCAGGACTTAACACCATGGGTTTGATTGTCCCTGCCCTTTTAGGACCTGAGTGATGCGCTATGTCTGCTGCACTGAGGCGCCCCACGGCAGCAGGCGGTTAGCATGGGCTCAGAAGCCGCATCTGTACGGAAGGCCGGCGGAAATGGGCTCCTGGCTGAGTCTGAGGCAGTTGGTAGCAGCAAGGAGAAGAGGCCTGGGTGTCCGGAGCAGGGCTGAGGCGGAGCAGCTCTGGAGTGTGTGAACCGGCCGGAGCCCACCCTGCTGGCTCTGCCATGGCCCAGAGACCGTGGGTGAGCCGTCTGCTGCGGCATCGGAAAGCCCAGCTCCTGCTGGTCAACCTGCTGACCTTTGGCCTGGAGGTGTGCCTGGCTGCAGGTATCACCTACGTGCCACCCTTGCTGCTGGAAGTGGGGGTAGAGGAGAAGTTCATGACCATGGTGCTGGGTGAGTCACCGCATCCTCCTTCCCTCCTGCTCCAGATACATGATACCCAGGAAATAGGTGCCTCTGCCCAAAGAGGAGGAGGCGGCTGCCCGCTCTTGCTGAGCCCGTGGAGCTGGGGGGTGGGCACTGCTGGACAGAAGGGTGACCATGGGCTGAGGGGGGCCCAATAGGAAAGAGAACACCGGGACATTCCCTGGTCACCTCACGCTGGCGCCTATGCGTTGCCCGGAGCATAGGAGACACTGGAGAAATTGCTCTCCACTTTTGTCTGCTTCTGACATTTATCTGTTATCTCATTTAATCCTTGCAATAGCCCTTTGAGGTCATCCCTTTCACAAGGAGGTAATGGAGGCTGATAAGAGGTTGGGTAATTTAGCTGGGCCAGAAGGCTCGCTGCTGATTACTAGGAGCAGAGCCTCCCAGCCAGGGCGCTTTCTTACCCCTAGGGCATGGGCTGGGCTTCCGACTGCAGATGAATTCTGCAAAAGCCACAGGAGGCAAGTGGTCACCATAGCTGGGGGGAGCTCCCTGAAGAGGGGGCTGTCCCAATCATAGGCTCTGGAGTCAGACTGCCCCTTGGAACTTGCCTCTTGCCCCCCCCCCCCACTTACCCCCCCTTGCCGGGTGCCAATGCACAAGTCTCACCGGCAGCCTGGTGCATCAGTGGGCCCATCCTGAGATTGGGCACTGGGGATCCTAGTTGCGAGGACTAAGTCAGAGTTGGTGGGACATACTCAGCACTGTGTCCAGCATGGAGGTAGGGGTGGCCCTCCATGCGACAGGAGCATGGTCCTTTCCATCCCTCTCCCAGGAGGTCAGACCCCCTTCTCCACTGGCCCTTCGGGCCCTGGCCTCCACCTCATACTACTTGTCCTTCCTGCAGGCATTGGGCCAGTGCTGGGCCTCATCTCCGTCCCGCTCCTAGGCTCAGCCAGTGACCACTGGCGCGGGCGCTATGGTCGCCGGAGGCCCTTCATCTGGGCCCTGTCCCTGGGCGTCCTCCTGAGCCTCTTCCTTATCCCGAGGGCCGGCTGGCTGGCGGGGCTGCTGTGCCCGGGTACCCGGCCCCTGGAGCTGGCCCTGCTGATCCTGGGTGTGGGGCTGCTGGACTTCTGCGGCCAGGTGTGCTTCACCCCCCTGGAGGCCCTGCTCTCCGACCTCTTCCGGGACCCAGACCACTGCCGCCAGGCCTTCTCTGTCTACGCCTTCATGATCAGCCTCGGGGGCTGCCTGGGCTACCTCCTGCCTGCAATCGACTGGGATGCCAGTGCCCTAGCCCCCTACCTGGGCACCCAGGAGGAGTGCCTCTTCGGCTTGCTCACTCTCATCTTCCTCACTTGCGTGGCGGCCACGCTGTTTGTGGCCGAGGAGGCGGCGCTGGGCCCGGCTGAGCCAGCGGAAGGGCCGTCAGTCCCCTCCGTGCCGCCACGCTGCTGCCCATGCCATACTCGCCCGGCCTTCCGGAACCTGGGTGCCCTGTTTCCCTGGCTGCACCAGCTTTGCTGCCGGGTGCCTCGCACTCTCCGCAGACTCTTTGTGGCCGAACTGTGCAGCTGGATGGCTTTCATGACCTTCACGCTGTTTTACACGGACTTCGTGGGTGAGGGGCTGTACCAGGGTGTGCCCAGGGCCGAGCCAGGCACCGAGGCACGGAGACACTACGATGAAGGTAAGGCCTCGGCAGCAGGGCTTCAGAGCGGGGGCTGCTGTGGGACTTCCCTCGGGGGGCCGGTCCGGCGTGGGGAGACGCCCACGGTCTGCGCCGGGCTGGGAGCCGTGTGCCTGGGCTCCAATTTCCCCATCAGGAAAATGGGCCCGGTCAGTGCACTAGGCCCCCAGCATGCAGGGCAGCGTGGCCTGCAGTCTCGGTAGAGCCTCAGGCTGTGGACGGTTTGCTCCACATCATTGTCTCTATCAGACAGAAGAAAAGGCTAAGCTTATTTAAGGTCCAAAGAGAGTTGGAGGAGTCCAGCCCGGGTCTCGGGTCTGCCTAGCCCCAAGTCCAGGGTGTCCTCTGCTCCCCCTGCTGACTTTCCACATTGCCTGGCCAGACCTTCAGCTCAGGCCTCCTGGACCATTGTCATGGAGCCAGTGGCAGAACTGTCTTTGTGTCTCCCTCTAAGCCTCCTAGATAGCTGAGGCCCCCAACCAGCGTCTCAGTCTGCGCCCAGCCCGCAGCTTCGGCCGCATCTCTAAGGGCAGTGGAAGAACACAGACTTGGTTGTTGCAGCTGGGTAGGGGTGGGGGGGGTGCAGGGGAGATGGTCTGGTCCGCAGAGAGGCTGGGACCGCAGGGGCCCACCATTCTGGGCCTCCCCCAGATCTACGGGGCCTCTTCCTGCCCCTGGGTCTGACTCCCTGTCCTTCCCCACCCCGCAGGGGTCCGGATGGGCAGCCTGGGACTGTTCCTGCAGTGTGCCATCTCCCTGCTCTTCTCTCTGGTCATGGACCGGCTGGTGCAGCGATTCGGCACCCGGGCAGTCTATTTGGCCAGCGTGGTGGCCTTCCCCGTTGCCGCGGGCACCATGTGCCTGTCCCGCAGTGTGGCCGTGGTGACTGCCTCTGCTGCCCTCACTGGCTTCACCTTCTCCGCCCTGCAGATTCTGCCCTACACGCTAGCCTCCCTCTACCACCGCGAGAAGCAGGTACTCACACTGGCCACTGGGTGGAGCGGGGGTGGGGGGGGGAGACGGAGTAGCCCAAGTCTGGTCAGAGAAGTTATTCTTTGATTGGAGAGGAAGCCCATGTAGCCCAGGGCCAGAGACGTGGGCTGCGGAAGGAGGGTGTAGATTAGGGTCTGGGAATGACTTCCTGGTGTCAGAACTATAAAGCACTTGAGGGGATGATTGCAGGAAATGCTAAATCCTTCTTTGAGAATCCTGAAGACTCAGGCTAGCGGAAGCCCTCCGTCAGGGCTGAGTTCTGTGCAGAGGCAGGGGGCTGGAGCAGGTGACTTCTGGGGCACCCAGCTTCAGCAGACGGTGAGGGGCAGTGGTCTGGTGTTGGTGCCAGCTCTCTTTATGCAGGGAGGCACACTGTGACGGACCAATGCCCTGCTCCGCTCGCCAGTGTGGGGAAGGCTCCTTACTGCCCCTTCTCTTTCTGGTTTATCTTCTTTTTCTGCCTAATCCTCTCTTTTCTTTTCCTGCCTCACACCTTTGCCTCCGTCCCCTTCCCCCGCCCCCACGGCGGATCTCTGAGCCTGACGCACCTGACACCGCTCGCCTGGGCACTGTAAGTTGGGGGCCTCCTTCCTGCTTGGCCCACGCTAACCAGCCCCTCCAGGGGCCCCCTTTTGTGTGGTCACCTTTTCCCCTTCACTGGCTTCAGTGCGCTACAGCCCTGGGTGCAGAGCTCCGCACAGAGGGTGAGAAGTTGGGGTGTCCTGAGGGAGGAGATGTAGGCCTGCCCTCACGGGGCTTCCAGACCATAGGGAAGATGGATGTCTGCCCCTTGTAGGACAAGAACGAGGTAGCAGAGAAATACGTAGCTGGGAGGCTGGTTAATTGAATAGGTAGCTGCAGGGGTGGGGCGTGTGGAGGGAGGGACCTGTGTTTTGTTGGCTGGGGTTGCCTGGTGCCTGAGACCCCTGTCAGTGCACGGAGGACCTTCGTCACCTTCCATTCTTTCGCTGCCCTGCCTGGGGGCTTGAGGGCAGCAGCAGGCTCCAGCCTCACTGGTCCTTCGGGGGCGCAGGCAGGGAGGAGGGGTTCCGGGAGGTGCATTCTAAGCAGCAGTTGATGGCACGCTTGGCCCTGTGCACCGACTTTACTTGCCTGGACTACCTGTGGCCTCACCCAGAGCTGTGGGCTTCTTCCCTGGTCTGATCTCTGCCAGGAGTCCCTCTCTAGTGCAGCCAACTCGAGAGCCTTCTCACGGTCAGTGCTAGCAGGCAGGGGACAGTGTCGCATAAATTCTGGCCCTGTCCTAAAATAGGGCACTCTGGGCAGGGCCAGCCTACCTCGGTCTAAGGCTGACAGTGAGTAGGAAGCAAGGAGGGCTTCAACATCAGCACAGCTAGGCCATAGGAGTCTGGAGTCTGGAAGATTCCTCTTGTTCTTCTCTTCCTGCAGGCTGAGTCTGCTGGACCTGTCTTGTCCCCAGGCTGGGGGCCATGGACCTCACAGGCCTGGGACCCCAGTGGGGGCAGAGTTTCTCTCTTTGAGGTTGAGAAAGATCCAAGGCAAAGTAGTGGTGGTGGGGGGCAGGAAGGAGGAGGGTTAGGAGAGCCTGTGTGCGGGTTTGGGCCACCAGGGACCCCAGCTTTGGATTTTATTCCTCTGTTCTTACACATCTCTCTTCTCACGTATCTTCATTCTGTCTTTTTTCCTTACCTTGGGGTTCTGTCCTCTGCCTTACCTGCACTATGAGTTTGTCTGCCACTTACCGGTTCCAGGAGAGGCTAGTGGAGACCTAGACTTGTGGGTTCAGATTTGTCCTCTCCCCAGGGGATCCCCTGCCCCTAAGGAGAGTCCTAACTAGACCCAAACCAAGGAGGGTCTGCTTGGTTTTCTCACCTGCTGCCTAATTGTCATGAAGGCCGGCTGCCTGGTTTCTTCCAGCCCCTGGTCTGAATGCTGGGGTCTGTTCTCATAGCTGGGATCCTATGCTTGGGTACCTAAGTGTCCATGTCCCCCTTTGTCTCCCCTCCACCTCCCAGGTTTTCCTGCCCAAGTACCGAGGAGATGCTGGAAGTAGTGCCAGCGAGGACAGCCTGATGACCAGCTTCCCACCGGGCCCCAAGGCTGGATCTCCCTTCCCCAACGGACACATGGGTGCTGGAGGCGGCGGCCTCCTCCCGTCCCCTCCTGTGCTCTGTGGGGCCTCTGCCTGCGATGTCTCCGTGCGGGTGGTGGTAGGCGAGCAGCCCGAGGCCAGGGTCATTCCGGGCCGGGGCATCTGCCTGGACCTTGCCATCCTGGACAGTGCCTTCCTGCTGTCCCAGGTGGCCCCATCCCTGTTTATGGGCTCCATTGTTCAGCTCAGCCAGTCTGTCACTGCCTACATGGTGTCGGCAGCAGGCCTTGGTTTGGTGGCCATTTATTTTGCTACACAGGTAGTATTTGATAAGAGCGACTTGGCCAAATACTCAGTGTAGAGTTACTTTACTCTTTCCCACTGAGGAAGGGCCTGCCTCACTGGGTCCCAGCCCTGCCTCCCTCCACCCCGCCACTCTACATCCTGTTAGCCTCCTGGGGCCAGGGTTGGGGGGCGGGCGCTCTAGTTTCTGTTGCTGCCAAAGTGGTGTGGCTCTCTGCTGCCACCCTGTGGCAGTGAGGTGCATAGCGGCACAGGTTGGGGACCTGGGGCTTCTCTCTCCCCAGTCTTCAGGGCTGGCTGACTATTGGTCCAAATAGGCTTCATTCTACAGGGAGGCCAGAAGGGCAGGGCATTTCATTAGCTCCATGCACTGGAACGCAGGACTCTGCAGGGGGTTACCAAGGCAGGGTTAACAGGAAGTGTTCTGGTCAGGACATCCCCAGAGAAGGGGGTTGGGGAGCTGAGTAAACTCAACCACCCAGTCCCCTTATCCAGTAGACCCCCTCGATGTTGCTCTTGCATGGGAGTTCCTGGTGTGAGACTCTCCTCCCCAGGATTTGAAAATACGAAAGTTATTTGTGGGTAAGAATCCGCCAGGGAGAGAGGAAGCTGCCCACTGCCTTTTTACTATCCCCACCCCCCCCAACTACATTTTATCAGGACATGGCTTGTTGGCCCCTGTGTTGACATCAGTGGGACACAGGCCTTTAAATATTTAACTTATTTATTTAACTAAGTAGAGGGGAATCAGTTCCCGGCCCCGCCATCTTGGTGTCTAAGGGGTGAGGCCTCCAATGGGCCTGTGATGAGATGGTTGGTTTACTGGGCTGAGCATTGCCAGAATCTTCTTTGCCTGGGTGACTGGTCTGGCCCCAAATGCCTAACCCAGGAGT
This sequence comes from Hyaena hyaena, assembly GCF_003009895.1. Taxonomy (NCBI): domain Eukaryota; kingdom Metazoa; phylum Chordata; class Mammalia; order Carnivora; family Hyaenidae; genus Hyaena; species Hyaena hyaena. The sequence continues at coordinate 5,268,041 of NW_024080660.1, read as the reverse complement.
TGGAAGCTCTACTCACCCCAGCTAATGTCCCAAATCATGTTCCCCAAGGCTGGGGGAGCTGGCGGGAAGTGGAGGGTGGGGCTCCAGGTCTCGGCAGCCTCCCTAGTCTCTCTCTTGGCCCAGCCTGCCCCCCACTCCCAACTCCTCTCTGCTCTCTCTAGGGTTGGGCTGATGAAGGAGCTGCCCACCCCCTCCCCTTCCCCACTGGCTCCACAGTCCTCTCCTTAGGGCTGTGGCAGGGCCAGAAGCACAGAGTGTGGCTCCTTGAGCCTTTATCCGTCTCCGCCCCCAGGGCATATATGTGCTTGAGAATCTCGCACAGAAACTCAGGAGTACCCCCTGCCTGGGCTAAGGAGGTCTTATCTCTGGGGGGTTTAAGTGCCGTTTGCAATAATGTTATGTCTTATTTATTTAGTGGAGTAAATATTTTATACTGTATGTGAGCAATCAGAGTATAATGTTTATTGTGAGGAAATTAAAGGCTTCTTATATGTTTAATTGGCCTGTGTTTATCTTTCCTGAGGGGAAAGGACCAGATCTCTCTCAAATCCTCAGCATCAGCTGTTTGGGCAGCCTCAGCTCCCAGCATCACCAGCAGATGGAGCCAGAGACCAGTATTCTTCCGATGCTTGGCGAATGGGCCTAGGATGTGCTACCTCTTGGGCTGGGGAGTTTGGGTATTGGGGGGGGGGGCGGGCAGGAAAAGCACAGAGTGCAGGGGAGTGGGGCGTGCTCCTTCACAAAGGGCTCACAATGTGGCCAAAGAGATGGAACAAGCGCCATCTATCCACTACAGCAACAGGAAGTAGGAACGAACCTGGTATGTTGGGCTAGGATTTCAGCATCACTGAGCCTTCGTCCTCCTTGCTTCACCCTTCCTGCCAGGCTCAGGTCAAATTCAGAATCTTCCCGGCCATGCCACTTCCCTCATCCTTCCAAACTTGACTGGCCTTCTAGCGGTCAGAATGGTTGACACCATATGCAAGGACCAGCTTTATTTGAGGCGCCTGGCTGGCTCCGTCGTTAGAGCATGTGACTCTTGATCTTGGCATTGAGAGTCTGGGCCCCATATTGGGTGCAGAGATTACTTAAATAATTTTTTTTTTTTTAAAAAAGGAAGGATTGGCTTTATTTTTAAATATTCTATATTTTATTTCATCTTTTATTATGGAAAATTTCAAACATACATGAAAAATGAGCCTGGTATAATGAACCCAATTTTAACAATTATTAACAGTCTGCCACTTTAATTTTATCTACCTTCTCTCCCCCACCCATTGAGGGAGAGGTTCTTTTTTAATTTTTTTAAGTTTATTTATTAGAGAGAGAGAGAGAGAACACAAGCTGGGGAGAGGCAGAGAGAGGGAGACACAGAATCTGAAGCAGGCTTCAGGCTCTGAGCTGTCAGCACAGAGCGCAATGCGGGGCTTGAACCCGCAGACTGAGATCCTGACCTGAGCCGAAGTCAGACACTTAACCAACTGAGCCACCCAGGCACCCTCGCAAGGGGAGGTATTTTAAAGCATGTGGTAGGGGCGCCTGGGTGGTTCAGTTGGTTAAGCGTCTGACTTTGGCTCAGGTCAGGATCTCGCAGTTTCTTAGTTCCATCCCCATGCTGGGCTGTCGGCATAGAGCCTGCTTCAGATCCTCTGTCCCCTTCTCTCTCTGCCTCTTTCCCTTTCCCGCTCATGTTCACTCTTTCTCTCTCTCAAAAATAAACATTAAAAAAAATTATAAAGCATATGGTAGACACAATTTCATTTCACCTGTAAATACTTCAGGGTGTTTTAAGAAGTAGGACTTTTTAGGGGCACCTGGGTGGCTCAGTTGGTTAAGCATCCAACTTTGGCTCAGGTCATGATCTTGCGGTTTGTGGAGCCTGCTTCAGATTCTGTGTCTCCCTCTCTCTCTTCCCCTCCCCTGGTCACACTCTGTGTCTCAAAAATAAATGTTAAAAAAAAAAAAAGCAGGACTTTTTAGTAACTTAATCACAACGCCATGACCATATCTAACAAACAACAATTCCTTATTACCACCTATTACTCAATCTACCTATACTTTTCTCCAGTTGCTCAAAAATGGCATTTCACAATTGGTTTATTTAAATCAAGAGCCAACCAAGATAAATTTCATTTCGTGGCCATGTCTTAGGTTTCTTTTCAAATCCAAAAATTTACCCCTTTTTAACTTAAAAGAAAGTTTTTAAATGTTTTTTTTTTTTTGAGAGACAGTGTAAGCGGGGAAGGGGCAGAGAGAGAGGGAGACACGGAATCCGAAGCAGGCTCTGAGCTGTCAGCACAGAGCCCAACGTGGGGCTCCAACCCATGAACCGCCAAGATCATGACCTGAGCTGAAGTCAGATGCTTAACTGGCTGAGCCACCCAGGCAACCCTCTCCTACAGCAAATTTCAGATATTATACTTCATTCCCGAGTATCTCAGAATGTTTTTCTACAAGGTAAGGACTTTAAAACAAAAAACACATAGCCTCATTATCACGATCAGACCTACATCTAATTCATTAGCACAATTCACTATCCAGTGTTCACATTTCCCTCTCATAATTTCGTATAGTTTTTGCCCAAAATGGAAATGAATTAAGTTCCAGATGTTGCAGTGGATTGATGCGTCTCTCAGATCTCTTGTAATCCATAGGTGCCTCCTCAGTTTTCAATTTTTCCCTTGTAACTTATTTGTTAAGCTGGGTTGTTTTCTTACAGATCATCTGGATTTTGCTGATATCATTCCCATGGTGGTGTTTCATGTATTATGGACCGTGTATTTTCTGTAAATTGGTGATTAAGATCAGAGACCAGATCAGATTTGATTTTGGGTTTTTTGGGGGTTTTTTGTTTTTTTGGTAAGAATACCTAGTAGGTTTGCGTACTTCCACAGAAGGGAGAGGGTACGGTCTTTCTTTTTTGATGTTAGTGGTCACCGAGATCTTTACCTACACCCATTGTTTCATAGACATTGGAAAGTGATATTTCTTCAAAAATGCTTGACTCTTTCCTTGTATTTACCAGTTTACAAAATAATGCATTGATTTCCTAATGTCCCTAATGATACCATTGAGGCATTTCCCATTAGTGTCGTTACGTGTTAATGGATGGAAACTTTGATGGGTTTCAGTCCTTTGCAGCTCTTAATGTTCATGTTGTCCCCATGCTTGGCCAGCAGAGACCTCTTCAGGTTTATTTCTTTTTATATTTTTTTATTTTAGAGAGAGAGTACATGGCAGTGGGGGAGGGGCCAACAGGAGAGGGGGGAGAGACGGAGAGAGGGAAAGAGAGAGAGAGAGAAAGAGAGGGAGAGAGGGAGAGAGGGAGAGAGAGAATCTCAAGCTCAAGCAGGCTCCACGCTCAGTGCGGAGCCCAATGCACAGCTTGATTTCATGATCCTGGGATCGTGACCTGAACCAAAAATCAAGAGTCAGACATTCAACCAACTGAGCCGCCCAGGTGCCCTTCAGGTTGATTTCTAAGTCCTTCTGACACTATCTTTTTTGGTCCTTGAAAGCTTCTTTGCTTTCTGGCATGACTAGACATCCAGGCTCCTCTTGTATATTTCCTGCCACAGACGCAGAATGAGCTATTTCTTGGGAGGGCCCCTGATTGCTTTCTGTGGGATAAGGTTTTCAGAGACTCCACCAGGAGGGCCCGTGACTGGGCGCATCATTGTTTTTAGGTCTTTCCAGTGGATAAAGCTGGGACGTTTTTAAAATGTAAACACGTGAGTTTATATTAATACTTGCAGTTCAAGTTCAAGACGGTACATGCATACACACACACACATGTATTTTACTTCTCTAATTTCTCCCACATGGAAAAATGCCCGGCCCAGGGCTTTGTAGTGTGCATGTGTGAGATGTGGGAAGAAGAAAAAGAACCACCAGTCACCAATGTCAGCCTGTCTGTCCCCGGAACATTGAACCTGGGCCACCAGACTGGTAGCCTTCCTTGTCACGTGTACAAACGGTTTCAGAGGACATAGAAGGCGGCTTGGGATCCTCAGGAACAGGAAGCTTGGGATTTTCTAGCACAAGCTTTCAATATCTGGGGTGAACTGAACTAACTCAGAAGTGCTAGGACCTTGCGTTGGTAGCTCCGTAGTCCTTGCTGAGGACAGAGGGGAGGAGAGATGCAGGAAGAAAGGGGACTCTGGAAAGGAGGAGGGGACTCTAAGATCTCACAACTAACATTGGTGAGTCCTCTCCACACGGGCTCTCAACTGAGTGCAGTCTGGCCCATGCCCTTAAGGACCATTCATTGAATTTAGGTGGAGAGGAACAAGCACATTTGAATGAAATGTACCCACACGGATGAGGCAGGATGTGAGTGGAAATGTGAAGCATACACCAGAGAGTTTAGAGGAGGGAAAAATAAGATGTTTTTGTGGTGGAGAGACAAAGGGTCGGACTTTTCCATAGCCCGCTCTGTCCCCATCATGCTGGGCCCTCCCCATCTCCCAGAGAGGGATGGAGCCCTGGGTCCTGGCCTGTGTGAGCCTAGGAACTAGAGAAAGGGCGGCTGGGGAGCTTGGGTGGGTGGTGCCCTGTGCTCTGTACCTTCGTGGCTCTTCCTTCTGGCCCAGGGTGCCCGTCCTTGCAGAGCCAGTCCTTTGGGCTGGGGGAGCAAGAAGGCTAGAGGGGGGGGACATGTGGCGGGCAGCCTGGATCTCCGGTTACTTCTCTGCTGTTGGGGGAAAAGCCCTCAGCGTCCAGGGTCCGATGTGATTACAGCAGCCTGGCAGTCTTGTCGGCACTGGCTGGAGGCCTGCTCAAGGCAGGGGCTTTCTGACACCCAACATGGCCACTGGACCTCCGCACACACTGGGAGGCAGCCTGGCATGCCCTGGTGACAGGGTCACTTGACACCAGTCTGCCCCTTGCTGACATTTGACCTCTTCTCCATCATTCTGTGCCTTGTGTCCCCCACTCCCCCATAAACTGCTGAGTACTTCACAGTCCCCAGGTAATGTTGTTTCTTCCTTTTTGTCAAATACTATCTACCTCCCTGCATCCTGGGCCCTATGTTAGCCCTGGGGGCCGTGCTGACGAGAGACAATCGCCGTAGCTCAGTGCTGTGCCCCCACTCCCCGGCTGCTAGGACACCTCGGTCCTGGAGAGGAAGTGGGCTCCAGGAGCAGAAGGCCGGACCCAGAGACCACCTCACAGGCTGGCCTCATCCCATGACTTTATTACAGTGATGTGGGGACGGCAGGGGGGGGGGGGGGAGGACCGACACTGTCGCCCCTCTTTCACCAGTGACAAAACTGAGGCCCACTGAGATGATGTGACTTGTCCAAGGGCCCACTGATTCAGGGCTATTTTTGTTCCATTATCACCAATTGCAAAAGGTGGAGGTGAGGGGTCTATAAGAAGTCTCTGCATTATCTCTAAAGCTTTTCTGAAAATTGAATATTATTCCTTTATTTATTTTTACAATTTTCTAAATGTTTATTTTTGAGAGAGAGAGACAGAGAGTGAAAGGGGCAAGGGCAGAGAGAGAGAGAGAGGGACACAGAACCTGAAGCAGGCTCCAGGCTCTGAGCTGTCAGCACAGAGCCCCATGAGGGGCTTGAACTCACGGCCCTTGAGATCATGACCTCAGCCGAAGTTGGATGCTTAACTGACTGAGCCACCCAGGAGTCCCTATTCCTTTTTCTAAATGTTTATTTATTTTTGAGAGACAGAGAGAGAGGACAGGAGGGACAGAGAGAAAGAGGGAGATAGAGGATCCAAAGCAGGCTCTGAGCTGAAAGCAGAGAGCCCGGATGCGGGGCTTGAACTCACAAATTCAAGAGCAAGACCTGAGCTGAAGTCAGATGCTTAACTGACTAAGCCACCCAGGCAGCCCCAAATCTAATATTCCAGTAAAAAAGGTCATTTCTTTTTTAGCGTGGAGGACTTTGACCTGTCCTATCACCTTCTGATAGGCACCAACCAGTCAGCTCCTCAACAATTCCTGTTTCCTGACTCCCTGAGAGACATAGGGCACCGCCGTCCATACAGCTAAGGGAGGGCTGACCATGTATGAGACGTGGTCCTTGCTCTCTGAGCTCTCAGATTTCCCCACGGGAAAATAAGACTGGTTTAGTGAAAAGTCACTTCTATGAGTACAAGCAGTCTGACCAATACCAACCGCACACAGGAGTGTAAAGGAGAGGGGGAGAGAGTACCACGGGGAGGTTTTTCAAATAGGACAAAGATGATTTCCTTCTATGAAACAAGTTCAAAGTGGTTTTGACCTAATGGACACTTGAAATATACAAATATTTTGATCAATCGTACATACATTTTCTCAGTCTTCAAGCATTAGTCATGAAGAAACCCACCAAGCTTTGTTGACTCTACATCCTAAATATCCCTCACTCTGACGGCCTCATTGCTAACCTCACTGCCACTGTCCTCTCTACTGGGCGAATATATATTTTAATGTTTGTTTGTTTGCTTATTTTCTTTAAATGTTTTATTTATTTTTGAGAGAGAGATAGAGACAGCATGAGCAGGGGAGGGTCAGAGAGAGAGGGAGACACAGAATCCAAAGACAGGCTCCAGGCTCTGAGCTAGCTGTCAGCACAGAGCCCGATGTGTGGCTTGAACCCACAAACCATGAGATCATGACCCGAGCCAAAGTCGGACGCTTAACCGACTGAGCCACCCAAGCACCCGTTTGTCTGTTTATTTTGAGAGAAAGAGAACAGGAGGGAGAAGAATAGAGAGAAAGGGACAGAGAGAACCCCAAGCAGGCTCCAGGCTCAGCAGTGCCCAATGCAGGGCTCGAGCTCACAAACTGCGAGATCATGACCTGAGCTGAAATCAAGAGTCAGATGCTCACCTGTCCGAGCCCCCTGGCGCCCTGGACTACTGTATTCCCTGTGCCCATATCTCCCCTTCTGCACCCACTCGACTGCCCTGAGGGCTCTGCTCACCTGCAGCCTGCACTGTCCCCGTGCCCTGAACATGTTGCCCCACACTTGAGGGACAGCACCCGCAGGCAACTGACCCACACGTGGCTAGCAGGCTCCTTCATGGGTGGCCCTGTCCACCTCTGCATCCCCTCCACGGCCACCCCAGCCTCTCGAACCTGCTCCAGCCGCAACGAGCTTCTGCCTGCTGGGCAGCCAGCCTTGGCTCCCTCCAGCCTCCGCGCTTGCTGCCCTCTCTTCACGGGCAGCCCTCTGCCTCTCCTCTGCTACTGATTTTCCAACCCTTAGTGTAAACCGCTCCTCTTCTGGTTCCTCGAAGTTAATCACTTCCTCCTCAGGTTTCCCATCACACGCTGCTCCTATAAGGCCCTCACGTACACTTGACAAAAAGCCTATTGGCCTTATTCCTCTGCTCATTCCTTCCACAAGCATCTATTAGGCAACTAGCACATGCCAGGCTGCGGCAGGGGGAGAGAGAGGAGCGGTCCCTGCCCTTGAAGGTCCCCGACCGGTGAGGGGTTTGGAGACACGCGGAGGCGATCACGGAGCATGTGACAGTGCTGTGTTGAGGGGCACAGGGCTAGGGGGTCACAGCGGGGCCCCCGTCTGGGAGGTGGTCCGGTGCTGGGGATCAGAGAGGCTTCCCGGGAGACACGGCGCTAAATGAGAGCTGAAGCCCAAGCAGGATCTGCAATGTGCTCCCCACCGAGTTCTGCCAGTGCGTAGGCTGCCTCTGTCCCTTTGTCATGTTGCCCCAGATCTAGATCTGTAGCCACGCGTAGTAGGGGCTTGATAAATGAGCTTGCTTGATGAAATGAATTACTGAACAAACAAATGAATGGGCAGATGAAAACCATCTTACTTTTAAGCAAATAGACAACGTCATTTCAATGTTGCTTCTGTTATCAAGAGGCTGGGCCGAAGACAAAGGCTGGGTTCTGTCTCTGTGGACCAGGTGGTTTGTTGTAGTACCTCTTGGCCTTTAGATTAGTTCAGTAACACTGCATGAATGATGAGCAGTTTCGCGTTATTTTGAACCAGGTGTGGGCTTTGTTTCAGTGTGCTACGGAGAGAGTATTTCATTTCACTTATTCATGTCTATGAATGTTATGAATCATTATTTCCTCAAAGTGCTTTAAAAAATGTCTTAGTGTGAGGCGCCTGGGTGGCTCTGTCAAACATCCGACTCTTGATTTCGGCTCAGGTCGTGGTCTCACAGTTCGGGTCGTGAAGCTGAGCTCCGTGTGGGGGTCTGCAAGGACAGTGCAGAGCCTGCTTGGGATTGTCTCTCTCTCTCTCTCTCTCTTTCTCTCTGCCCCATCCCTCCTAGCGTGTGTGCTCTCTCTCTCAAAATAAATAAAGTTTAAAAAAAGGTGGGGAGCACCTGGCTGGTTCAGTCAGTAGAGCGTGTGACTCTTGATCTCTGGGTCATGAGTTCAGACCCCATGCTGGGTGAAGAGTTTACTTAAAAAATAAAATAAAATAGGGGCACCTGGGTGACTCAGTCGCCGACTGAGTGTCCAACTCTTGATTTCAGCTCAGGCTGTGATTTCATGGTTCTTGAGATCAAGCCCCGTGTCCGGCTCTGTGCTGACAGTGGGGAGTCTGCCTGCTCTCATTCTCTCCCTCTCTCTCTCTGCCCCTCCCCTGCTCGCTCTCTTTCTCAAACTATATATCTATAAAGAAAAAAGTCTTTCTGTTAAAAATATTTAAGTGTGAAGTGGGAGTGGAAAGAGTTGTGGGGTTGGTGGATGGGGGGCCAAGGAAAAGGTGGAGTTAAGAACCAAGGATGGCCTTGCCTGCATGTCCACAAGGTCAAAGAACTTTCCCATCTGATGTCTCCTGTTCACCCCCAGGGCTAGGTCCTTTGGCTCACCCAAATCATCTACATCTACATGATTAATTTTGTGTGTCAATTTGATATGGGGCTACGGGGTGTCCAGACGTATGGTCAAACATTCTGGGGGTGTTTGTGAGGGTGTTTTTGGATGAGATTAGCATTTAAATTTGAAGACAGTGAAGCCAATGTGGGTGGGCCCTGTCTGATCAGTTGAAGGTCTGAACAGAACAAAAAAAGCTGACTTGCCTCTGAGCAAAACAGAATTCCTCCTTCCTGACTGCCTTCAAATCGGGACATCACATTTTCCTGCCTTTAGACTCACACTAAAACCCTGGCTTTTTCTGGGCCATGAGCCTGCTGGCCTTCAGACGGGAGCTACACCACAGTTGCCCTGGCTCCCAGGCCTTCAGACATGGACTGGAACTACCCACTGGCTCTCCTGGGCCTCCAGCTCACCAACTCCACCTGCATATCTTGGGACGTGTCAGTCTCCATAGGCGTGGCAGCCACTTCCCTGTAACAGATCTTTCTCTCTGCGGGCATCCTACAGGTTGTGTTTCTGGCGGGAAACGTGGCTACTTCAAGGAGATTTTGCTAAGGCCAGACAAATCAGCGACTCATAGATACCAGGGCTAGAAATCAAACACTTCCCTGAGTTTACAGGTGACAACACAGAAGCCCGAGAAGGAAGATTCTCCCTGCTGAACATTCTACCAACCATGTTCACTTCTTAGCTGATGCTCTGAATCTCCTTAATTGCAGACCATAATTAGAAATAGACTTGGGGCGCCTGGGTGGCTCAGTCGATTAAGCATCCAACTCTTGGTTTCGGCTCAGTACGTGAGTTTGAGCCCCACATCAGACTTCATGCTGACCGTGCAGAGCCTGCTTGGGATTCTCTCTCTCTCTTCCCCTCTCTCTCTGCCCCTCCCCTCCTCATACTCTCTCTCAAAATAAATAAAAGTTAAAAAAAAAAAAAAGAAAGAAGACATAAGATGCAAATATCCCTGGGAAGACAAGGTACTGACATGAATTCATAAGAGAATATAAGTGACTTGAAATGTTTTCTGAGGAGCAATTTTTGAAAGGGACGGCAGAGGTAGAGGGTGAAAAGACAGACATAGTTCCTACCCTCTCGGAGGTCCTTGACCAGTGAGAGTTTCAGAGACTGCAGAAGTGACCTACGGAGTCAGCATGCTTTGGAGGTGTGGGGGTACTCGGGACAACGGGAGGCAGGGGACAGGGAGGACAGGGCAGGGCCATAGGCCTCACCTCCTCATTACTCTGTCGAGAGCTGGCTCAGAGCAGTGCTGGCTCTGCTAGGCTGGGAAGCTGAGACTGTCCCCGCGGGGGGACGAATGGGTGGAGGTGGCCCAAGCCTTCACTTCAGTGAGCTCACAGAAAACTGCTGAAAATACGGATTTCTAGCAGTAGCGCTTACATCTTTTTAAAAAGAACATTTTTAGCGCATGCCTCTGCCTTCCTCGCTGCCCTGGTAAGTGATGTGGGTGCAGTGGGGGTGTCGGGCTTCGCACTTACAGTGCGGAGCCTGCTTGGGATCATCTCTCTCTCTCTCAAAACAAATAAATATTAAAATTTTTTTAAAAAACCCTGGGAGTTCTTTACTCAAAATTTACTAAGTCTTTATTATGTGTCAGGCACAAGGCTAGGGAACACGGGTTGTGCAGAGATGACAGGCACGGTATTTGCTTTCAAGGAACTCCATGGAGTGGAGGGGGCGGTCCAGGCCGAGAGAGCGCTACTAGCAAAAGGCTAGTCCTGGCAGTGCTGGATATGTTCGAGGGCCTATAGTTCGTGAGGCTGGATTAGGCTGAAAAGGGGTCAGACTGGAAAGGGTCACTAATCAAAACAAGGAGCACTGGATATGGCCTTTAAACCTTGTCCATCACAGGTCGGACAGGTTCGAGTTTGGACTTTATCTTGGAAGCAGCAGAGAAATCAATTGTTGGACACTGTGAAACAGATGAGTGACAGAGTCAAATGGGTGTTTCAGAAGGTTCCCCCGAGGCAGTGTGGGTGTGGGCTGGCATGCCTGGGCACCAGGAGAGAAAGCAGAAGGCCACGGCAATAGTCCTGGAAAGAGACCCTGAGAGCCTTGGGGACAGCCATGAGGAGGGATGGATGTGAGACATTCTAGAGAAGAGATACAACAGACCGCGGTGACCGATTGCGTATGGGGGGTGGGGGGAGGAAGAAGGAATTGTTAGGGCACCTGAGGTGGCTGGGCGGCGCTTTCAGCTGGAAGAGGGAGGGAAGAGCTGGTACAGGCAGCAGGTGTAGGCAATGGGTTCAAATTTTATATATATATATATATATATATATGTATTTTAATGTTTAGTTATATTTGAGAGAGAGAAAGAGAGACAGAATGTGAGCAGAGGAGGGGCAGAGAGAGAGGGAAACACAAAATCCAAAGCAGGCTCTAGGCTCTGAACTATCAGCACAGAGACCAATGTGGGGCTCGAACCTACGAACTGTGAGATCATGACCTGAGCCGAAGTTGCACGATTAACCGACTGCGCCACCCAGGCGCCCCTCAAGTTATATATTTATTCTAAGATGGAAGGGTTGTAAGGACATCCAGAAAGAGAAATCCTACAGGAAATGTAAGACATGGATCCAGAGGTCAGGGGAGAATTTAGGGTCAGAAATAAAGGCTGGGGGTCCTTAGAAGTTTGGGTGGTAAATAAAGCTTTGGGGAGAGTGAGGTCCCGCATGGGCAGGGAGTCGAGGGACCACAGTCCAAAGACAGAAGCCCGGGGCTAGGGGAGAGCCCATTCTTCAGAGCTGATGGAACAGAAGCCCCGCAGGAGACAAAAACTGGTCAGAGAGTAAGAGGGAGAATCAGGGAGGCCAGGAGAGGCCAGCGTTTCCCCGAAGACACCAAGAAGGGACATCTCAGCTCCTGTGGAGGTCAGGGAGTGTTACTTAAAGAGGGGGTGTCCACGCCGGGCTCGAGGAGGACCAGGAGATGGTGGGTGGGCTTATGCCTCAAAGAGTCTATGTGGGGACAGCAGACACAGTCAGGAGCCTGGAGAGTGAGCAGAAGCTGAGAAAGCGAAGGCCGCAAATAGAAACCATTACTTTTTGAAGTCTGATCCTGAAAGGAAGGAAAAGATAGGCTGATGGTTGAAGGGAAAGTTTTCTCAGGATGGGTGAGAGTGAACGACTTGACGGGCAGGATGGAGAGGGGTGAGGCTAAGGACCTGGGAGAGGCCAGCGGGCTGCAGTGAGAGCAGAGGTGGCGAGGGGGGCGGGCTCAAGCTTTGGGCCTGGCACACCTCCCAGCTGTGTCTTCCTGGTGCCCCCCTTGGCCCCGCTGATCTAGTGGCCCCGTTAGTACTTACCGAGCAGCACCTGGCGGAGGGTCTGCGCCGTGTCTGGGACCGGAAAGGTGACTGGGGCCTGGGCTCTCCTCTGGAGGACTCGGCCTGAAGGGTGGCACAGACAGAGGAGGAACTTAAGGTGAGTGTGGCGAGCGCCACACACAGGGACAGTGCTGGCCGCGGTGGGAGACGGTGGAGGTCACACACCCTAGAGCAGGTGACTTTGGAGCTGAGCTGAGACCTAATGTAGGGGTCAGCCCCCGGAGCAGGGCATCCCAGACAGAATGTTTCCCTACAAACCCCTTCCTGCTTCCTCCAAGTACAGCGTCCTCCCCCCACCCCCAAGGACAGGAGGAGCCTCTGACCTTCCTCCCTTCCTCCAGCACAGTCTTCTTCGCCCCCTCCGGTGTCACAATGGGTTGTAGCCCCTTCTCTTTTAGAAACTTCTAAAGAGAGGAGACTGGTCTTGGTCATCTTTGCATCTCCTGAAGTGTCCAGTGCAGTGCTCGGCACACAGTTAATGCTTAAAAATTATATATATATTTTATGAAGCATTGCTTAATTCTCTCTCTCTCTCTCTCTCTTTTTTTTTGGTTGTTACATAAACTCTGCCCTTAACGTGGAGCTTGAACTCACAACCCTGAGATCAAGAGTCACATGCCCTACCAATTATTGATTTGAAATCTTCTCAGGCCTAAAAACCACTTTCATGGCTAATAAATTCTCAAGGTGGCCAATGGCAGGGTTAAGGCAGCGAGATAAAAAGGGAAAGGAAATGTAAGGGTGCCTGGCTGGCTAGGTTGGAAGAGCATGTGACTCTTGACATTGGGCTCATTACTTTGACCCCATTGGGTGTCGAGATTACTTAAATAACTACATAAATAAGCTTTAAAAATAATAAGGGGAAAGGAAAAGTAGGCAGAGAAAGAAAAATAAGGCCTAGGGAGAGGGCTGGGGTAGGGGTGGGGAGGAAGCAAAAAAAAAACAAAAACAAAGATAAGGTATATACGCACGGGGCAGGGATACAATTCCAAACAAAATCTAACCAGAATTCTCTTTGCTCCATGAAACTTTGTGGTCGGATTCTCTCCCATCATGGGAGAGTCCCCTCTTCTCCCTCCACTTCCGGGCTCTCTCACTGAAGTCTCATTTCTAGACAACTCAATCAGTTACATGTATCACCGCTGCATTTTCTGAGACGCAGGGAGAAGCTGGGAGAAAGAAGGGAGGGGGAATAAAGCCCTATAGACCAACAATTTCCCCCTTTTATGGGGTGAGCCTAGACAGAATTAAAACTTCCTTCCTTGAGAGTCTGAAGGAGGGAAGCTGGTGGCTGTGTCACACTTCTGAATTGGGTATCCAACTCACCAGCCATGCGTTCTTTTGCATGGCAAAACGAATTCTGTTTTGCAGCTGGATAAATAAAGTAAGGCAGAAAAAAGCTGGCATTACACATTTTTGAATTAGCACCAAGTCTCTCAAACTCCACCTCTTTCAGGAAATGTTCCTGAATGCAGGGGGAGGTGGTCATTTCCCTCCTTCTCCCTCCTCACCACAAAGCACCACACTCACTGTAAGAGCTGCACTTACCCCTTCATCTGTCAGCCTGACTTCTCCTTCCCCATCATCTCTGGAGGCTTAGCCGAATTCTTGTCTATGTCAATAGGATCAAAAGAGACAATGCCGGTGGGGGGGAGGGGAGGGGGGGGACTCTAAAATCTATGGAAGCTGTGGATAGTAATAATAGTCTCTGAGGGCGCCAGTGTCGCTGGTCCAGGACTGAGAGTTCCTAAAAAAATGAACAAAACCTTTTGATGGTCGTATCTGAATTAAGTGAAAAAAATTTTCAAGGCAGTTACCATAAAACATACAAGAGAGGAAGCAAAACTTCTGGCTTAGAATTCAGAGAAATACATATCCTACAATGAGTTACTCAAATCACACAGAATCTTACATGGTTACCCACAGGATGGATTTCACGAACTCTTGTCAATCGAGTTACATCTTTTGCAGAGAGCAATTAGGAAGGAAGCGATCGGTTCTGTTCTCTTTCTTTTTTTAAAATTTTTAATGTTTTATTTATTTCTGAGAGAGAGAGACAGCATGAGCAGGGGAGGGTCAGAGAGAGAGGGAGATACAGAATCTGAAACAGGCTCCAGGCTCTGAGCTGGCAGTCAGCACAGAGCCCGACACGGGGCTCAAACCCACGAGCCATGAGATCATGACCTGAGCCGAAGTCGGACGCTTAACCAATGGAGCCACCCAGGCGCCCCTGTTCTCTTTCTCTAGGACATAGTCTGTCAATTATCACAACTAAGAGAAAGTACATGTATCAAAGACCAGTAAAATAGTTTTAAGTTAAAAAACCTTAGGGGAGGAGGAAAGAAGTAGACTGGGTGTGGATTCCCGTGAAGAAAAGAATATGCAGTTATTTCTGAGGTGTGTTCGGGAGAGGTTCTGAAATGTGTTAAGCAGGTCCTACGCCCCAGGCACGTGACTGCAATAAGTCATGTCTTGTCATGTCCTCTCTGGGAAAACAGGGAGTTGTGTGAAGATTATAGCTCTGGCTGAAAGATTTTCCATGAGCTTTCCTCATAGTTCAGAGGCTACAAACACCTTGTTCAAGGACCTTTTTGTGGGTTTTTCTCTGGACCTTGAATAGCCTCGGATTAGAAATCTTATTGTTAGAGATGAGACTTCTTTGCCCAGAATAATAGTCTTGGTGTAAAGATACTTCTAACCTGCACATTCCTGGTCATCTTTGGTGAATTTTAGGGCCTTGACAGGTAGTGGGGTTAGCAAATGCTGCCAAGTTCAGTACCTAGTTGGCCTACGTTTTATTTTCAGTGAGAACTTTCCCATTTCACGTCCCACAGACATAATAACTATAGGGTCATTCCGCAAGTACTCAAAGCATAGTTTGATCACCTGTCTTGTTTCCTCCATCCACCAGAGAATACAAATTGAAAGGTATGATATGAATATCTCTTATTTTTTAAAGATATTGAAAGTTGAGGCCCAGAAGGGAAAAGTCGTAAGGATTTTCCCAAGAGGATCAAGTGAGGAGTTTAGGGAGATTAACAAGCTAGAACCCAGAAATCCTAGATTTTTTTTATTCTTTCATGCTGGCCATACTTCACATCTGTCCCTCTCTGGGGTTGTTGCTGCTTCCTCTGACTTAGAGTTCACGTTTATTTGTTTATTTCACGTGCTACAAGCCATCACCTGGAAGACAGAACAGGCTCGGATGGTTGGTCCATGCTTGTCCAGTCAGAGTCCGTGAAATATTTCTTTAGGAAAAAGGAACACTAATCTTGGGTAATGACAAGGTAGTGAAAAAGAAGAGAGGAAAAGGGAAATTGCTTTGAGAAGAAATAATCATAACTCGGGGTTCTTGGGAGAGGAAATGTAATTAAAT
The DNA here is from genome assembly GCF_003009895.1 of Hyaena hyaena. Taxonomy (NCBI): domain Eukaryota; kingdom Metazoa; phylum Chordata; class Mammalia; order Carnivora; family Hyaenidae; genus Hyaena; species Hyaena hyaena. The sequence continues at coordinate 5,252,507 of NW_024080660.1, read as the reverse complement.
TAGGGGAACGGGGTGGCAGGGCTGGGTAACTCAGTTGGTTGAAAAACACAATCTAGGGCAGTTCAAGCAGAAAAACACATACATACTAAATAAATAAAACCCGCAAATTTGCCTAAGGTTACCATTGGAAATCTATCTATTGAGTGGGAAAGTGACCCAAGTAACAAAAAAGCAACATAACCACCATGGAGTTTGCAAAAACAACCATCTGTTGTGTGAGGAACCATGGAGAGAGAGTCTGTATTTATAGGATCTTGAGTGGGAAAACCAAGCACGACCCAAGCACGACAATAAACTACACCCCCCCGCCCCAGTTCACTAACCTGAAATCTGACTTTTCTTTTAGTTTCTCTGCTGTCAACCTGTACTGTTTAAAAAAAAAAAAGATAATTTAAAAGCAGACTTGTTATGACTAATTTAAGAACTCCCAAAGTAGGATCTTTTCCAAAAATACACTGCAATTGACGATACAGTCAGCTAGTACATAAGCATTTGTGATAAGACAGACCTTGAGGCTGAATCAGATGTTTACTGCTAGGTTGGGGAGAACAGGCTAGTGCGGGGAAGAGTTCTGCCCTACTTAACGGTTCTTGATACAAGGCTTAAAATGAAATCTTTCTATAAACAAATGTTTCAAGGGTGTCTCCTAAAACAGCCTACCTTAATAATTCTTATTTTTTCCTCTAGGTTTCTAAAATGGAAACTGTTGTAAGGAAAAACCTTTATACCAGAAGCCAAGAGTGCTGGTGTTTTTCAGTTATTGCATGTTTCCTCTTAATGAAAATATGTTTACATCCTCTGGTGAAATTATTTTTAGAAAGCTAACATCTTTTGGTAGCGCTCCTCCGCGTACAGGAATACCTCTGTGTTATAATTACTCTGTACTAGGGCAGGAGGTTGGAAACAAAAAGAAGTGCCAATTCTCTTCCAAAAGCCTACACAGGGATTATAGGAGCACATTCTACTCAGTGAGTTCAATTAATTTTACCTTGAATTCAATTGTGGGAGTGACGTGGAGGCAAGAGTAAGTAACATCACCGTTTACTGGGTGTCTGCTAGGTGCCAGGAAATGCACGAAGCACATTACAGTCTCTATCTCATTTGACCTTTTCAGCAATGCTGACATTCCCTTCATTTTACATGAGGCATTGAAGTTCAGAGAGGTTAAGTAACTCACTGCAGGTCTTACAGCTAGTAAATGACCAGGTAAAAATAACTCAGACACTGGTGTGTATTTGGTTTCTTGTTAAAAAGAATATGTAAGCTATTTCTTCCAGGTTTTGTTCAGCAGTCCAGCTTACTGACTGTGCATCTCTTCTGCTGCTAAATTACTCAGTTAGTCTCTAATACCAAGTGTGACTTGGTTCCTTAGGAATTCTATTTATGAGAACCTATGTGCTAGAAACCCTGCTAGGTGACTTATGCACCTTATCTGCTTTAATCATCACAGCTCTGAGACTGGGTTCTCTCCATTTTACAGATGATGAAGCTTTAGGGAGGTTATAGTTACTAAGATCAGGGAGTTAGTGAGGGGCAAAGCCACGACTGGATTTCAAATCTGACTCCATTTGTCAGTCCCCGGTCTAGCGAGCCACAGTGCTGATGATACAATATTCATCAGGGGAGTCCCTAAGCGTCCTGGGAGCCGGTACTTGGATGAGCAAACTGCAGCGGCACCAACTACCCCGACCGTTTAGCCTGGGGAAGGCAAGACAAGTGTCCGGGGAGAGAGAGAGAAGCCCTCACGCTTCAGCTTAGCAACAACAAAGGGGATCCCGGCGAGCGTCGCCTCCACTCTCGGACTTGGGAGATGCGGAGAGGCCCCAGGCCGTCCTAGGTGCCCCCCTCCCCCCCGCCCAGACGGCAGCTTTGGCGCTGCAGCTGTTAGTGGCCACCCGGTAGTCCGGCGGAGGGCGGCGAGTGCGGAACTCCAGGGGGCACCCTCACCACGCCCACGCTCACACCCGGTTCCCGGGACCCCCGAACCCGGGCTCTGGGCGGCCGCAGTTCGCAGCCCACTCCGACAGCCGCCCCACCCTTCCCGCCCCCGGAAGTGACGCGCGGCGGCTACGGCGTCTGGGAGGGGCCCCGACGCAGCCGGGGGGTTTGAGAGTGGCGGCGGCGGCCGCGGAGCGACTGGCAGGCCGGGCCCCGGCGAGGAACGCCCCGAGCGCGCGCCCGGCGGGTAGCGGCCCCACGACCCGCGCCGCCGCCGCCGCCACCGCCGCGTGCGGGGGCGGGGAGGGCGGGGCGCGAGGAGCCCCGGCGGGCGATGCGGGCGGCTGCGGGCACCCGGCGGGCTCGGCTCGGCCGCCGCCGCCTTCTCCGGCTCCGCCGCGGGGGTCGCAGCGGCCGCCGCGCCGTCCTCGAACTCCCGGCGTGAGGAGGCGGCGGGCGGAGAGAAGCATCGCGCTCGAGGCGGAGACCCACAGGGAGCCCCGCGCGCGGCCTCGGTGAGCTGCGGTCCCCGCGCGCCCCGTCCATCCCGCGCTCCGTCGGGCGCTCGCGCCGCCGTCCCCCAGCCGGGGGTTGCGGGGGCGGGGGCCGGGGCCCGGGGGGCAGGCGGCACAACAGGAAGTGAGCGTGGCGGCGGGGGTGGGCGGGCGCGCGCTCCCCTGGGGCCTGCCCCGCCCGCGGCCCCGGCCCCGCGGCGCGCAGGTGGACTTCGGAGCGCGCGGTCCCCCGCTTCGCCGCTTATTTAGTTCCGCGAGGTCCCTGGGCGCCGGGTGGCGGTGGCTTTTTGGCTTGGGGAGAGGGGGCGAATTTTGACTCTTTGTGGTGGCAGGAAGTTGGAAAATGAAAGTACAGTAATTCAGTGCTTACCGGGGACGCGTGAGTTTGCGGCTCTTTCGGCGGACTTTGATCTGCTCCCGGGCACTCGGTCACCCGAGTCTCTTCCTCTCCCGAAGTTCGCGATTCATCCGGTGTCAAGTTTCATTCTTTCTCTACTTCTCCTCCGCGAGCCCCCTCCCCCCTTCACTTTCCGCTTGATGTACAGCGGCGGCGAGGCCGGTCGTGTCTCGGTTCTGGGAGGAGCAATTGGAAGCGCCTTGGGGGGGGCGGCAAATTAAGTGGCTGTTGTTGACTGAACTAGTCAAAGGATACACAGTTGACTTTTTCCCCAGGATGTTGCTGTTTGAAGTTTAGGGAATTCACGTGAAGACTCTGGAGTCTCCTCCCTCGTCTCGACAATTTCATCCCTTTGCCGTGTCTCCCAGCCACCAGCCCACTGCGTGAAAAACTCGGTGCTTTCATGTTTAGGACTGTCGGCGGTGTTTTCGTTAACTTGTAGCTATGATTCAGTTTCCCACTCCTTTATCGCCCCAACCCCCGTCAGGAATTCCTTTCTCTTTGATTTTATTTAAACATTAAGACTGCGTGAGTGAAATCTCTTACGTTTTTAGGAAAATATTGTCTTCAAGTTTTACCGCCATGTAACTATACTTTTAATACTATGTTAATATAGGGTACAGTTAAGAGACTCCTGGTTACTTTTCAACGGTGATTTTTAACTCAAAACAAGTCTTGATACATTTCATAATTTGGTTTTGTTTTATTTAAGCAGCACGCTGAATTTGGAGCCATTTATTATTTGGGTCTTAGCTGCTGTTGCTGAAAAATAGTCGGGCAGTGGGTCACCACAGCAACTGGACTATGTGTATTATAAACATGTTTAGGGTGGAAAAAGTTTCATTTACTAGAGACTTCCTTTCCCTAATAGGTTATTTCAACAGACTCTCTTTCCGTTTAGCATAGGGATCGAGCTACCTTTGAAGTGTTACGGTAGAATCTATTACGTTTTCAACCTTAACTCCTCAAGACTCAATTCTTTGATTTGCAACAGGTATTTCTCTCCCTCATTAGACTTCTGAAAAACTCTTTTAAAATTGTAATTTTAGAAAACGTGAGTTTTCCTGTGAAGGAAAGTAAAGGTTTTTATTGATAAATAGCTAGAATAAAAGTATTTGTATTTTTGGTCTTTTGGTTTCACCTTTTAAATTGTCTTCTGGATTTTTTTTTCCTTTTTGTTCTCTTTTATAGCTGAGGAAATCATTGAATTTCAGATCAATAGCACACTTTTTAGGAGCCAAAGTGAAGAGGCTCAACTTGACTGTATACCCAAAGGTTCACCAACTTTTCAGTTAAATAGTATAACCTGTTATCAAAATTGAATAAAAGATTCTTTTAAAGTCCCCACTGGAGATGTCCATTTTATATCTTTGTTAGTTTCTGGCAAAGAAACATTCTTTTCCAGTACTTCATCCCCAAACCACAAGGCCCCTTTTCTTTGATTCTCAACCACTTTCTCTAGGGTCCTAAAGCAGCAGCATTTCCCTGGAGAGCTGAGTTCTGCCTGAGGTGGCAGCAGCCCACCAGCACTTGACTCCATCCGTGCCCTGTCCCCCTAGTAACCAGCCTAGGAAGGTGGAAGTTGAAAGGTGAAACTCGAACCCCTTTGGGAGCATCCTTGCTTTGGGGTGGCGATGTCCATGGTTATTTCTGTTTTTGCATGCCTACCTTAACCATTATTAACGTATAGGGCCCAAGCATTATCTACGTGATAGGTATTACGATTCTAGTCTTAGTTTGGGAATTTTTCCAAAAACAAACGGAACTATAGGTACCAAATTTGTGATCGTTTTGAGATTCAGTTCTCTTTAATTTTTCCCTTCCCTCTCTCCCCCACCTCCCCTTTACCCCTCTTTCCCTTCCCACTGGTGTTCTCTCTTCCTCCCTCTCTTTCAGACACACCTACATTCACACCCCAACCCCATAAGCATTATTGATATGAAGATGATGCTTGGAAATATGAAGACCGTTCTTTGGCTAAGCTAAAATTTATTAGAAAGTAGCTTTAACAGGTTTAGACTGAACAAAAAAATCATTTAGGTGGCAAACATCTGTAATTAAAAGGTAACTGGCCATAAACAGGCATTATTATCTCTGGTAAACTGAGAGGAATGATTACCCCCCCCATTCTTGATAGATCATAATATGAAACCACTTTTTTTAAATTTAACTTTTATTTTTCTTTAAGTTTATTTATTTTGAGAGAGAGAGAGAGAACCAGCAGGGGAGGGGCAGAGAGAGAGAGAAAGAGAGAATCCCAAGCAGGCTTCTCACTGTCAGTGTAGAGCCTGACAACTTAGGTCCCAAACCCATGAACGGTGAGATCATGACCTGAGCCGAGATCAAGAGTTGGACACTTAATCGACTGAACCACTCAGACGCCCCTTAAACTACTTTTTAAACTCAGCTTAAGTGAGGCCATGGGTAAGATTAGGGGCATAGTTACTTAGTATTGAGGTTGCACTTGATAGTTCTAGGCTATTGTTACTTAGTACTTAATATGTAATATTTCTTTACCCCCAGCTGCTGACGGGAATGCTGTTATCCATCCAGGGAGTGGTTTTCCTGGTGAACAGAGTGGGACTGATGAAAAAGACTTGGGCTCATGGGCTCAGCTTCTCCATTAACCTTGTGACCGGGGACATCTCCCACTTTCTGTTCTTTATTATTTTCCCATCTCTACTTTTGGGTGCGGGTACCTGTATAGCCAAGTTCAAAGTGACAACTGAAGATTATTGGAAGATATTTTTGAGTGTCTCAGAAAAGTTATAGAAACCCAGCCATCTTCCCGCTTCAGTTTCTCCTGCCTTTTTTTGGCGGGAGAGACATTGTTGACCCTTCAGGATCCCATCCTTTGTGAGTTACATACTCTTTGTTAGAATTAGGCTTCTGAGGTCCACACTTTTGTAATGGTTGTAGTGTTAATTTGTTGTTAACATCTTTATTGAGACAAAATTCATCTACTTAAGTTGTACAACCCAGTGGTTTTAGTGTATTCAAAGAGTTGTGTAACCACCATCGCAATCTTTTATTTATATCACCCCATAAGCAGTCACTCCCCATTCTTCTTTCCACCCAGCCCCTGGCAACCACTGGTCTACTTTTTTTTTTTTTAATTTATTTATTTTTGAGAGAACAGGGCATGAACGGGGGGCGGGGGGGGGTAAGGAGGAGAGAGAGAGGGAGACACAGAATCCCAAGCAGGCTCCAGGCTTCTAGCTGTCAGCACAGAGCCCAACGTGGGGCTCAAACTCATGAACCACGAGATCATGCCTCGAACTAAAGTCAGCGCTTAACCGACTAAGCCACGAGGTGCCCCACCACTGATCTGCTTTGTGTCTGATACATTTGCCTATTCTGAACATTTCACATAAATGGAAATAAAATTATGTGGCCTTTGTGGCTGGTGTTTTTCACTTAACACAATGTTTTCAAGGTTTATCTGTGTTGTAGCATGTGCCGGTACTAAAGTCCTTTTTTTTCTGGCTGAATAATATTCCAGTAGTTACGCCACATTTTGCTGTCCACTCATCATCAGTTGACGGACATTTAAGTTGCTTTTGCTGTTTGGATGTTCTGGACTAATGCTGCTGTGACCGTCCTGTGCAGGTGCGTCTGTTGGACGTGTATTTTCAGTTCTCTTGGATATATATGTAGGAGCCGAATAGCTGGGTCATATGGTATTTCTGCTTAGCAATTTGAGGAACTGTCACACTGTGTTCCAGAGTGGCAATACTGTTTTACATTCCCACCAGCAACGCATGAGGGTTTCACTTGCTACACATCCTAGCCAACACTTGTTAGTGTCTCTCTCTTTGCTGATATCCATCCTGGGAGGTGTGAAGTGTCTTCTGCAGTTTTAATTTTCAGTTCCCTAATAACTAATGTTGAGGATCTTTTTGTGAGCTTATTGTCAATTTGTCTTTTTAATTCTTTGTACTCTTTTTTTTTTTAATGTTTATTTTTGAGACAGAGAGAGGCAGAGAGAAAGAGAATCCAAAGCAAGCTTCAGGCTTTGAGCCGTCAGCACAGAGCCCCACACAGGGCTCGAACTCATGAACCGCGAGATCATGACCTGAGTTAGAGTCGGCGCTTTAATTGATTGAGCCACCCAGGCACCTCAATTTGTATATTTTCTTTGAAGAAATGTCTTTGCACTTCTTTTAACTATTTTCTATTTTTTTAATTACAAGAATTCTTTATATATTTCTGATACAAGTCCCTTATTTGAAAATAATTTCTCTCGTTCTAAAGATTGTCTTTTCACCTGAGTTTGCAACACAAAGATTTTAAATTTTGATATAGCCCAACTTAACCTATTTTTGTAGTATTCTAATGGGATTGATTTAATTTGTTTTTAAGTCCTATTCTGGTCCATTGAGATTTCATTCCTAGGTAAAGAAAGGAAGGTTTTTCTATTTGTTTGTGTGTGTGTGTGTGTGTGTGTGTGTGTCTGTCTGTCTGTCTGTCTTAGGATGTGCTTATATATATTTGGCCAGAGTTTCTGCCAAAAAGAGTTCTTCCTAATGGGAATTTTGAGGTTCTATGAGGGAAATAACTCCCATGAGAGCACTTCCTTGCTGCTCTGATGCCTAAACCAGTGGTATCAACTGGGATGGTTTTGTCTCCCAGGAGAACATCTGGCAGTGTCTGGAGACGTGTTTGATCGTCACAGCCGGTCAGGAGGTGATACTGGCATCTAGTGAGTTCAAGTACAGTGCACAGGACAGCCTCCAGGAACAAAGAATTATCTGGCCCAAAATGTCAATAGAGCCAAAGGTGAGAAACTCTGGCCTAAACAGGGAAATCCTAAAACCTGGTATTGAAAGCCTTTTCATTTCTTGTCTTGGTAATCACATAAAGGCCACTAACCAAATGAAAGAGGAGGTATGGCTGACTCCGTTGGTAGAACATGCAACTCTCGATCTCAGGGCTGTGAGTTCAAGCCCTACGTTGGGTGTAGAGCCCAATTGAAAAAAAAAAAAAAGAAAGGAGTAATTTATGTAGGTGGAAGCCCTGTGGGCAGATTGGTGACAGAACTTGTCAAATAAATCGGAGCATTTTGTTGAATTTTCAGTGCTGCCAATTTAAATGTACATTAATTTATGAGAACGGAAACTATTTGGAAGAGAAATGCCAGTGGAGCAAGAGTAGATTATTCCCTGTATCTTCAGGCCCAGGTGATATACACATAACACACACATCCTGGCAAATGAACCAACTGGGTTGATTTGTATAGATGCTAAAATGGTGGTCTCAGAGGATATGAGGAGCTTTTCAGTTAAAATGTAGTAGTAGTGGTGCTCAGTGAGTGGCCATCATCCGACTGCTCCTGGGACTTACAGAACTCACTTTATTTCCCAGCAAAACTTTTCTGAAGCAGCGTGGCATGCATTGGAGTTTGGACTCTAGACCTTCATTGCCAGGGTTTAAATGTCAGCTTCACCCATTACTTGTGCGGCCTCCCAGGAGTGACTTAACTCTTTTCTGAGTCAGTGTTTTCAAATGTAAAATGAGGCCTCGACAGTATCTGGCTTGTAGGATTGTTGAGGGATTATATGAAATAATACATTTAGAGCACGGTGCCTGGCACAGGCTGTTACAGGAGTGTGGCTGTTAATATTGTCGTATGTCCTGTCTGTGCCTCTTTCAGCTCACTGCTATGGACAGTGCCATCACCCTGTGGCAGTTCCTCCTGCAGCTCCTCCAGGAGCCTCAGAACAAACACATGATCAGCTGGACATCCAATGACGGGGAGTTCAAGCTCCTGCAGGCAGAAGAGGTGGCTCGTCTCTGGGGGATTCGTAAGAACAAGCCCAACATGAATTACGACAAACTCAGCCGAGCCCTCCGATACTATTATGTAAAGGTAACAGGCATGCATCTCAGAACAAGACTTGGTCCTCTCTTCCTTTGAGGTTATGAAACAACTCCTGTCCTGGTTTCTTTTAAATCATTTTAGATCAACGTGTAATTGACATATACCATTATATTCGCTGGAGGTATGAGACATAGACATAGTGATTTGATATTTGTATACATTGCCAAGTGATCATGGTCTTGGATTATTTTGACCAATTTATTTGATGCCTTCAGCAGTGTGGAATTAGGATGAGATTTGTAAGCGTGCCAGCTCTGTTTCTACAGAGTCCCATTGCTCACACATATTTTGTTCCTAATTGCAGTTGTCGTCAAAGGAAAAATGATCATAGGGTTGGAATAAGGAGAAGAAAATTGGAGATTCTTGAGGATAAACATTCTTGTGTATATCATAACCTAAAAATTGTCACACATATGCATGTGTTTTAGCTTTATTTACTTTTTACTTTTTAATGTAACTCAGAGAACACAAATACCTTAATAGCTGTTAGTGCACACATTTGATTTCTTTGTTGAAATTTATTTTTTGTTTGATTTCATATTATTTTGAATATTTTCTTGGTCCCTGAGGTAAAGTAAGTGGTTCAAATGGATAGAATTAGAATGAGAAGCTGAGATCTTAGTTTCACCTTTTTTTTTGTTAATACTCATTTTTGAGAGAGAGAGACAGAGTATGAGCAGGGGAGGGGCAGAGAGAGAGGGAGACACAGAATCCCAAGCCGGCTCCAGGCTCCAGGCTCTGAGCAGTCAGCACAGAGCCTGACGTGGGGCTCGAACTCATGAACTGTGAGATTATGACCTGAGCAGAAGTCAGATGCCCAACTGACTGAGCCGCCCAGGCGCCCCTCACTTTGAAGAGGTTGATCTTACCAGTTTTTCTGTATGAGGACAGGAAGTAACAAACAACTGGGACTTTAGAAGGAGGCAGAAACCTCAGCAGAAGTAACATTCTGTTCCTTTCTGCTTCCTCAGGATGCGTCTGGCTTGTGCCTTTGGAACTATTTGAGCTTGTGTTCAGTGATTTTTGACTTAATACCGATATTTGGTTGGGAGTGTTAAGCAGTTGAAATCTCTCTTTTATGTAATGTACTGTTTCAGTTGTTAATGAGATGTTTAAATATTTTCAACTTGTGCTCCCTGGTGGTAGGAACTGGGTTTGGTGTGGCTTGATAAGTGTAGATGATTTCGAAGCTCTTAAGTAAACTGCTTGCCACTTAGAGTCTCTTGGGTCAGCTTTTTCACGAACTGTGGGAGGTAAGTTCATGAGAAAGTATAAGAATGCTTATTTTATTTATCTACAGAATATCATTAAAAAAGTGAATGGTCAGAAGTTTGTGTACAAGTTTGTCTCTTACCCAGAGATTTTGAAAATGGACCCAATGACAGTGGGCAGGATTGAGGGAGACGGCGAAGCCGGAGGCTGCGGCGAAGTCACCGGCGGCTCCAGGGACGCAGAGATCGGGGGCCGAGAGAGGCCACCTCCGCCTGGTGTCAGGACCTCCAGCCGCAACGACTACATACACTCTGGCTTGTATTCTTCATTTACTCTCAACTCTCTCAACTCCTCCAACAAGAGGCTTTTCAAACCGATCAAGATTGAGAATCCAGCCGAGAAGCTGGCGGAGAGAAGACCCCCGCAGGAGCCCACGCCGTCTGTCATCAGATTCGTAACAACGCCTTCCAAAAAGCTGCCCGCCGAACCTGTCGCCGCGCTGCTGTCGGCCGGCCCGAGCGTTTCTCCATCTTCGGAAGAAGCGCTCCAGGCCTTGGAGACCCTGGCTTCCCCCAGACTGCCTTCCCTGGAGGCCCCGACCTCCGCCTGTGGCCTGACAACCGCGTTGGCGCCCCCGCCTGATGCGTCCGCACTGCCTTCTGTGCAGGATGCTCCTGGAACGCCTTCGCCGCCGCCGAGCCCTAACCCTGACATTGACACAGACATCGACTCCGTGGCTTCTCAGCCCATGGAACTTCCAGAGAACTTGTCGCTGGAGCCTAAAGACCAGGATTCAGCTTTGCTGGAAAAGGACAAAACAAGTAATTCCTCAAGATCCAAGAAACCCAAAGGGTTAGAGCTGGCACCCATCCTGGTGATCACGGGCAGTGACCCGAGCCCGCTGGGAATACTGAGCCCGTCCCTCCCCACGGCTTCACTCACACCAGCGCTCTTCTCCCAGGTAACCACCTCCTCTTCAACGCCACCCACTCCCCTTTCTCAACAAATCCCGAGTTTGGGACGTCAGGTTCTCCTGCTATTTAGGGTTGACTCAGGTTAGCTGTGACCCCGTTAAAGTCACTGTGTCAGGGTCGCCGCAGGAAAGGCTCGGAGTTGTGTTGTGAAGGAATTCGTCGTCTCTGCAATAGATAAATAGTTTCCAAGTTTCTCCTAAAGCAGCTATAGCAGCTATTTGCTTTCCCTCTCTTTTGGTCTTATAGAATTGGTTGGTATCTTATAAAATAACAGTGATAATCTCAAAAGCTAGAAAACAGTAAATCCTGAGAAACGTCAGAACAAGTGGTGTGATGTCAGGTAACAAGTGTGCACAGTTACATTAGCTGTTTCTTAACTTGCTTGTCTCCTGTCACCTCTCCTGTAACCTTGAGTAGATGACTCCCAGACCCCCATTCCTAACTGTGTTTGTGACTTAGTTACTCATTGTTTCTCTGTACTTGACCAGATTGGTTTCTCTATTTGGGAAAGACGCTACAAAAGACAGGTGAGGAGACAGTTTGATCTTTCTTAGGATGTCAGAATAATTCCTGAGCTTTCCCTCATGATAAAATTCCTGAGAGATTTGGAGAATAAGACAGTATTTGGGTTTGGAGCTGCGGGTGTATTATTTTAAGGCTGAAACCATCCTTTGTGACCGTGTCTGTTCCGCGCGTTGCAGACGCCCATCTTGCTGACGCCGAGCCCCCTGCTGTCCAGCATCCACTTCTGGAGCACTCTCAGCCCCGTCGCCCCCCTGAGCCCAGCCAGACTGCAAGGTGCTAACACGCTCTTCCAGGTAAAACACCCACGGGCCTGTCTCTTGCTGTTGGGGCCCAGCCAACGAAGGGCGAGGCCAGAAGGCAGTGTCTTCACTCTTCGGGTTTATCATTATAAAACTCATGTTTAACAAATACGCCTTCCAAGTGTTGATCAGAATTCTAGCTGACGAACACCTCCGACACGTATTCACAGCAGTGTCTCCTTTTTACAGTTCACTGTGACAGACGTTTGAGTTAGACCAAGAATTGTTCAGTACTGCAGTGGATTTTGAACCTGCCGATTTCCTTGTGATTTTAAATGCTAGAAATCTCTCTCTCTCTCTCTTTTTTTTTTATTTTTGTAAAAAGAAGAAAATATACACATACATATGTACGTGTGTGTGTGAATTTGCAGGAGAATCTGCACATAGCTTTTCTCTTTTACCTGAGGATTTTTAAAAAATAGAGACAGCTTTTGAGAATAGTATATCCAGTGCTCCCATTTCTCATTCATTTAGATTTGATCTTGGTCAACATTTTAAATACATATTTAAAAAAATGGATAGTGTGTTATCCATTAGCCAAGATCATAGGAAAGGTCATACAGCTTGTAACCATTATTTTGCCTCAAGCACCTGGACTTTATAACATGTAGAATTTATTTTGGCTGATTCAGTTTTCTTATATTTGTAATTTAGTTTTTCATTTGTTCATTTGGAAATGAAATGGTAAGGAAAAAAGAAAATTAAAAATCTTCCCACTTCTGCGTTTTTGTTTTGTAAAATGTTCTAGATCATTGAATAGAAAGTGTTGAGAATTTTTCATGTTTTATTTTCACATTTTTCTTTGCCCCTCACAGATAATTGAGTTAGAGAGTGTCCAGAGGCCTCAGGCAAAGCTACAGTGCTCATGCGGCTCCAGCCTGGACTGCCCCTATGGAACTGGTCTTTGAGTACATGATGGGGACAGTGTCCTACTATCAGAACCTCTAACTGTTTGCACCAGTCGTAGAGTTAATAGATGGGCATCTCTTTCTGGACCTCTTTTTGAGTCTGCGATTTGCTTCATAATTGAATTATACTCTACAGCACAAATTGTCATTTTCCTGAACTTTCTAAAACTTTCATATGAAGTTAAACGTAAACCTGTATACCTTCGGCTATGAGCGAAGCTGTAGGTTTCCTCTTTCCCTCAGGGTAGGCTGGGGAGTGTCATATTTCACAGGTAGGACGAGCAGGGTTTTTTTCTTTCAAGTTTTTGCTGTGACATCATATTCTTCTATGATAAATGGTCACTACCTTTGTCCCATGAGCCACTGTAGGCGGCTTTCATTTTCTGCCTCAGGGAATGTAGCAGGGACAGAAATTGAAAGTTGGGGCTGAGTAATAGAATGATAATGTGTTTTTATTTTCTTTCTCAGTTTCCTTCTGTACTGAACAGTCATGGACCGTTCACTGTGTCTGGCCTGGATGGACCACCCACCCCTGGCCCGTTTTCCCCAGATCTACAGAAAACATAACCTATGCATTTGTGGAATGAGAGAACCAAGGAATAAAGAAACAAAGACTTTCAACATGATTACATTTGAAGTGAGCAATTAATAGTTCTACAATGCTAATAATAGACTATTGTAATTTTTGCCATTCCCCATTGAAATGCCTTTTTAAGATTCCCTTTGACTATGACTCAAGTTGGACTGTACATAAAAATGCCTTAATTGGAGTGCAAACTCCACCTTCCCCCCCTCCCCTCCTCTCCCCTCCCTCCCTCCCTCTCCTCCCCTCCCCTCCCTCCCTCCTTCCCTCTCTTCCTTCCTCCCTCCCTCCCTCCTTCCCTCTCTTCCTTCCTCCCTCCCTCCCTCCTTTCTTCCCTCCCTTCCTTCCTTCCTACATTCCTTCCTTCCTGAATATTTTGAGCTTTGTTTTAAGGAAATATTTGGTGGGGTTTAGCAGTTAGCTATGCTTTGCAGGAGCAGTTAAGAACAAAGTTATTCCTTCTGCCTTATTGGGACCCTTTGACCAGGAAAACAATTATGCTTTGAGTATATTATTTGAAGAAATGTTAAATGCAGTTGGCTACATCTTTAAGACTAAGTGTGTTCTGTTGAATAACTAAGAGTGAGCTGTGTGTGAGCAGTGAGGAAAGGATTCCTTCCTGTTCACACCGAGCAAGATTGGAGCAGTACTGTTGGGGAGATTCTGTCTGGCTGTGGCCCATAGCATGTGTAAGCAGTCCACAACAAGGTCTCTTTACCTGTATGGGGCGGGGGGATCTCTTAGTCACGTGTGCGATCTTGTTTCAACCTGTGAACAGCATGGAGCTTGGTCTGTTTCAACATAGGAAGAGTTTTAAACCTGGGGTTTACGAGCGTGTTTGTGACAGCCAGTGAGAACAGGGGACCCCATGTCCAGCACAGAACTATTGTCTGCTCGTGGGTGGTACAGTTACGCACCCCTGATATCTACAGATGGTAAGTGACGGCTTTCAGGATGGACCTGGGTTGTGAGATCTCGAGGTGTCTCTGAGCAAAACGTTCATTTCAGTGACTTGAAACAACATGCAGGGCTTTCTTTCCCAGTTAGAAGATACTTTGTCTTCTCTGTTCACAGCATATTTATCTTTTAAATTTCAGGTTGTTAGGGGTTGGGATCCTTTTAAAGATGTAATTAGGAAGATGAAAAGCAAAGTGAAGTCTCCAAATCTCTAGTGAGGTAAAGATGTCTTTGAAAAAAACTTTTTTAATTAGAGAGCAGCAGAATTTGTTTGGAAATGCTCACGTACAGGGATTGGATTGTTCATAGTGAAAAATGTAGGCCTTCGTCTCTGCCTTACTACATCCATGAAATACTACCACGTGGTACTCCGCATCGGCTGTGGACAGATTTGTGGGTACTCCAAGCTGAACTGATACCAATGTCACAGTGGGATCTCTTGAAAAACTTGGCTTTTAAAGTCTAGGATTAGATTATATGCCACCACCACCACCACTATAACACTGCCCGTTAGTGACCTCATCTTTTAACCCCAGAAGTGGATCCGTAGTTGAGTCACATAAACGAAATGGAATGGGGGAGTAAGGATTTGAGGGCTCACAATGACACTGATATGAGCCAGTATCTCCCAGATGTATAATATTCACTTTAAACATGTTTCTATACAGTGTAGAGAAGCTGTAGTGTGAGACATGCGTGCCAGTTAGTAGTCGGGGAGGGACAACATTCAGGGAGCCGTCTTCACACCTGTTGTCTTGGGGACCCGGCGCTGGTTCCCCTGTGGTTCGCAGCTGAGAGGTGTGCTCCTGAGGTGTGCAATAAGTAGTTTCGGAGGCAGTGTTCGGTGGTGGTGGGGAGCGGGCGGTGGACTTCTCTCCCACACGGAGTCACTTCGTGGGCATGCTTATCTGAAATCCGACCTCAGCAGCACTTTGGAATAGTTTTATTAGGTTTATGAATATTTTGTACATGAAATCTAAGTATTGATGGCTTGATTTAACTAGATATTTTAAATTTTGGAAGCACAAAAGTATTTTATCTTTTTGAATTAAAGGAGAAAAGCCATTGGTTGTTTTCATAGACAATATCTTTGATGATTAACTGTGTCAGCACAGGGGTGCCTGGGAACCAAGGGCACCGTTTAAACTCAGTCCAAGCAGCTTCTTGGGAACCAGTTTTTGTGAGTCCCCTCTCTCTAAACCTACCCTGGAAGCCTCCAAGAGGTGTGGGCCTCAGGAGACCGATGCTTTCTCTGAGATCAGCTGACTGTGGAGCCTGTGTGTGTGTGTGTGTGTGTGTGTGTGTGTGTGTATTTCCTTTTTTAAATGAAAGTTTACAACCTGAGCTCAAGTGTATGAGGTAGACCGTTCTATTTATAAACTACCTCCTTCCTGCAAAAATCTCAGCTTCATGTTTTTTTGAACATCCAGAGTTCTTAGCCTTGAAAGGTGACATACCACTTAACACTTAAGATCAATGTTCACTGGAGAGACTTCTGTTTGGTATCTAGCTGGGGTCCATTCCCAGGATGATGGCTGGTGGGCAAAAGTGGCCCAAATTAAGATTAAGGGAGCAGGTTGAATGAGTTTTTGAGTCATCTGTGATTATCTTAGCTTTTCATCTGCTCTGGCCCATATCTACTCATTTGTATTCTGGGAAATGTTTAACAACCAGGCTTTCTGAAGGGGAAAAAAATCCTTAAATTGTAGCATTTGCTGATTTCCATGATTAAATTACTTCCCCTGTGGCTGATTTTAAGCTACTACCTTAGAGTTGAGAAGGGCTGAACACAGTTGGCTCACAGCCACACACTCAGCCAGCAGACCACCACATTTAATCCATCTTGGGGTGGGTTTTCACGTAATTTCTAAAATAAATTTTTTCTTGTTCATGTGCTGGTTTTTTAAAACACAAAATTAAAATCACATGGCTAACTTCAGTAATCTTTCTTTTAATGGTTTGCCAATGCCTTTGTGAGGTTATATTCCTTGTGGCGTATTTTGTGTTTTCTAACAAAGGTAGAAAGTTTCATAGATTTTTAAAAAATATGTACATAATGGAATAATCTAGAAACCCCCAAAAAGGCAATGTAAGCTATATAAGCATAAATTTATTCTTTAGATTTCGATGGGGAAAGAAAGCCCATGAGCCCATGTGTGTAGATACACACATATATACACATGTACACACACACAGACACGTATGTGTATATGTATATATAGTGAAAAAGGGTCCTGGATTTTTTTTTTTTAACTGGAAGAATTCTTTGACGATTTCTAGTTTTCTCCATACTGTGCCACTCAGGTGTAAAGTAAATAAGTAAAGAGGCTTGGGATTCTGCGGCTATAAGTTCAGCCTGTAGGTAATATCATTCCAGTTCTATTCAAACCTGTTGTGTGAGTTTTAGCCTAAGAACTTTGTTTCATCCTACTGTCAGAATAGGTGTTGGGATTCTGAATCTCTGAAGGCAGTTTTGTATGTTTCTAGGGAATTGAAGCACACTAGAGGCACTCATTGGCCTTTCAGAAGAGCAGTCTGCGGCCTTTCTGAACACACCTTGATCAATTGAGGTTTTAAACCCCATCTTTCCTATTGCGAAATCATATGTGCATCAGTGAAGCTGTGTGCCGCTGTAGGAAAGTCGAACGTACATTTTGAGACGTGCACAAAAATAGGAATTGAGGATGGGCTAAGGAGTGAATCTTGACTGGAAGTTGTTCTGTTTTCTTCCTACACCAGTAGATGGTCTTGTGCGCCTCCCAGCAGTGCACGCTCTACCTTAAACACCACAGACTCAGGATACTGTTTCATGGTTTAATCTTGAAAACAAAACATGGATACTTTTGTTGTGATTTATGGAGAAATCCTTTACATATTTGTTCTGATTTTCATGTAAAACCCCTACAAGTTTGATTTGGAATTTTTCAGAAAAGGTTTTCTTCAGCTTCCTGAAATTTTATATTAATTCTCTTTCGTACATAACCCATTATCACATGTTTTCCAGAGCTTCACGCAGATCATTTTTGACAGCCTGTTGGCTCTTGTTTCTTCATACTAGATAGGACTCTATAATTTACTTTTATGTTAACCAGCCTGCTTATAAGCTTCTTCTGGCCTTATTAATATTATGTTTTACCAACAAATTCGGAATTAGGTTAAGTTGCTTTATGCTAAAATATGTAATCATCTCCATTTTCTTGCTGCCTTCGTAAGCTTTGCTTTGTTTATTGAGTGGAACATTGCATCATCTCTTGAAGAAATAACTTTCCTCGATGGGTCTGTGCTATTACTTACTTGTATATATTTTAGTTGCCTATACCCGGAATCTACAACTGTGCTGAGGTGTGTAGACAAGGATGGAGACGGCTGCAGGTGTCTTTGTGCAGAAACCTGGGGCTCCAAATGAATTCCAGAACCGATGGGAAAGTTAGACTATTCGTGATGCAGGTAGTCTGCTAGCCGAGGGCACGACAGAACACGTTCTCTCTAAAAGGGAGGTGAGAAGTTCGTTGTTCAGTCCGTAGCAGGGAAGCAGGGGTCAGCCATGATTATCTTTCTTCAGCAGGTGCTCTGACCAGAGAATGGGTCCTATAGAAGATATTTCATTAATTATCTTCTTGCTTTGGGGTCAGCAAATAAATGTTATGATTTTGAGTGCTGCCAGCATTACCTGAAACAGGTGCCCTATTACTCCTCTTAGATCATCAGAATCCTGCCTCCTGAAGTCTGAAGTTTTATTCTTAGAATCTAGAATCCTTGTGGGTGGTAGTGTATTAAGCAAGGGAAACAAAAAAGGCGGTTTGATTTCATTTCTCATACTTGGTAGAACCTGTTAGCACAAAAGTCATGTTTTGACCTGTAAACAGAACAGTTTGAAAGGTGAATTGTTGATGCAGTTTAAATGTTCCATTTGAAGCTGCCAGTTTCTTCATGCTTTTCTGAGAAATAAAATAAATAAATAGAGTAAGTGATAGATTGACAGCCTGGCAGAAAACCGCAATCGCTAGGCTACCGCCATCCGCCCTGAGCTGTTGGGAGAGGTGGACGCCCAGAGTGGCCTGCGTGAGAGCGGAGATGCCGGCCTTCAGGCCTTCCGCGGAAACTGAGAAATTCAAGCTGTTGTTAACGTCATTTTAAAAGAAACCTTTAACAAGAAAACTCATGAGGGATACAATCAAACATGGTAAAGCTCTCAAACTCTAGTTTTTTAAGGGTTATACACATTGGAAAATTCTGTGAGGTTTAAAATTTTATTTTTAAATATGTAATTGGGGGACTGGAGCGTTTCTTTTCAAATCATTCTGGTTTATTGGCTGAGTACCTGTGTGTGTGTGTGTGTGTGTGTGTGAGAGAGAGAGAGAGAGAGAAAGAGAGGGAGAGAGAGAATAAATCTGTCTTGCAGAGGGAACATATATATTTTCATCCTCTAGGATGGCTCCCAGGCTATTTTATACTAAAACTTAAAAAAAAAATTGGCTGCACTTTGCAGTTGCCACATTTAAAAAATTAATGCCTTGCACATTTCAGTTTTTTTAAAATTCTTAGAATCATAGGCCTTAAAGACTAATTGCTTGCCAAAATTTTTAGAAGTAGAAGGCTGCATGCATGTATCATTGCTCAAATACAGACGCCCTGTCCTAACATTTCTACATGATCACTTTTGTGTAAAATCCTTGTTACGTTGGGGTGTTTCTCAGAGAGGGGGTTTATACTAAGAGTAGTATTTCTAAAATACAGATGTGACCGTGAATTGATGAAATAGTGGAGGAGTTGTGGCCTTGTAGTCTAGTTTATCCTTTCAGACTATACATAATAAGCATTAGCAGAAACCTCAGAATATCTCGGGCTGAATGTTCTTTTCAGCTTGCTTTGTTTCCCAGCTCCTGAGGGCCCGTTCCGAGTCTTGGCCTTCCAAGGATTCTGAGCCGTGCTAGGCCAGGCCTGGGGTCCGGATGGGGCGGGCATGCCCTACGGCTGGGCCAGAGTCGTGGCCAACAGCATCATCCGAGTATGCCTAGAATTAGAGTTCATACTGGTATTAAATCACTTGGCACTTTCAGGGGCACCATTATTAGCACTGTTTTCTTATTAATAACTGGA
Source organism: Hyaena hyaena (assembly GCF_003009895.1). Taxonomy (NCBI): domain Eukaryota; kingdom Metazoa; phylum Chordata; class Mammalia; order Carnivora; family Hyaenidae; genus Hyaena; species Hyaena hyaena. The sequence goes on along the minus strand of NW_024080660.1, from coordinate 5,233,218 downwards.
AGCACTTAATGATTATTCTGTTTCATTTCATCTTAAGGATATGGAAGGTTAGAGAAGTAATGTTTTCTCATTTATGTTTTCTGGAATTAAGACTCTTTGGAGAAGAGATAAATGGATTACCTATTGAGCCATTCTTTGAGGCTCTGTAAGGTATGCTGTTTTGGCTAGGATGTTTTAAAATCATTTACAAGCTTTTAATATTGTGCTTTGTAGAAATGTCTGACTGTTTAAACGGTTTGCAATTGATGGAGTACACTTGGCTTTGGAAACTATCCAATTATATGTTTCTTTTCTGTTGTATCGTTGCTGCTCATTGTCTGTTGGGCAGGGGACACAGTCCCTTCTAAGACATTTCATGGTTTTTATTTTTGAGGGCAATATATCCAGGGCCTATATGACATTCAGTGCTTATGTGAGAAGTAGCAATATGTTATGAACTTCCCTGTTCACTGTTCGTGAAATTAACTAATATGCATATATGTAAAGATAGAAATTAATACAGTTAAGGTTTGATCACTCATGGCCTGTTTGTTCAGTTTGGCCATTTGATTTCCCTGATCACAGTCCTATTGGTTTCTGCACTTTTGCCTTCTTGCAGTTTCACTGACCTCTGTGGGTAGAGAAGATTCAACATGAAACTCAGTCCAGTCATTTTGCCCCCGGTGGCTTTCGTTTGAGGTGAATAAGATATTTTACCTAAAACTAGTTTTTGAGAATTCTACCCTTTTTTGGCCAGATAATCAAGTTGGCTTTGAAAAAAAGTATAAAACTTTGCATTTTGAATAACAAACTAAGAATTTCCTGTGAACCCTACTGGATCTTCAGGTGTGGCCATCACTTGACAATGCAGTGTTATTAGACGTTGAACATTTGACTTTCATCCACCCGGTGTATGATGCAGGGGAAAACAATGTCTGCTGTGATGTTAACACCAGAGAGAAGTATTCTTTTACATAAGCGTCTTAATTCGGGCTGTGTGGTGATCAGAACTTGTCAGGGTGTTTCCCTCCAACTTAGATCAACTTGGCCAAGAAGACAGTTCCGTCACTGTTTATTCCCCACCCCCTCATTTATTGAAATCTGTCTCTCACAATACCTAGCATCCACCACTTTTGTATAAATGGAACGCTTCTTTGTGATACAGGTGTGCACACCTACCCAAATGAACGAATGACCATTAGAACAGCACCAATAACTGTTTTTAATTTCAGTGTAATTTACATTAGGGAGACCTTCAAAGTATCAAAGTTGCTTTTTTTCTTCTTTTTCCTACAACAGCAATTAAAGTGATGGTAACTGCTAACATTTATTAAAATCGTGCTGGTTGTTGGTGCAGCTGGAGAGAGGCTGCCTTGTCTTCTAGCTCAGCAGTGTGACTTTGCCCATTGGGGAACAAAGGGGCGTTGTTTTAAGGTTGATCAGAATGACTGGAGCCAGAGTCTCAAATTCTGATTCGAATTCTGATTTGAATTCTGATTCCTGCGTGAGGCAAAGAACCTTCACACATAGGGGAGGCGGGGGAGGAGGAGGAGGAGGAGGAGGCGCTAGCACTTTGAGGGCTTTATGATATGCTGCTTGGAAAAGAGAAAAGGACTGTTGATACTCGTGCATCTCTGGACGGATGTAGCAAGGGGTTGCTCTGATAACCAGTCAGGTGATCGTTTTTTCTCTCTCACTTCAAGTTTTATGCAAAAGTTTTGTTAAATTCTGTAATGGTGATATGCGTCTTTTTAGAAAGATGATGTGTTAAAAACAACTATTTTTATGCAGGAACTGACAGAGGAATTTGCTTTGTATAATGGCAAGCTTGCTTTAAGAAAGCACTGTAGCAAATTTACTGAAGTCCAAAACTATATAGATATGTTAATAGATATATGTGCATCTAGATACGGACGACAATTGTATTTTTTTAAATAAATATTTTTAACAAAATGACTTTCTGAATTGATGATTCCTCTCACACCTATTGAGGTCACCTCTGTGGATTCTGTTTTCATCATGCTAAATGTGGGTTAGAAAAAAGTTGAGTTTCCCAGTAACCCAGCCATCAACTATTTGATGTGTTAAATATTTAAGTATTTAAAGCCTGAGTTGGGATATGGGTGGTGGAAAGGGGAGATTGTAAAATGATTGTTGCTATAAAAAGGAATTGAGAACTGACTATCTAGAAAAATTATTCCCAGGTGAAATCTTTTTTTTACTTTACTTTTTAAATTTCACTTACCTTTTTTTTAACTCTAAAAAACTTAGATTCCTTCTAACCCTTGTGAGCATCATGTTTTGCATATTTCTGCTCTAGGTGTTGTTTCTTGACATAAGAAAGTGGAAACTTGAGTTCTTTATGTAAATGAAATTGGTCCCTTTCAGAACCGAGTTGATACAATACACATGGGGAAAAGTGGGGTTACTAGGTGGCACACATTACATCACAGAGAGCTGTCTCCTGTCTCTAGTTGGAGATAATGAGATGGAGTTAAGTGTGCTGTGGGGGGCAGCAGTGAAGCATCGCTTCAGATCGTGGGTAAACCATGTTCAGCTTGGTTACCACACTTAGGACGACAGCTGGATCCTCCTAAACCACTGCTGTCAAAATAGTACTACTTAAAACTGCAGTCCCTTGAGGTCGAATAAGTTTGGGAAATGGGGTCACCACCTCTTGGAGATTCAAGATGCATATTAGAATATTGAAAGCTCTAAGAAACCCTTCAGTAGAAAAGCCTATTTGATCCATCACTTTCTAACGTTTCTGACTTTTGACACATCCTCTTGAGAGGCATAATGTCCATTTTGCAATCACTTTCTGTGTTTTATAGATGCATCTAATGGCAAACTAATGCCCCAACATTGGGTAAGTTCCCAGGGCCTGCATTACTGGGTAGGAGATAATCATTATCAGTTGTAAGCTTTCAGGGTGCCTGGGTGGCTCAGTCAGTTAAGCATCTGCCTTTGGCTTAGGTCATGATCTCACAGTTTGTGAGTTCGAGCCCCATGTTGGGCTGTTTGCTGTCAGGGTGGAGCCCATTTTGGATCTTCTGTCTCCTTCTCTCTCCGCCCCTCCCCCACTTGTTCTCGTTTTTTTCCTCTCAAAAATAAATAAACTTAAAAAAAAACAGTTGTAAGTTTTCACACTGATTTGTCACTATAAAGCATTGCACTTAACTGGAATATGCCCTGTGGGTGTCTGGCTGGCTCAGTCAGAGGCTTGATCTCAGGATTGTGAGTTCGAGCCCCACGTTGGGTGCAGAGATTAAATAATAAAACTTAAAAAAAAGGAATATGCCCTGTAACTGGAGTCCATGAAGGTGAATTCCTTTGGGATAACTTTAAGAGGACGGTGTATAATGGAAAATGAAATAGGAAAGATGGGTTCTACCAGATGGAAAGGATTGGTGTCAAGGAGGTTGTTGGAGCATCACAGCGGATGTTACGGTTCCCATGCGCTGTAAATCCATCCTCATAGGCTCCCACTCTTGTCAAGGCTACCTTCCATGCTGCCCAGTCCAGCGCTGGATGTTCAGTCCTTGTCAGAGCTCAGGGCAGTGTTCGTTACTTCTCCTTGAGATACGAACTCTTCATGGTGCCTTTCAGGAAACCACAGTGTCTCCCGAACTTCCTCCTACTTCCCCGGCTTCTGTCATTTGCTCCGCTGGGTCGTATTCTTTTTTCAAACCACTAAGTATTGAAGAACCCCGGGGCTCAACCTTCTGGCCATATGTTCTCTCTCTAGGTGGTCTCCTTCAGTCTCACAACTTTAAGCACTATATGTATGTGACCATGAAATTTATATCTTTGAGCTGGACGTTTATATTTACCAGCCTTGACATCTAAGATAGCATCATAAATGAACGTGTCCGAAACAATTCTTGAGTACCCTGTCTCCTCCAGTGTTCAGTGGCCTAGTCATCTAGCCAGTAACTCAAGTCAGTGCCTTGGGGTCACCCTGGGTTCCCGTTTTTCTCACACCCGTGCCCAATCCATCAGCAAATTCTATCCATTCGACTTTTGAAATACAGCTTGAATCCAATCACGTTCACTGCTTCTGATGCTACCAACATTGTCCAAGCCACCATCATCTCTTTCATGGTTTAGGCAGTGGTGCCCTTGCCAGTGTCCCGGTTTCATTCTTGCCCCACTTTCCTCTCCACACAATAACCAGAGTTATTATTACTTTTAAAAGTGTAAATGAGACCCTGCCTGCTCGCAACTCTCAATGACTTCACGGAAACACAACAGACTCCTGCCATGGCCAGTAGGATCGGGCCCCTGGCGGCCACTCCCGCCTGATTCCTGCTCCTGTCCCCACCTTCCTCACTGCACTTAAGCCTCACTGGCCAGCTTGCTGCCTCTCGGGGACAGTGCACAAATGCTGGCAGATGTCTGTGCACTCGCCCTGTCCCCTGCCTTCTAGGATCTTTTCCTGGTACTTGGAGTTGCTGCTCCCGCACATCATCTAGTTCCAGCACAGATGGCACGTCCTTATGAAGGCTTCCAGGAGCATCTGCTGCCAGTGTCTCTTCACACTCCCTCCCCTGCTTTATGTTCCTCCGTGGCACTCAAAGCATCCTTCATCCTGTGGCGTGTTCTTTTTGCTGTCTTTCTGTCTTCAGCTGCAGTGTAATCTGAGGCAGATGCTTCTATCTCGTTCTCTGTAATTCTCTGCACCTAATCAGTGCCTTGAACATAACGGGTGCTCAGTAAATCCTTTTTTTTTTTTTTTTTTAAGATTTTATTCTTAAGCAATCTCTACACCCAACGTGGGGCTTGAATTTACAACCTGGAGATTAAGAGTCACATGTGCTTCTGACTGAGCCAGCCAGGTTCCCCTAAATCTTTTAAAAACCAATAAATGAATCAATCCTCTAAAAGATCTCTAGGTCACTCTGTCTTCCTTCAGTGAATCTGGAATGGATTAGATGGATTTAATTCTCACCCCCAAGCGTCAGACAGACATCTGGAAACAGGGATCCCACCGCCCTCTGAAATGTCACACTCTTAAAAGATCAGAGAAAAAGCCCTATGTGCTCTGTAACAGGTTTTGAAGTGGGTCCCAAAACCTCTGCCTTCCCTTATTCTGATTGTATGGAAGAGGGAATAGTGATTGTCAGCCTAACAATTTTGTTCCTTCTAAAATATCAGCCTTGTGAACTGTAGTTTGAGAGAGACTGCTCTTTGGAAAATATCTGGTCATTTCTTTCGGAGCTGCATAGGAAAGGATCGATTGTCCACAATGGAGAACACACTTATTAAATTTAAAATATTTTATTTCAGGAAAGGTGCACTTAGATTTGTTTCAATCTCGTTCTCTATATTCTCAGATTAATCATGATCATCTTAGATAAAGCCATTGATTCTTCTTTCTAAATCTGTATAAAAATGATGCATTTTTTTTTGTTTGTTTTGTTTTTTTAAAAACCACAGGAAAAATACAACTACTTTCTTTTTGTCCAGGTCAGTCACTCCAGTTAGATTGCACGTTGAAGTCTGGCAGCCATCAAATATTTTTGAGTATTTACAGGTATAGTTAAAACTACACCTTTAGACCATCAGCCTTTAAAAGAATTTAGATCTGTCTGACTTACAATAAATATGTAGCAAACATCTGAACAACTTCGAAGCTGCTTACGAAGAGGTTTTAAAAATAAAAGTTGCTAACATTTATCAAGCAGCTTTTAGGTCAGGCATATAATAATTGCTTTAAACAAAGTCACTTCATTCTTTCAGAATTCCTTTGAGGTAGGGTAAGTTCTTTTAGAAATGTCACTTAGATTCAAAAAGAACAAGCCAGGCTGGAAGAACACAGGTGACCTTCCTGCCCCAGGGCCGCAAAGCTAGAAAGCGAGAGCCCGGTCACCACCAGGATGCGGGCAGATGAAGCCGGCTTACGTGCCGATGCTGCCAAGCTAGGCTACAGTGCTCAGTGTGGGGCGTGCGGCTCAGGCTACTGAGAGCCTCGAACCCTTTTTATATTCACGCATGCACATTTGTACATAATGCAGGAAAACTGCACATAAATGAACGTAAGGTCGGTCACCTTCATGGCCATTTTACTGCTTACAGATGCCTCAGTGCTCTCACCCTTTCCAAGTGGCCGGCTCTGGTCCCTCTCTATTCCTAGGGGATTTGCTCCAGGCAGGAGCGCCTACTCCACACTGCTTTCTGTATCCTGTGTGCCCTGAATCACTCAGCAGTCCCAGCTTTTTGTTAAGGAAACCAACTCGACATGGTGTACGGAGCTTGTTTCCTTTATAAAAGATGTAAAGTTTGAGTCGGGTATTTTTGAGAATGTCTTAGTGCTTTTCCTACACTTTTTTGTAAGTGCAGTCAAGTAAAGAAAACCAGAACCTTCATCCCATTCTCCCAGACAATTTCTGAGCCGCTTAGCATTGCTTGTGAGCAGTGGTATGCTGGTAGATGTTTAACCATTGGCTCTCCAGGGGGAAGAAAAAAGGGAGGAATTGTGGCCTTTGCCAATTTCTATGGGTGAATCCTCCGACGTGGCTGATTTCGAGCCACCAAACACATTACCACTGAAAGCGCAGTTGCGAAGAGATGGACTGAGTCACACCTCAATATCCTATTTCCACTATACAGACATGCTTAGATAACTTCAAGGAAGTGAGGAGTTGTGAGTGGTTATTACCTTCGTCTTTAATGGAATTGTTAACTTTCTATAATTTCTTTTCAATACTGGCTGAGTTTAACAACTAGCTCTCAAAGTTAAATTTTAACAATCGGCTTTTATAAGCTAGTATGAGCCAGCCCAGCATACCACTGAATTTGTGTCCCAAAGATAGCAAGATTCAACTTTTCCTTTCAAAGTTTTCGATTTCAAACGAACTACTAATAATCAGCAACGGGAATTTGAGGGACTGTGGATTATCAAAAAGTGAAAAGCACATAAATCTTTTGAGCATGCCAGGAAATAACTTGGGGTTTGTTTTGACTAATTTAAAATATATCTACATCTAGCAGTGATCATCGAACTTTACAATTTCAACTTATTGTTTCAAACTTCAACGAAAAGCGATATTCAAACCCAGGGTACGGTCCATGCAGGAGGTGGCCAATGGAGCGAAGCGTGTGGCTGTCTTCTTCCTTCCCATGGGGTACCCTGGACAGCTCTGACGGAAGGCCTGAACCAGGGAAGACGAAGGGAACTTGAATATATCCATCCAGTAAACTGCTAATGATTTGCCCAGTCAACTTAATTTCTTCTACCCAACCAAGTATTTGTGGAGAAGATCTGAGCCAAGGTGTGCGGAGATCGCCTCCAGGGCGACCCCCAACTTTCTTGAACACTTTGGTCTGTGCTGGTGCTCAAGAGGCCGGTCGTCTTCACCTGCCCCCTTCTCCCAGTTTTACCTCTGGTAGCACTCTGGGCTTTCCATTCCTAGTACTTTGTCCTGGGTAGGAACTACAACAGAAAAAACAGGTAGCATGTTTCAGCAGCTCTGATTAGCTGCGGCAATTACTCATTCTGAGAGCTTCCCCAGGCGTTTGCTTCTTTTCCACCCTATGGCTCCCCAGACTGACTAGTTCTGGCCAACTGTTGGTGGAGGGAGTTTGTTGGGACTAGCGTCTGGGGCTCGGAGAATAGAGGTTTCTTTTTGTCTCCCGTGAATAGGGGACTCCTTAGGTGCTACTCATTGCATATTCTGCAAATATTTCTTGAACGCGTGGCCTAAATGAAGGTACCATGCTGAGGGCTAGGCTAGACGCCAACCAGTACTGGCCACCTTGGAAGTGGGGCTACAGTTAGTGCTGACTGCCCCCCCCGCCCCCCCCCCCATTGGTCTTCTGTGCTTTAAACAGAGTGGCCATCTGAGAGTCTGAGAGATTAGATTGCAGATACCTGTTTCTTCCATTTTTGTGTGTGTGATCATTTTGCTTTTATGGAGAGGATGAGGGCTTCACGTGGGCACCTTCTCTTAAGGACGGGCTACATGCACAGCTGATACAGTGGCTGGGACTTTGAGATCTCTGGGCAGAAAGGCAGGGAGGCTCAGGATATGAAACTAGCTCTGGGACACCCCCTGCCTTGAGTCTTCAGGAATGAGACTATTCTTAGGAGGTGTCTCTGCCCCGAAGGAGCTTTTCTTTGCCACTTGGCCTGAAGGACCTCTTTTTGAAAAAGATATCTGGACTAGAGTCAAAATCCCGAACTGTAAAGAGATGGCCAATTAGGTTTCTGGGCCGCTTTCCAGCCAAGGAGGCAGACACTGCGTTTCAGGGCCCCACACGGGCTGGAGAGGGAATTTTGGCCCGTGGTCCCACAGCATGGTGGGATGCAGGAAGCCAAGTTCACGATCTGTGCCCCTCTCCTGATGGAGAAACTATGAGTCAGCCTATCCCATTCCCTCCTGCCCAAAGAGTCGAGCGCGGACAATCGCATGCATGGCAAAGCAGGAAGAGGGGGAAAGGAAGCTGTAGAAAAATAAACATTTCCTTGCATTTTACTTGGAACAGAACAGCATTTGTGGCGTGCTAAGATCTATAGCATGGCGCACGGCCTCACCCCGCTTTGTTTTCTCCCTCTTGTGTAGAAACAGATTCTTTCCTTACCTGATGAGAGTCCCGAGTGCATCCTGTGGAAAAACAGGAGCAAGACATAGAAGGTAAAAGCCAAGCAACCAAAGATCACGCCGCAGACCAGGAAACTATAGCTGCCCTGAGCCTGGAATGTCTGCCAGAGGGGAAAACACAGAGACACAGACTGTCAGAACCTCGCAGGAAGGCGGACCGGAGGAAGCAGCTTTCTCCGACCCCGGGCGGGCTCTGCCGTCAGGCTGAGGCCCGTCTCGCCGAGAGGCAGGGTCATGAGTAGGGGGATGTCTTGGCCTTGTTGCAAGGTTATGTTTGGGGAGGAGGCAGAAATCCTGCTCATGACCCCTGCGGTCCCTTTTAGCTCTGTATCTGGGAAGCTTCTGAAAATATTTCCCTCTTCCCTAAAACTCCGATCAGACTGTTTCTGTACCAACCAGCCGAACCAGAACTCTGCAGAGGAGTTATATATGCCTATGTCTTTCTGTCATGGAAAATTTAAAAACACAGGCCAAAGTACCGTATGGAATTCCCCTGGGCCCATCACCCAGCTTTAGCGATTAGCACCCCTGGGCCCCTCCACTTCTTCCCTGCACTAGATTACGCTGAAGCAGACCCCAGACCTCACGTCATTTCGATGCAGAGCGTATCAGATGTAGCTCTTCCCCCTCCCCACAGGGCACAAGATCAAGAAAGGAGGGTTGGGATTAGGAGCATCTGGGAGACCCAAAGACCTCGGTTTGAACATCCCGTCACTTATTAGAAGTATGACTGACCAGGGGCAAGTTGCTCATTTATCTGAGTTTCAATATTCTCCTTTGTAAAAGGGAGAATGACAACATATCCGCTTGAGTCTTCAAACAAAAGCAGGTGTATTTTTTTTTCCCAGCGCACCCATGAGGCCCGGGCTTGTCTGACGAGCAGCGGGAGGGCTGGCCCTCCATCAGCGCAGGACTCGGGCAGGAGAGCTGGGCCCTGTGTAGGGTGGCCAAAGGCTAGGGGAGCTGAGGTGGGGATGGTAGGTTGAGAAGCGGTGGGAAAAGAACTCCCGCCCGCCGCTCAATCCCACCCCAGGCTCCAGGAGCTGAATGACATTCCCACGGGGCCCCTCTGGCCCCGCTCCCAGACCTGACTTATGTTTGCTTTGGACCGTAGCACACATCCCTTCACATCTCCAGGCCTCACATGCGGAAGCAGAGACAGGTAACAGCCAGAGGGGGCCCTGCCTGCTCTGTGGGACCTTCAGGGAGGGACAGCTTGGGTTCAGAAGGTGGCTGGCTGCATCTTCCCTCCTGCCTGGAGGGGCGTGCCCCAGACGCTGTCCCCTTCCCACATACCGAACCAACCAGCATCTGGAGAACCATCTCGCCAATTCCTGCCCCTGTCACCAGCACCGTGGTCGCACAGCCTAAGCAAAAGAGAAGGATCTGGGTGAGTAAAAGCAAGTTACGGACACAGGAGTCAGCTAGTATAATCCTGGTTGTTTCTGGGAAGACTCTGGAAAACGGTGTGACTGCCTAAGAGGACGAGTTCGAATTCCTAAGATTTCTCAGACTTGAGTCCTTACGTTGGCTCTGGGGATGCTTAGGTCCTGTCATCATTGTATTTTCACTGTTCTAGAACCTTCAGTGACTCAGGGTTGTCTTCAGGGAAAATCCCAAATTGCTTAGCCTGGCATTCGGGGTCCTTCCCAATCTGACTGCTCCCCACCGCTCTGGAAAGATTCCCTGATCTCCTCAAGCTGGCCTCTGCTCCATGCCAACCAGTGTCCTCACTGCCCTGGCACTGTACCGACCAGCCACACCTCCGCTCACTCTGGCAACAGGGCACCGACCCCCTGAGCCCAGGCTTCAGCCTCAGACTTGGCTCCCAACGACTGTGTTACCTACTAGCCCGTAGGCAAGTTCTCCCCCCTTCTCTAGGCCTTGGTGTCCTTCTGTAACCGGGCGTGACAACACCTTCTCCACAGGGTTGCTGTGCGGAGAGTCTCATCCACTACAGGTAAGTGCTTAGCACGGTGCTGGCACGCGGTGAATTCTCGAACCTCCGCCAGTTCTCTGCTTCACCCCTTCAATGCTGCCTTCAGGATGAAGTCCAAATGCTTTCATGGGGTTTGCAGGGCCCGGTCTCTGCTGAGAGCTCAGCCTCCCATCACACCTGCTCACAGTCCACCCTCCAGGAGGTGGTCTTGCTTCCCGCACCTGCACACTCATGCTCACCGCCGGGTCCTGTCACATGCGTTCTCTCCCTCCCTTCCCCCACCCCTTCGCAGGCCAAGCCCCTGTTCATTTTTGAAGTTTCTCCTTTAGACTTTCTCCAGGAAATCTCCCTGCCCCAACCCTGTAGTAGGTGCTCTCTGTCTCCCTCAGCCCCTCCGCCCTTCTCCTGGTACCCCACTGTCTGTTTGCAGGATAGCCTTGCCCTCTGGGCTGCGAGCCCACGAGAGAGGACTGGGCCCCGAATTGTATTCAGTGGCGTACACTACTGCTAATTACTAGCCCAGTGGCCAACATCTCGTAGAGATGTAGTGTTGGGTTTTTGTTTGTTTTACTAAAACAGAGATTATTGTTCCTTACTTCAGGCTTCAAGTTCCTCTGTTGGTCTGGCTCACGTTCACATTAGTCTCTATGCCTTTGCTGTCACTTTGTTCACTGCCCCTGCCCCACTCTTCCCTGGAATGTCTTTCCTTTTTCCTTCTGCATTTCCAGATCCTGGGCCAGCTTGCATCCCATCTCCTCCAGGAAGCGATGTGTGGATTCAACACTGGGCACTCCCTTCTCTGCATCCCAGTAGCACCCACTATCTATTCCACTCATTCATTCAAAAACCTTCCAGTACTTTCTGCACATCAGGTACCGAGCTAAACACTGTGAGTGCTCGGATGGATAATTAGAGTGAACATATGTATTGAGCGCCTGTGAGTCAGTTAAGCTGCTAAGTCAAGTACCTTGTATTTTGTCAAATGCACAAACAATCCTAAAGATAGGCATTTGCACCCCCATTTTGTAGATGAGAAAACTGAGGTTCAGAGAGGGGAAGAAAATCGAATCGTAACAAGGTCTCAAAGCCAGAAAGTGTGCAGGCAGGACTGACGTTCAGGTCTGCCAATGACCTCAAAGCCCACGCTCCTGCCCTTGTTCCCTGCTGGTGCCCGTTGTCGAGGAGAGGGCACAGATAACAGGTTCAAAAGCTGTAAGGGTCAAACAGGAGAGGCAGGTACAAAGGAGAGGGACACGTCTTTCTCGGGGTGGGAGTATCAGAGAAGCTTCTAGAAGGGGTGGAGGAAGGACTTGAGCAGACAGGTAAAGGGACCAGATAGAGTCGAGTGGGCACTCCAGGCAGAGATTAGCTTTTGTGCCATCAGGGAATAGTGGGTAATTCAGCGCCGCCAGGACGCGGGCCCTGAGTACAAGCAGTAGGATGGGGGAGCTGCAGGGAGGAGAAGAGCGCACCGGAATATACAAAGGCTGTGACCGCGTTTCACCGGGAACGCCCCCCCCACCCCTGCAGCTAGGTAGTCCCCCCCTGGCCGAACTTCACAGCTTCCCAGCGGCTCCTGACCAATGACACCAGACGTCATGGAAACAGAGCCGAGGCCTTGGGTTGTGTTATCCGTGCTCCAGGTGATTTTAATGTGGGACCAGCACTGAGAACCACTGAGGGAGGCAAATCTAAAGGGCCCAGGCCAAGACCTGCCAAGGCAGCAATGGAGGCGATCAGAGACTGCAAAATATGGGCACCATGAAATATTCCAAGCAGGCATGTGATGGGAAAGGCCTGAACTGTGGCAGGGACGGCGGGAAATGGGAAGAGGGTGGATCTGAGTGACCATTTATTATTGTCATTATTATACTCCAACATTTGGCTTATTTAATTATCTTTAGGTAGGCTCCACGCCCGATGTGGGGCTGGAACTCACGACCCTACGATCAAGAGTCACATGCTCCTGTGGGGGGAGGGGGGAGATGTGCATGGAGGAGGGCACTTGTGGGGATGAGCACTGGGTGTTATATGGAAACCAACGTGACAATAAACTATTTGTAAAAAATAATATATTCTGATTAAAAAAAAAAAAGTCACATGCTCCATGGACTGAGCTGGCCAGGCACCCCTGTCCTCTAACATTTGTTGACCACTTACAACTCTGGGATCCATTGCATGACATGTGATGCCAACATTAATCCACTGATCCGTCTACCCACTGGGGTTTGGCAATCATCCTTAGATTTCGCAGTTCCAGGCCTGCGATCTCTTGTTACTGCGCCTAACTGAGCTGGTTCTCGCTCTAACTGCTGTGGACACCGCCCCCCCCCCCGCCCCCACCACCATACACCCATTTGCACACTCCTCCCCTAAAGAAATCCCTCCTCTTCAATGTTGGTTTTCCGACACCCCAGGGCACTCTAGCTACTTCTAAGGGTAATGTTAAATGTTCAAAACATAATTATTTTTAATTAACTCGCTTAAAAAAAAAGATCATTGCTCATTGCTACATGCAGTCTGGAGGCTACAGCAGGGGAGGGGGATTACTGGAGAGAATGTGCGGTTTCCGTCATCTAAGAGCCCCACCATGACAACCCCCAGGCAAGTGTGGAGCCGTTGTTCGAATCCCCACATGCTTCCAAACGCAGCCACGAGCACAGCAGAGCCAGGAGGTACTTTTACTGATAAGTTATAAACCCCTTTCCTATGCCATGACTCTCCCTGTGCAACGCTGCGGGTCTCTGAACTTGGAATTTCCAGCACACACATGTCACACAGAAAGCCAGCTGTGCCTCCGGGCACATAACCGTTGGAGAAAAGACAGCAGGAAAGAGAAGCCTACTGCTTCTCAGTGGCCTGACATCCCATGACACGGGTATAATGTTGAACGGGGAACGCCACGTGGGTCAGAACAACCTCCTTGGCGAGTAAGTTCTCACCAGACTCAGGAGGGCAGTGGTGGGCTGGAATACCACAGAAAGCGGGGTGGGCGTCGGGGGAGGAAGCGGCACCCAGCCGCGGGAGGGGGGCTCTTTGCGCCCCAGCACACCCACCTTTGTACTGCAAGATGTCCTCAGTGTAGGCCAGCATGCTGGGGAAGGTGCTGCTGAGAAATAGGCCCAGGCTGGCCGTCCCCACGAACAAGAAGACGACGTTGTAGGAGAAAACGAGAAGCACGAGGAACGTCGCCACCACGCCGACCTTTAACAGCAGAGAAGGAGGCTCTTAGAACCTGGGAAAAGCCGGGCGTCAGGCTCCGGACTTGGAAAGCGCCTCTCGGACCCCGGAGCGGCGCTGTGTGACCAGGGCGCCCCCCTGTGGACCATATGGGAACTGCACCTTCCCCAGCCGGGTCTCGGCCAAGGAAGCCCCTGGGGGATGAATGAGCCTCGCAGACCGCTAGGCAGAGGGCGGCCATACACACTTGAGAAGGGCTTGTTGAGGCAGTACTTAACTGCCCATCCGCCACGTCTAATCTTGGAGCACAGGGGGTTCCAGCCACGCCACCAGCTCTCTGCCCTCCACTCCTCATGAAGAGGAACTGCTTTTCTGGCGCTAAAAGCCATGAGTTTGCAGAGGAAGCCCAGGGGTAGCAGGAAGGGCTGCCTGGTGTGGGTGTGGGTGGCTGGGTCCCCACGCTCTGTGAATCCAGGCAGACCCCCCAGAGAGAGGGTCCGTGGCTTTGGCAGCCTCCCCCCACCCCCTCCCGGTTCATCTCAGACTCCCATGAGCAGTTTCCAGCCTGTGGAAAGTGGAGACTCTTGTGATGGGCTCAGGGGCCAGAGATCTTCTTATCTGTCACACGGGCATATTTCTGTTAAGTGATGCGTTTTTTCAATTCCTTCAAAATGTTTTTATGTCAAGATTGAAAAATTTCTATGCAAAATGCCTCTGGGAAGAAACTCAGGCAGCCCGGGTCTGGAGGCGAAAGACCCAGGTGTAAGTACCAGACCTGGGGCTTTGAAGTCCTCGATCGCTCAGATTCTAGCCTCCTCGTCTACGAAATGGGTTACAAAAGCTACATGGAAAGAGCGGTGGGAAAATGATAGCAACGCAGGAGCTCCTCAAGTGTGACGCTTCCGACAAATATCAGACAAAACAGTGTATGTGTGTGAGCTCTCTCCCTAATGTCTCCAGACAGAAGATCTTCCACAGAAAACCATGGCTTTCAGAAAAGCATCTCCTGGGTGAGTGCCTCTGTTTCTAGAAAAAAGTAAGATAGAATTACAGAGCAGGGAGCTAGAAGGCGTGTAAGAAACCGCAGCCACCCCTCCATCCCCACCCTGGCTGCTTTACAGATGAACCGAGCAGGCGGAGGGAAGAGACGGTCACACTCACAGGCAGATCCCAAGGATGTGCTCCGACTGGAAGAACCAAGCCAGCGATTGCCCCCTCCCTTTCCCCTTCCCCACCAGCTCCTCTGTCTCTGCTGCAAGATCTCTTGGTCTGAGACCTGAGACCTAGAAAAGACTTGCTGCCCTGGAAGGGGGGGAGGTGTGTGTCCCACAAATGGCAGCAGAAAGAAACACACTCTCTTCACAATGGAGAAGCAACGCAAAAGACTCACGCAGCACAAATGCGAAAGCGGTGGACATAACTAAGGTTCCAAGCATAATGTATTTCTTTGGCACAGAAAACGGCCCCACAGCTTCACTGCTCTTTCTTCCTCCTCTGCTCAATCTTCAAATGTTGGTGCCGCCCCAGACCCTTCTGGCGCTCCTTTGTCTGCGTTCCCTGATGGTCCAGCGCCATGGTTTCAAATATCTCTACGCCCAGCCTCTTAAATCCATCCCTCCGGCCATGACCTGTGTCCAGAACTCCACCCGATGACTGACAACCTGATCCAAACAGAACTTGGCCTTGCCTCCGGCAAACACACTCTTCCCCGCATCAGTGGACGGCATCTCCATCCACCCCGTGGTCAGGCCCTGTCACTAAGGTACGTTCTCCATCCTGTTTCCTCCTCTCCCACATTCAGGCCAAGGTCAAGTCCTATCAGCTCCACCCCCAAAACACCGTACAGTCTGGTGCCTCTCCACACCCATCCCAGACCCCTCTCTTGTGCCTGGACTACAGGAGTGGCTCCTCACTATCTCCCTTCTAGATCTATCTACTCTAAAGCAGGGCAGCATGCTTTTAAAATACAAAGCAGATCATGTCCCTTCCCTGCCTCACACCTTCCAAAGGCCTGCTGTTCTCCCACTTTGAATAAAACCCCAAACCTGGCTTCCAGGACCTTCCAGGATGTGGCCCATGTCTGCGTCCCCAACATGTTCTCTCTCTGCTCCCCATCGCAGACCCTGCCCCACCACACCCTCCCTCAGATCCCTCCCCCGCTGGGCCTTTCAACCAGCAGGGCCCTCAGCCCGGAGCCCTCACTCCTCTGCCCTTCACGTCGCTGGCACCTTCTCGGTAGTCAGCTCGTAGCTTAGACGCCCCGGGCAGGAGCAGCGAATGTTTTGCTCCTGATACCCCCGCCCTCCGCCAACACCTGGTGACCCCATTAACAAACCACACAAACCACACGTTGGCAGGCAGGCCTTGAAGAGTCACCCTGGAGATCGCTAGACTTGGGGGAGCTTTACAAACACCTCTCATTTTAGCCGGGGTGACCCTGAGCATGCGCAGGGCAAACTATCAACCCTACCAGCGAGCTCTCCTCCCACCCCGGGCAGTGGTGCTCAGCCTGCCCCCCGCCTGCCAGGGCACGCTCCGCCCTCCCCTCCCCTGCCCGTCCTCTCCCCTAGCCAGCCGCAAGCTCCTGAGGCAGACACCCGTCTTGTACAACTTGGTACCCCTGCACTTCCCACAGGCCCCTGCACAAAGTGCACGCTCCTTCACCAGGAAGTGGATGTTGAGCCCCAGGAGAACACAGAGAGCAGAGTGGCCGTTAATTTAAAACTGAGAGGAACGCGTGGAAGAAGTTGCGGTGGATCTGGTCGCTGCGTCAGGGGAACTTGCTTGGGGCTGCTTAGCTGTAACCCTGCCAGGTTGCCCACCTGAAAAGCTCTGAAAACAAGCCAGACGCCAAGGCTCCGCTCCACACCCCCAGTCTGAATCTCCGGGGGCGGGGCCCAGGAATCTGCATTTTCGAATGTGTTTGGAAGTCACTTGTTCTAAGATGCTGTTTTCCCAACTTTGCTTGATGCCATGAACCCCCTGCGGTGTTGGTTAAATAGATAGATCACTAGGTCCCTCCCCTGGACCTTCTGGTTCATGAAGTCTGGGTTGGGCCCAGGAATTGGAGTTTCCTTTTAAAACCCAGCAGCCCAGGGACGCCTGGGTGGCTCAGGCAGTTAAGCGTCTGACTTTGGCTCAGGTCACGATCTCACAGTTCGTGAGTTCGAGCCCTGATTTGGGCTTCTGCGCTGACAGTGCAGAGACTACCTGGGATTCTTTCTCTTTGCTCCTCCCCAATTTGTGTTCTCTTTCTCTCTGTCTCTCTCTCTCAAAATAAATAAATAAAAACTTTTAAAAAAGTAATTTTTTTCTTAAAAGTCATCAACCACCACAAGGCCAAATGTAAAGGCTTTTCTTGGGGCTCATGATCTTTGTCTCTGTAGTCCCAACGTTATTTCCAAACACCCTTTGCACTAGAAACTTAACCCAAGGAAGTACTTTCTGGCCGTGAATTGAGCTACCTGGAAAGATAGTGAGTTCCCAGTCACTGGAGGTATTTAAACAGACTGTGGAGTCCCTGGAGGGGATGTTATAGAGGCGACTGGAGCCCTGGAGGGAGGCTGGGCTAGACGACCGTACAGGAATGTGAAATCTGGATCCTTTGTCATATATGGTGACATGGACACATCAGATGGAAAGTCTGACCCCACTGCTTGGGCTTGGACCCCCTGCCTTCCGGGTGGACCAGTTCCTTGAATGCCACCCTACATTCTAGTCTCACTACTTAAGAATCATCTGCAAATTCCTAGGCTCCAGACCAGACATGGTGATTCTGAAGGCCAGGGGATGCCTGGCCTATGCCGGCCACGGGGCTCTGACCAGCTGGACGTCAAGGTCACACAGGAGGACCCAGGCCTGCTTCGCTTGTACTCTTGGCAGACTGTCAGCCGGATCTGCTCCTCTCACGGCAGTAACCACCTCCTGCAGCCCTTTTCTTTTAGGGGTACAAAATCAGAGGCCCAGAGAGGGAAAAGGACCTTCCCAAGGTCACACAGGTAGGCTCCACCTTCTGGATTTCCATCCCTTCCTCCCCCGCATCTCTCTGTCCTTCTCCCCTCCCTCTCCTCCTGCATTCCCACCCTGTTGGCAGAGTCCAGTCCTGAGCAAATGTCCTGGGGCAGCGGTAGGGCCCGGAGGCGACGGTTCTCCTGTGTCTCCACGAAGTGATAGGAGGCCACTTACCACGTTGACGAACACCATGGTGGCCGGCTTCACTTTGGAGGAGATGGGGATGGAGATGAGCCGACCCAGGGTGATGAAGCCCCAGAAGAGGCTGGGCAGGTAGCCAGCCACCTTGTGCCCCACAGACAGCGGTTTCTCCACAGCATAGCTGTACACAAAGGCCGAGTACTCCCCCTGTGGAGAGATGGGCCCTGCTGAGCACACCGGCAGCACAGCGGGGCCCTCAGAAAAGGAAGGCCGGGTTGGGGCAGGCATGCCGAGGCCTGAGGACCTGGTCCTGCTCCCAGAGGCTCAAAGGTGGGCTGAGGGGCAAGGTCACACAACACTCGCGGACCCTAGGTGAGGGCAGACCCCACAGTGCTAGAGCTTACAGATTACACCCGCTCAGAGGTACAGGCCTGGGGACGTAGGGAGAGGGGCGTCTCCGGGTCTCCATGAGGGGTCCGCAGAGGTCTGGGCCGCTCCCCGACTCCACCAGCGCAGAGCGCCACCACACGTCTTATTCGTGAGGATTCCGTGGAAAGTTTCTTGATGGAGGAAGGGGTACCACAGCCGGGGGGAAGAAAGGTATGCACGCGTGTCCCGTTTTCCAGAGGAGGGGGCGGAGAGAAGCGACTTGCCCAAGGTCACACCGAGAGTTGGCAGCCAACCAGTGCTGTCACGGGGATTTGCCACTGGCTCACGTGTTTTAGGGCCTTCTCTTAGGAGAGGCCCTAGTAGGGCAATCAGTTAATCAATTGGCCATTCAAAAGTATCCCGATCTAGGCCCAAGAGACTTCCAGAAGAAGACACTAAACAGTATTAACAGAGGTTGCTAGTAGAATAAATAGCTGGGCTCACATCTTGCCTGTAGCTTGTTTACAATATGGCTTGAGAAGCCAAGGTTTGGAACACGTTCCAGGAAGCAGAGTGCCCTCGAGTCTACACGGCGTGACCTCTACCTGGGGGACGAGGCCCTGCCCCTCTAAAAACATGGGCAGCCTGGGCTTGGTAACAAGCCAGAGAGGTCCCTGCCCACAGAGCTAAGGAGAATAAAAACAACTGGCCAGGACAGAAGACCATAGTACCAAGCGGCTATGAACCATTCTCGAGACAGTCCCGGCCCCCGAGACTTTTGTTTTAGTTCAAATGTTGGAACTGACTGTACAACAGGGAAGGCCCCTAGGACACCTTGGAGCCCCCGTCTTCTCCTGCTGCCCGGAGCCTGAACCTCGGGGAGGAGGGCAGGCTCACCGTCATCCCGTCAGTCATGAACAGGACCAGGGCGGCTGTGATGTGGATGGCGAAGAAGGAGTGAGGGACTCCCCTGAAGCTCTTCCTCCTCCAGCAGCCAAGCAGGTCCCCGTGCCCTGGACGAAACGCAAGAACAGGGCTGAGCCTCCGCTTCTGCTCCTCCGCCTCCACAGGCCCCGGCTAAGTGGCTGGCAGGCGGGCGAGCCTGGCAGGATGGGGACTGCTTGCTGCCTCCCACCTTCCCTAACTTAGGGACAGCCCCCGTCTATCTCGGTCCGACTGGAAAGAAGCAAGGCTCAGAGAGGTCAAGTCACTTGGCCAAGGGCACACAGGCAGGCAGGAGCCAGAAGCCTGCCTTCCCCATTCCTGGGACCAGGTTGGCCCTTGTCCTGTCTCACGAGACCTGAGGTTCCCCGGGGTTTGTTTCCAACTATCATCACCTGCGGTCTGCATTCACCCTCCCGGGGAAGGGGTTACTAGGGGAGACCCGTGCGGGGCAGTGGGCGCGAAAGCTCATTAGCGCCCCCACCTGGCTGCGGCTGAAACTTTGGGGGCAGCGAGGAGGTGTCTTCCTTCTCGGGAGGCTGTGTCTCTAGGGCCAGCTCATCCGCAGACAGGAGCAAGGGCCTCCTCCCGGGGCAGCAGGCCAGCAGCCGCTCTTTGGATAGCAGAAACAGCACAGCCATGGGCACCGGGAGCTGGGGGGTGGGCAGAGCATCAGGAGAGCCCTGTTCCCATCAGGCTCTCCCCTTCCCGTGCCCGCCCTGCATACACCACCACAGGGTAGACCAGCAGGTGTCCGCACAGTCCTGAGAGAAGATGGCTCTTTTCCAACAGTGTCCACCTAAACGCTACAACCAGCGAATGCTGCCAGGTGTATCGACCGTCCAACCTTAACCACATCCGTTTTCCTATAGACAACTCCTTGTTACATACAGAACTTGGACTCACACCAGGCCACCGCGGGCGCAGGAGACACGTCAGAGATAAAGTACCTTCTAAGATCCTTACCCAGGATGGTGCCGAAGCAGGAACCCCCAAACTCCTTCATGCTGGTAGATCACATGATGCTTCACGAAGACAGTTTGCTTTTATTCATTTGCTTTTGTCCCCATTTTCTAGATGGGGCCAATGAGGCTCAAAGCTATCACTTAGTCATAACCCGTTACAACTGGAAGAGACCAGAACGGTAAGCTAGAGACCCAGAGAGCCTTAGTGCCTGGTCACTTGCTGAGGGGGGACAGAGCTGGATCGGAGCCCAGACACCCTGAATTCGTCCAGTCAGACCCCACCCCAGGGCTTGTCTGGGTGCTGTGAGACTCGAGGAGGTACAGGGCCTCCTCAGAGGCTTGCTGTCTAAACTGGAAAACCAAGCTGCAGACTCCTTTGCCCCGGGCATCACCCGCACAAGCCCAGTGTTCCGTGCACTGCTATTTACATTAAGCCGCTTGGGTTTAGTGAACTCCCCAGAGCGATGAGAAATGTCTCCTGCCCCTGTGGTTGCCTGGAGAAGCCTCCACCCCCTCCCTCAGGTGCCCTGCCTGCGTCTAACCACCCTCGCTGCCAGGAAGCTCCTCATCGAGTCTGACCTCTGCCCTTCCTGTTGGGCTGGTGCTGCTCTGAGGCAGCCTCTCCCTCCCTGGAGGCCGGCCTGGGGTGGGGTGGGGGGTGCTGCACCCTGGGAGCCTCCCTCCACACTCCAATCTACGTCCAAGTCCAAGTCCATCCAAGTCTGGCAAACCAGGCCTCAGTGGGAGGAGACAACCCCTGCCCTCAGGACTCCCAGGTCTGACGGGGGAGACGAGCCCTCCCTGCAGTCTGATGGGGGAAACAGGAAACCCACACACAGAGGCGTGTGGTGGCAGAATGCCTGAGTGAAGGCCAAGGGGAAACAGCTGTGAAAGAGCCTGGTCACTCCAGTGGGGCTTTCCAGGGACGTGGGTGGTGGGAAGGACTCACAGAGGATTGGCTGGGGTCGCCTGGTAAGAGCACAGCCCGACTTTATAAGAAGCCCATTCAGGAACAGCAAAAGCTCCACCTTGAGAGCCGAAGAGCTCTGGGTGGGCTCTGTGTGTGTGTGTATGTGTGTGTGTGTGTGTGTGTGTCTGGTGTGTGAGCAGGTGCACCCACAAGCATGCACAGCCCCATTCTCTTCCGTGGTGGACTGTTTATCTCCAGAAACAAACTAACAACAACAACAAAAAGCCCGGACATCCTGCCGCAAACAGAGCGCCTCCAGTCTGCACCTCGTGGGCTTACACCGGACCTTCCTGCTTCCTGGTCCTGGCGTCTCAGCTCCGACATTGCACTGATGGGGACCTTGCCCCTTGCAGAGGCCCGTTGGAGGGCACGGGCTCAAAGCTGGGTTGTTTTCAAAGCAATGATGGGCACGGGCAGAAATCGGAAAGAGCGAAAGAGGGGCGTGTGGTTTTGAGAACCCCAGTGAAGACTCTGGTATGAGGAAAGGAAGGTCACAAAGGAGAAGAAGGGGACAATGAGCACGCACGACGGGGCAGTGGAAAGGAGGCTGGCCCTTGCGCCTCCTTGGTGTGACGTCCCCCGCTCTGCTGCTCAGTGGGACTGGCTGATCCCGAAGACCCCTTTCAGTGCTATGTGCACAGCTGGGCGGCCACTGCAGAGCGGTGACAAGTGTGCCCAGAGCAAACTGAGGCCCTGGGTCATGATGCACCATATGGTGCCTTCGTCCTGCAGCCAGGCCAATGGCCGCCTGGCATTGTCTGCTCCCGCAGCCCAGGCCGGGCCTGGCCTGGGAGGCCAGGGCTGTTATTGTTCATTGAAGTACTTCCCAAGCTAGAGAGAGAGTAGGGGCATCTCCCGACCTGTCCTTCTGTCCCCAGCCCGGGCTACTGGTGGAGAATCTGTCTTGGGTTAAAGAGCACCGGAGGTTTCCAGCCAGGGAGAGTTAGGAGGAGGAGAGCTGGGGTGCAGTGGCGCCTCAGTACCTGACCCAGTCGCCGGGAGGTGGTCTCTCTGCTCTGTTCCCACTGTGGCAGCCGTGGAGTGGTCGTTTTGTCCATCCCCTGGCCCCACGGGAGCCCACCTCACAGCAGGACCCAGGAGAATCCCACTGGTGAGGAGGGACGCTGGGGAAGAGCCCCGCACGTGCTGGGGTGCTCTGTCCCAGGCTCCACTTCGTCTGGCCTTGGAGGACAAGAGTGGCTGCCCACGGAGTCTCAGATGGCTTGCAAGTGGGCCTGACTCCACTGTGCTAAACCTGCTCCCGGCTGCCTCCCTGGAGAATCACAGTCCTGGAGGTGACAACTGAGGCCCTTCGAGATGATCTCCTGCTACCCCGTCTGTATTCAGATGCGTCCCTGGGGGAGGGGGGTCAGTTTTCCCATCCCCTTGCCTTCTTGAAGGCACACTTGAGCCCAGCACCCTGTCCAGAAGCATAAGGATCTACACCGGGAGCTGTTATGGACTGAAACGCGTGACCGTCCACTCGTCCCCACCCGGTCCCGCCCCGGCGGCACTCACATTGATCAGGGCCATGATCCAGAAGGCGTATGACACGCGGGTGCCTGCCCTGTCCTGCGGAGGCAGCCCGGAAAGCGACTGGTTGGACCAACGCCACGCCTCAGTGTGGTGCTGGCCCAGGACCCTGGAGGCGTGGAATAGGTGGCTGCCAGAGGTGACATTGGCCGTGCCGTTGGCAGGCAAGCAGTTGGCTTCAGACAGGAAGGGGTCAGCAATGAGGGGGCTCAGCAGGGCACCAAAGCCCACAAAGAAATGGAGAACCTGGTGGGGGGAAGAGAAGTATATGGGTGGGGGGCTGGCTCAGGCTTCACACCCTCACCCCCCACTTTGTGTCCCATCTGGGGAGCCCCTGCCCGGCCCACAGTGGGGAGCAATAGGGAAATAGGAGATGAGGACAGAAGTTCCTCTCAACCACCTTCTTGGCCTGGGATAACTTGGTGACAGTGGCCAAGTCCCTCTCTCCCACTTCCTTCTTTCCCAAATCTTAACCCCAACGGGGAGCTGTTCCCATGATAACATATACCAGCTAACACCCCAAGGGAAGGGATGAAGGGGAGGGCTGGATAGGAAAAGGAACACAGAGGCAAGGGGAGGAGCTGAGAAGACAGCAAGCCCTCCTATCTCACTCTCTGATCCGCAAAGAACCTCTTCCCTGGAGCACCCAGTGTCCGGACCACCCTTCATGCAGGGATCGTGACCCACTCTAGAGATGAGGAGACCCAAGGGCCGAGATGGCAGCCCCATGTGGCCCAGCTGGAAATGGCCACAGAAAACCAAGGCCCTGGTGCTCTTTTTGCATTGCCACCTGGCCTCGGGTAAAAGACACCTCACCCCAGGGAGGGGGCTGGGAGAGGCCGACAGGTTCCCGGGAGCTCCCGTGACCATCCGGCCCCGCGGCCGCGTGCAGGCTTACCTGGAGGAAGATGGCTGAGTCCTTCTGGTAGACCCTCACGAGCTGCATGTTGGCCACAGTGTCGATGCAGCCCATCGCTAGGCCGGCCAGCGCCATGACGGAGGCCAGCACCTTCACATCTCGACAGAAAGGGATGACGGCAAACACCAGGGAGATGGCCAGGGTCGAGGTAAAGAGGGCCCATAATGACTGCGCCAGGCTGCAGTAGCAGAGGGGCGAGGTGAGTGGAGGGGCCTAGGGCTTTCAAACAAAGAGCCCCCTCCTTGTCCCCTGCTCGTTGGGCAGCCTCGGGGGAAGCTTCTGGTAGAGGGGGGAGGAGACTGCTGAAGAAGCTGTCACTTATTAGTGACAGGTTTGCAGGCCAGATGTTTCTTGTGCCTTTTGGGGGAACACCCTTACCTCCTAGGGCGTATGTAAGAACTCAACACCTCATGTGTGAGGTGGCACATGATGGCACTTAGCGAAGTGTACCCGCTATGATTTTACTTACAAGCAATTTTAAACTTTAAACTGTTTACTTAGAGGGGCGCCTGGCTGGCTCAGTCAGTAGAGCATGTAACTCTTGATCTTGGGGGTGCGAATTTGAGCCCCACGTTGAGATTGCTTAAAAATAAAATCTTTAGGGTGCTTGGGTGGCTCAGTGAGTTGAGCAACCGACTTCAGCTCAGGTCATGATCAGAGTTTGAGCCCCATATCGGACTTGCTATCAGACCAAGTGATCCTCTGTCTGTCTCCCACCTTTGGCCCCTGCCCCACTTGCACTCTCTCTGTCTCTCAGAAATAAATAAACATCTAAAAATTTATATTAAAAAAGCTAATAAATCAATCAATCATTTTACTTAGAAAAGATTTTATGCAACGATATTTCTATTCCTCTCATGGAGGTAGGAGCGGAATCTGCTTCGAGCATCTCATGGGTCCTGTGCCATATGCATGAAATGGGAGGTGAAACCCGGGGTGGGGCCTGACCTCCACAACACCCCCCTTCCACCCACCCCGGGCTGCAATGCAGTGTCCCCACACAGGAATGGCAAACCAGACGGGCCCTTTGTAGGTACCAAGTTAAGCCACCTGAACTAGAGCCCACAGCCAAGGTCTTTGGGTGATGTAGTGCCTCCCCACCTTGGACAGAGATTTTGACTCTGCAAGGGTCTGGAAGGGAGGCCCTGTGGCTGTCCTCACTGAGAGGTGTCTGGGAGGTGACCTTCCCGCAGAGGAGCCCATAGCAGGCAGGCTGAGGGCCCCTTCCCCCACGAGTGAGGGAATGGAATGTCAAGGTCTTTTTGGTACACCCTATCTGATAAGCAGACTCTGAGCAAGGAAGGATGCCTTGTATTTCCTGGAACCAGGCTGAAAGGCTAATGTGGTGAAGGAGATTGGGCAGCGTTCTGGGGACGCCTGGCTGGCTCAGTTGGTAGAACATACTACTCTTGATCTCAGGGTTGGGAGTTCAAGCCCCGTGCTGGGTATGGAGCCTACTTAAAAAAAAAAAAAAAAGGTTCTGGAAGAGAGAGGCTATAAAGGAAATTTCTCAAATTATGAACAGTTGTTCTGGCAGCTGGACCTGGAGAGGTGGGCGGGGGGGCGGGGTTGTGGCCAGAAGACCTATGTGAGTTTCCAGCACATGAAGGAAAAGAAGGGGGCCCCCAGGAGAGCTCTCAGGCTGCGTTCTTTGCCAGAAGTACTTGCCTCTGACCCCCATGGCCCTCAGCTTCTCTTCCTGGCCCGTCTTTGATTAAATCCTTTATCAGAAGGGCTCTGCTGATAGCACTAGTTCGTTATTTTCTCTTTTCTTGTTTCTGGATGATCTGCTGCACAGATTACTGATCACAACCCCCGCCTGATCCCAACCCCATGTGAGCAGGGAGAGGGGACTCCCTTCGCCTCAGCCACTAGGAGGAGGATGGGGGGGTTGTGTTGTGGGGAGGCCTGTTGGGGTCTCTCCTAGGTTCCCCCATCCCGTTCCCCCTGGCAGCCCCCCACCTCACTCAGCAGGTCCCCAGCGCCGACAGCCTGGACTTCTCACTGAGCTTCATGCATTTCCACCTTCTGCAACCTGGCCTCCAAGACTTCCTTTCCTCCCCTAGCACAGGGGTGATGCCCGTATCTCCACGGTGATGAAAACGGCAAGCTTCTCATTACAGCTCACTCCCTCTCTCTCTTTCCCTTTCCTGCACAAGGATCTCAGGGTTGGGAGTTCAGGCCCCGTGTTGGGCATGGAACCAGCCTCCTCCTGGCTGGCCTGACGTCAGGGATGGCAGGAGGGTCCCCTCTCCCCACCTCAAATATTCTCCCCATCGCGCTGGCACACAGGATCGTGTGCCCTTTCCACCACCTCGCTCACTACTTTACAGTAACACATGGAGGCCCCAGGTCAAGTGTACATTCTCTTCAACACATTATCACAATTGCCCTGAGAAACCTAGACGAGCGTGGTTCATGATCGGCCCTGTAGCTAAGCCCCGGGATCAGGAAAGCGAGAGGGAAAGAGAGCTGTGAGACAAGAAAATGACAACTAACACGTGTTTACAGTGCTCAAGACCTTTGGTGCACATGACAGCGCTGGGGGGTAGGCTTTGCAGTTGTGCCTCTTTGATCCACAAGTAAACTGAGGCAGAGAAAGACCACAAAAGTAGCTGACAGTCTGGACTCAAACCGAGGTCGTGATAACTCCTATGCCATGCAGCTTTTCCATAGAGGAGAGAGAGAGAGCCAGAGCCAGAGCCTGTGTGTGCATGCGTGTGTGTGTGTGTGTGTGTGTGTGTGTGTGTGTGTGTGTGTAAAAGGGCTGGTGCTGGGCCACAGACTCAGCCAGGCTGGGGAGGGGGCAGCCAGCAGCCAGCAGGGGGCCAGAGTCTGCAGATCCTTGAATGGCAGGCTTAGAAGCAATGGGGAACAGCTGTTCGCTAGAACATGAGCCCCCAGCGGGTCCCTCTGCTGGTGTCTTGGCAGCTCCAACCCCCTCACATTATACCCGCTGGCTACACTGCAGGCTTCCCAAGGCATCGCAGCCGGTCAGTGCAGGTACCACGCTCGGCCCTGAGGAGGCTGCTGGATGTTGCTGGTCACGTGAGAAAAGTGTTTTAGGAAGCTCCTCCTGTGACCTCACCCAGGCCGGCCTGGAGACCTGCGAGGCTGATGTGGGACTTGTATGGGGTGATACCCGGAGAGAGTCAGAGACAGAGACAGAGAGACAGAGGCAAGAGATAAAGAGGCAAGTAGGGCCCGGATGCCAGTGGAGCGCCAGGAGGCTGGGAGACGGGAAGGGGATGTGGAGGGCTGAGGTCATGGTGGGGCTGCCTCGTCTAGGCCTCTCCTCTCCCCTGCTTGTACCCTCTCACCTTGTCATTTCTGAGAAGGACACTCGATATCCATGGCAGTGGGGGGCGGGGGGGCATTTTTGTTCCCAGGCCCAGCGACAGGCAGGAAAGGAAAAGGAGAAAACAGAAAGGAGAGGCTGGAGAGAAACTGGCCGGGAAGGCCCCTTCCTGCATCTCCCACCAGCCCCTGGGCCATGACTTGAACCTGCCGCCACCAGCTGGGCTGCAGAGGGCTAAGCCTCTACTGGGCCTGCGGTTCCCAGGCACTGGGAGATGGACACATGTTCCCAGTAAGTGGGGACAGCCCCAGCACTGGAAAGCCCGTGTTTCGATCCCAGGCTGCCCACCCTCCCCAGTCTCCCCAGCGGGGCTGTGCCTGGGCATTCCAGCCACCAGCCGGAACACACTTCTTTAGAGTGATCTGTTGCTGCCAAGAGAAGAGAAGTCCCAGATACACCCAGAGCCAGACTGAAATATACTAATTGGCTTGGTCACTTAATGGTTTAGTCAAAGGCCCCTTCCAGGAATGTGGATAATTTCAAAATGATGGAATAACAATGTCAAAAGAGCTTTGGCAGCACGGATGTAGTGGGGTTTGTAATCAGGCTGGTCCTTGTGTAGAAAAATGTCAAATGTTGTACACCTGGAACTGATATAATGTGCATGTCAACTATACTTCAATTGAAAAATTTAAAAAAGGGGGCATCTGGGTGGTTCAGTCAGTTGAGCATCCGACTTTGGATCAGGTCATGATCTCGCGGCTCATGAGTTTGAGCCCCATGGCGGGCTCTGTGCTGACAGCTCACAGCCTGGAGCCTGCTTCTGATTCTGTGTCTCCCTCTCTCTCTGCCCCTCACCCACTACACTCTGTCTCTCTTTCAAAAGTAAGCATTTTTAAAAGATTTTAAAGCAGTAAAAGAAAATCAGGAAAAAAGACTGGTCCTAGACCTACCTCTGTCACTTCCCGGCAGGTGGCCCAGGACAAGGCACTTACACATAGGCCCTCTGAGCCTCAGTTTCCTCCAGTATGAAATGGGGACCACAGCTCTGTCTCCTGAGGCTGCTGTGCGGAGTCAGTGTGATGCTATGGTCCTGTGCTCACTGGCTGGGATTTTGTCCTGGCCCCCAGCAGCCCCCTCCTCAGTGCTCAGACCCTCCCTGCCAGCAGCCAGGCCCAGGGAGTTCGCTCAGCAGCGACGGGTGCCTGGTCCTGGATTCTCCGTTCCCACTGCAGTGCCCTCTGGGGTGACCCTGGCAGGCTGGTGCGGGAACGGCTGGAGAGGCAGCAAGGACTGAGAGTCCTACCCCTCACTGTGTGGATCAGCAGCCAGGCCCAGACAGGGGAAGAGAGTCAGGATCCAGTTTTTGAACTCCTGTTCCAGGCTAAAGCCAGTATTGTATCATTGATCTTCCCTCCTCTGATCTTGAATTCAGAGGTTAATTCAGGCCAATTAAAGGTGGCGGGGGGAGCAATCCCCCAAGGCCTGGGGAGATGTGGGAATAGCTTAGACCATCTAGGGAACCCTTCCTCAGGAAGCCTGAGAAATGTCCAGGTTACTCATTGACGGCTCCACGTGGAAGGTGAGACGGGGGAGAGAGCAGGTCCTCCCTCAGCCTGGCGGTGGCCTGCTGGGAGGTGCCTGCCCCACCAGTTTGCTGTGTGACCTTGAGCAGGCTGCTGACCCTGCCAGCCCAGGTGCTCTGCTTTACCCAGAGGGCACACTTGATCGCCTTGACCTGGCGTTGCCAGGAGTGGCGGCTCTGGGCCTCCTGGTTCCGTGATCAGAGGAGGGGGGCTGCTGGGCTCCAAACTGGAGTAAGATGGCAGCCAGCCCGTCCTGCCCTCCACGTCCCAGGGGTGGGTCAAAATGCCACTGACGACCAGCTTCATGCCACGTCCACGTGAGTGAGTCCAGCATGGGCGCTGACCTTCTCACAGTCTTGCAAAAGGGCACCCCCTGTCCACCCTGATAATCTTCCTGGAGGGACCAGGGAAGAGGAGAACCCAGGAGGAGTCAGTGGCATCCTTAGCCTCTCTCCACCCCAAAAGGAGCCAGCAGCCTCCAAGAGAGGGAGTCGGGGTCTGGGACAAGAAGCCAGGAGGCAAGGCCACATTCTGGGAGCTAGGGTAGGCTGGAGACTACAGTTCAAGCCGGCCGATAGGGGAGGGGCAACTTTTGCCTTCTCGTTGGCCCCCCTCTAACTGGCCATTCCCATAGTGACACCCCCACCTGCTCAGGGGCCTTTTATGAAGGCTGGGGAGACGCAGAGGGAGGGGCACGAAAGCCTGTCTTTGGAGAGGTCCCAGCAGGACTCAGGTCCTATTAGACTCAGGCTGGGGGGATGCCCTGTGTGTGATGACAAGCTTGGCCCATGGGGGTGCTGGCCTTGCAGGGATGGTCTAAGGGCTCTGTCCACCTGGGACCCCTCTCCCACAAGCTCCTTCCCACATGGCTGTCTCCTGTCATTGACATGTCAGCTCCACTGTCCCCTCCTCAGAGTGGCTCTCCCTGACCACCTGGTGAAAGCAATGCCCCCTCCCCCCAACACTGTTACTCTCCGTCTTCACCCTGCTATATTTCCTTCATTTCACTACAATGGCCCCCAGAGCGGAAGCTCCTTGAAAGCAGGGGCGCTGTCTATCGTATTCTTCCCTAAAATGGGGTTTGGCTCAAAAGATGCTTGTTGGATGAGTGAATGAAGGGGTGGGATGAGTTTTGAGATTTTTTTTATTTAAAAAATTGAGATGGGGCGTGCGACTCTTGATCTCGGGTTGTGGGTTCGGGCCCCACGTTGGGTATAGAGATTACTTAAAAATAAAACATTAAAAAATTGAGATATAATTTATATACCATAAAATTCATCTATTCAAAGTGTATAACTCAATGGTTTTTAGTATCTTCAGAGCTGTGAACCCATCACCAGAATCTAAATTTAGAGCATTTCCCCTCTCCCCAGAGAGAAACCCTGTCCCCAGCAGCAGTCGCTCCCCATTCCTCTCCACATCCTAGGAACCCACTACTCTACTTTCTGTATCTACAGGTTTTCCCTCCTGGACTTTATACAAATGGAACCATATAGCATGTGGTCTTTTGTGTCTGGCTCCTTCCACTTAGCATGATGTTTCCAGAGTTCCTCCATGCTCTAGCATGCATCAGAACCTATTCCTTTTCCTGGCTGCATACTATTCCATGGTATAGGTGTACCACATTTCCTTTGTCCATCCATCCACTGATGAACATTTGGTTTGCTTCCACTTGTTGGCTATTATGAATAATGCTGCTTGGGGCTCCTGGGTGGCTCAGTCAGTTAAGCCTCCATCTTCAGCTCAGGTCACAAGCTCATGGTTCATGGGTGCAAGCTCCGTGTCGGGCTCTGTGCTGATAGCTCAGAGCCTGGAGCCTGCGTCTCCTTCTCTCTCTGCCCCTCCCCTGACTGCACTCTGTCTATCTCTCTCAAAAATAAATAAAACATTTTTAAAAGTAGATAATGCTGCTATAAACATTCCTGTACAAGGTTTTCTGTTGACATGTCTTTGGGGCTTTGAGGTATATACCTAAGAGTGGCATTGCTGGGTCATATGGTAATTCCCATGTTGAGACGAGTTTTTAAAGCAAGAACCATGTCTGCGGCCGGACCCCAAGTAAGCTTTCAGGCCAGGTTTGCTGCCTGCCTCCCAACTGCCAGAGGGAGAGGCAGACGCTTTTTAGATGGGAGACCGACCAGGACCCAGCTCAGGGGAAGAAACTGCCTTTTGTGCTGTGTTCCAGATACTTCAGGGGGCCAGCCTCTTGGGGAAGCAGTCTGATGGTGGCCTGGGAAACCTTGCAGGAAAGACGAAGTTTCGTGCAATGGGCAGGAGGGGGTCAGAGGTGGGTCTTGGGCAGGGCAGGACTTGCAGCAATTTGGGGAAAATGAGAGGTAGAGAAGGAGACAGTGAATAGGGTAGAGGGGAAGAGCCCAAGCCTTCAATTAAGAGGGTGCATGCAGGCGAGAGGCCAAGGTGAGGCTGGGAGAAGGCTGGGGAAGGTCTGAAAGCCATTTATCTACCCTGATGCCTTTGAGATAAAGGGGTCTCCCACACCACCCGGGGTGGTTAGACAGGTCCCCAAGTAACCACGAAAAAACAAACCGAAACCTTTTATCTAAATACCCCTTTCTCTTTCCTGTTGGACAAAACACATACCTGTACACCCTGCCAACCAGGTGGCTTTGCATTTTTCTTTTCTCTGAATGGTTTCCTGTTCTCAATAAGCAAGCTATCTCTAAGGAAGGTCTAGTCCAGATTCTTCTGACTCTAATTGTACCCATTTTCCTCTTGGCCTGCACATGGTGGCTTCCCTCAAGATCTGTCTGTGCTAGAAGCTGGGGGCAGGGGTGCAGGCAGGCAGGGAGTGACTGATCCTGAGCGGAGAGTGCCTGTTCTGTCCTGTCCAGCTCTAATGTCCAAGGCCATCCACAAGCAGATCCTCCAAAGCATGGAGGCATGCAGAAGCCCTCAGTCTGGGCCCAGCAGCAGGCAGGACTCGGGCTATCCCCAGCCTCTCGCCCCTCCCGTGGGTCTGTCGGCAACAGCTGGCTCTTGCCATTTGTTAAACCAACCCCCCTCCCCCACAAGTATCAGCCTGATGCACGGCACTAGCGGGTAATCACTTAAGCTGAAAAGCACTTGGTGTGTGTGAAGGGGGGGTATTGGTATTTGAATTTGTGGTGAGGCCCCAAGGAATCAAGCTTTAGTGGCTGCTTTTAGGGCTACTGGGGGTTCTGTCTGTTTTGAGAAGTGGGGGATTATCCCTTTCCTTTACACACAGGCCACCCTGTGACAAATCCTCCATTCCTCCCAAAGTCCACTTTGCTCCTCGCCAAAGGAAAGGGTTCTTTATGACATTCTGTGTTGGGGGTGGGGAGGACTGAGGTTCAGGATTTAAACGTGAGCCTGAACAGATAGGACTTAGGCCCCCCACCCCTAAGATCCCAGCAGGAAGCCCCAGAGCCCCCCACTTTCCTTCCCAGGAGTGTCAGCTCAGGGATACTCAGCCCTATGCCTGTGCCTGGGGAGGACAGGGTATAACTTGAACCCTACACATTTATAGTGAAAATACTCATAAAGCAAGACCGTTTCCAAGTACCTGGTTCCAGAGACAAATGCCTGGGTTCAAAACCTAACTCGATAGCTGTATGATGTGACCTGGGGCAAATTTCTTTCTTGTTTTAATGTTTATTTCTTTATTTTGAGAGAGAGAAAGACAGGATCCCAAGCAGGCTCCACACTGTCCACGCAGAGACCAACGTGGGGCTCAAATTCACGAACCCGAGAGATCATGACCTGAGCCGAAATCAAGAGTTGGATGCTCAACTGACAGAGTCACCCAGGCACACTTGGGGCAACTTTCTTTTTTTTTTTTTTTAAATTTTTTTTTTTTTATGTTTGTTTATTTCTAGGAGAGAGAGAGAGAGAGAGAGAGAGAACGTGAGCAGGGGAGGGTCAGACAGAGAGGGAGTCACAGACTGAAACAGGCTCCAGGCTCTGAGCTGGCAGTCAGCACAGAGCCCGACGTGGGGCTCGAACTCACGAACCGCGAGATCATGACCTAAGCGAAAGTCGGACGCTTAACCGACTAAGCCACCCAGGCGCCCCACTTGGGGCAACTTTCTTAACCTCTCTGTGCCTCAGCTTCCTTATGCACAAAATAGGGATAATAGTACTACTCTGTAGGATTGTTGTGAAGTTTAAGTGAGTTGCTACAAGTGAGGTCCTAAGAAGCTGCCTGCCATTGAGTAAGAGCTCGGTGAAGCTCGTTGTGTTCTTACCATTATTTTCCTTCTCTGTGAGCCGGTTTCCTGCCCCATGACCCTTTCCACTGCCTGCTCAGAGCTCCTGGTTGAGTAAGGAGCCCTGAGGGCGGTGCAGAGCAAGTGAGGAAGAGACAGGCCAGGTGGGTGTGGGGTGTGTATCTCTGTTGTTTTCACAAACCTGGCACGCCAACCTGCCCTTTAGAATTATTCCCATTCCCCTTCCTGTTCTTTGCACTACACATGTTCCTAAAAAGGAACCAGGTAAGGGAGGTTTTGTAAGTCAAAATATGTTTTCAAAGGATAGAGAGAAAACAGAAAAACACCCTGATAGATTTCTAATTAAACCTCCAGGCAGAATCAGGAAGCATCCTGAGCTGTTTCTTAGGATTTTCGGAACCACCCGTGCATCCAATCTTGTACAAAACCCAGAGAAAATCCAATGTCCACAAGACTTGCCTCTTAAAAGGAGAATTCTTCCGTTTACAAAAGAATTTGGTAATGGGGATAATCAGTCCCGAATTGGTCCTGTTTTGTTAGTTGGGGCGTCCTAAAGTGGGTCTATATGACACTTGTGTTCTCTCCATCAGCTCCGGAAGGGTGGATAGGAAAGCCCACCCGCATGCGTCCCTCTAGGAGTGAGCCCAAGGATGAGAGCACCTGGCTGAGGATGCGGGGGGGGGGGGGGGGGGGGGGGGGGGGGGGGGGCAGGGGGGGAGGGCCCTCCCACCCTGGTTTCTCCAGGCTAGCCCAACTGTGGTTTCTGTTCCTGGGCCTTCCGCTTGCTTGAGTCCATGCAGCCCAGAAAACCACCCAGCCAGGATCGAGAACTAGGGAAATCTTCAGCAGCCTCCAGTTTGCAAGTCATCTCTCCTCTGCTTTGGGTCTGTGTTCCCAGCTGCACTAGGAGAGCAACCCTGCTGCCTCTCAGAGGACTTGGTGGGGGCGGCCTGTCCAATTTATCCAATTTAAGCCGGGGGAGAGGGAGGCCTTGCAATGGTATCTGAAGGGGCATCTTTCCAGCCAAGGCAGGCAGAGTCCAGAGCCCTGTCCTGGGGCAGAGGCCAGGGAAAAGTAACATGGCGTGGGAAAAGTGGAGGGGGAAGTGGCACCAGAGTCGGAGGGTCAACTTAACCACCCTATGCGTGAGACACCCTGCACCTCCCCTGCGTGGCCCTAATAATTTGGTCCTGAGTGTCTTGGAGGCAGAAGGGCTTGGGCTCCAGGGGCCGACGCGGGACTCCTGACTCCCTCTGAAGCAAGACCACACGGGATCCAGCAGCCGCGTGGCCACTGCGGAGTGGGACGGGGAGGGGGGGTAAGGGATAGAGTGTGTCAGCTGGACCGGAGCTGACGATCTGAGTGGACCCCGTTCCAGAGCGCTCTGGCACCTGGCACGGCCCCTGAAGTGACACTCCCACTCTCCTTCCACCTCACTTCCAATTCCTCCCCCAGCAGCAGGGGCTACTGACAGACCTGAGATCCGTGGCGCGAGAGGGAGACTCTCCCACCCCTGCCGACTCCATCACCCCTGGGACCGTGGCGCGTGGGTGGGGGCGCGGGTGAGGGCCTGGTTCACTCCCTCGCGGGGGGTGAGCAAAGGCAAATAAATAATCCACAAGTCACCTTCAGTCTCTCGAGAGACTTTTCCAGGGAGAGCTGGGGTGGGGGAGGGAGGCAGTCCTGCTAAGGCGGGGCGCCGCCGTCGGCGTGGGGAGGGGTGGTCGTGGCCCACCAGAAGGCGAGGGTGCCCCGCAGCCCCAGCCCCGCGGGGTGGGGGGGGGAGGGGGGGAGGGGGCAGGGACGCGAGCGGCGGGAAGGGAAGGGAAGGAGAGGAAGGAAGGGAAAGGAAGGGAAGGGAAGGGTCCGCGCGGCCGTGCGGAGGAGCGGCGCGGGTGGGGGCTGGGGGCTCCCGCGCGGGCCGGGCACTTACGTCCTCTTGAAGACGCCCCCGAGGGCGCTGCCCAGCAGGAGGCAGAGCTGCTGCGAGAAGAAGACCCAGGAGATCTGGGGCAGCGAGCTGTGCGTCTGGCAGCGCAGGTCCAGCAGCGTGGGCCCCAGGAAGGCGATGCACAGGCCGAAGCTGAAGAAGACGCTCCAGTAGGTGAGCGTGGGCTGCAGGTTGCGGCGGAGCAGCCCCGACACGCGGCCGTCGCAGCCCATGGCCCCGGCTGGCGGGCAGGCGGCTGCTGGCTCTGCGCGCCGGTGCCGGAGTGCCGCGTCGCCCGCGGGAGGGCCCGCCGGGCAGGGGAGGCCGGCGGCCGGGAGGGAGTGGCGGGGAGGGGCGGCCCGGCGAGGAGCCCCGCCCTCGGGCCGGGGGAGAGGCGGGGGGCGCTCTGCGTCCGGCTGGCACCGCGTCGGGGCCCGCGCCTTCCTCCTGCTGGGCTGGGCGCCTGCCTCCCCCTGCTTCCCGAACGCGCGCTCACCCTCCTCGGCAGCGGGAGACCGACCGCCGGCAGCGCTTCGCCGCCACCCCCTCTCCAGCTGTCCGTCCCACCCGCGTCCGCGCACAGCCCCGCGGGGGCGGCGGGGCCCGAGCGCCCATTGCCGAGCTGGGCAAACTGAGCCTGAGAGACGTCCTGGATGCTCGGAGAGGCTGGAGAGCGGGACCTTCCAGCGCTTTGCCTAGGCTTGGGGAGCTGCAATTTCCCCCTGCCCCCCAGGTTCCAACCTGGCCTGGGCTTTGCGGTGGAGAAACCCCGGAGCACAACCTCCTCCCCCCCACCCCAGCCCAATACCTAGGTGCTTCACAGATGCACTTCGAGGGTCTGACAGCGCCCCCATCTGCCCCCAGAATAGAAGATAAAATCTACATACATCACCCCCCCCCCCCTTGGGAGAGTATTCATGGCTTTCATTAGAATCTGGAGAGGATAAGCAGTTTAGATAGAACACCTGATCTGCACCCTAAGCTCCGCCTGCGAGCTGGTCTTCACCCATCGCATCTCCTCTGCGCACTGGACAGGTGCCGGGAGGAGGGTGTGCGCGGGACAGGTGCAGGGAGGGGGAAGATACAGGTGTTCTCTCCAGACTCCATCTCTCTCCTTCTTCCTAGTGGGGGGCGGGGGTGGGCAGCGATCTGGAGGAATCCCAAGAGGAGTTGGGAAGTAATCATCCAGGGGGAAAAAGAGTTCTGGGGAGAATTCCTTTTTTGCTGGGCAAAAATGGATGGGGGAGTGGGGAGAGAGGAGTTAGTCCCAGACTGGTAGTCCTCGGAGGAGCCTGCGGCTGGGCTGACACAGGCTGTCCCTTCCCCCAGGTGGCTATAGAACTGGAGTCCTGTGTGGTCCTGCTTCTGAGGGAGCTAGGGTTCCTGCAGTTGGCACCTAGAGGCGGGGCAGTAAGGTCCAGAGTGTCACCTCTGCCAGTAGTGGCAGGAACCATGGCATCGTGCCCACTTGGCCTCCAGAGGGACAAGAGTTAAAAGGGCTGAGGAGGTGGGGGTGGGTGCTCTGGTGACAACCTGGCATGAGGAGGGGGCAATCGACTTTTCTGGCAGGGCTGGTTTCGTCTCACAGTGGCACCCCGGCATCTCCTCCGTCCCTCCGGGCCTCTGCGCACACGGGAGCAGAGCCCCAGGGTCTCTCTGGCTCAGTGGGTTGGTAGGTAGTAGCAGTTATTTATTCAATGGTGATAATGGTGGGTCTACACAGTATTTGTGATTCAGTAAAAAGTTATCCTCTAGAAAACGAAAACAAAGCGAATCATAACCACAAGTGTTTGGTTGGGTCCTCTTCGCCATTCTCACAGAATTCCAGAACCACAGAAGCTCAAAGTTGTAAGAACAATCTCCAACTTGAGCCCCCTATTCCTTCCCCATCGTTGCGGATAAATGCTTGTCAGTCCTGTTTGTGACTGATACCTCTTACTGTTGAGGACCTTACCTATCATCTCCTGTGGGTCCGCTTCCAATGTGGGTCAGCTCGGGTTGTTAGGAAGCGTTTCATGCTGAACTGAAATGGCCCTCCCTGTGGGTCCCCACTGCCACCCACAGGACAAGGCTAATGGCTCCGTGCATGTTAGTCTTTCACACACGTGACCTCATCCCAGCACTTGGTTTCTCCAGCCCAAACACCTAAAATTCTTTTATAATTTCCTTAGATGGTACCCCCCAGAGAGATCACCCTATGGGGGCAGCTCCTTTAGCCACAGTATCAGGGACTTTGGCACAGTGTACAGTGAGGCAGCCCATAGTCTAGTCTAGTCTGGGGTGCTAGAGGCGTTCTATAGCTTGATCTGGGTGGTGGTTACACAGATATAAACATATGTAAATATTTATTCATGTACAAACATATGCATGCTTAAGATCTGTGTCTTAAGCATGTATGTAAGTTACACTTTGACCAAATAGTGAAAAGTAAAAATAAGTAAACAAAAACAAAGTGAGGCACTTTACTGTGAATACCCAACCCCCTTATAGTCAAGCCTTCCTTCCTTCCTTTATTTCTCCCTTCCTTTTTAAAAAATTTTTAAGTTTATTGTTTACTTTGAGATGGAGAGAGAGAGAGAGAAAGAGAGAGAGAGCACACACAGGGGCGGACAGAGAGGGAGAGAGGGAATCCCAAATAAGCTGTATGCCAACTCGGGGATCAGCACCATACACAAACCGAACTGTGAGATCACATCATGAACCAAAACCAAGAATCTGATGCTTAACCGACTGAGCCACCCAGGCACCCCTCTCTTTCTTTCGTGCGGGCGGGGCCCTGAAGCTGGGATTAGCAGGTGAGGCAGTGGGGTTCTGTGATGCGGATGCTTTGAGAGCCTGGACGGGGAAGTATCCTGTTTTGCCGGCCGGGAGGGGGGGGGGGGACACTTCATTGCCAAACTGGATATGGAAGGATGAGTGTGTGAAAAGATTTTGCTTATTCTCTCTTCTTTTTCTTCTCTGCCTCCTCTGTTTTCCAGTATCATCACATTGTCTACCTCCTTCAGGAACCTTTTCTGGACAAATTCTATCCAACCCCCAAATTCTAGCAAGCCCTGGATCCATTCCTTGCCCCCTACGGTCTTCACAGTTGTATCCATGGACTGCTAACTTCCTCTTCCTGCCACCCTGCTTCCACTGCAGCCAGTGAAACGGTGAGTTCTGAAGGGCTGGGACTATATTTACCTATGTTTTTAATTCTCCCCACCCTCACTCAGGTGCCTCAAAGAGTGCCTTTTAAGATAGCAAGTCTTGGATAAATAGCTGGGGAACCGAATTATTTGCACATCACCTTTACAATTATTTTTGGCTTTTCATTTACATATCTTATCTCCCAGCGATAACAAGTTCCCCAAGGGCAGAGGCTGTCCTATATTTTCTGTGTCGAGTATTCAAATATCTAGCCCTAGTGGGGCACCCTGTGGCTACTCTTAAATTTTACCAACAAAACCTTGGATGCTCCCTCAGCCCCTGTCTGATTTCCCTCCTTGTAAATTGGAAGGGAGTTATCCCTGTCCTTCACTAGCTCTGGAAAGCAGTTCAAGACCCTAAAACATGGAAAGACTGACTACATTGGCATAAGAGATCTAGGAGTGAAGGGTCCTCGGGCTCTTGATGACTGAAATCTATTTCTTGGCCTCAAGGGTTGCCTCCTCTGGAAAGCTTTCCCTGACCTTCCTGGGGCCCCTCCTTGGGGCCCCATCCTACATCATTGCTCATCATCTGTCTACTGCCTCTCCTCCAAGGCAAGGGCCATGGGGTTTGTTCCCCACTGAGGGCTAGGATTGGTTCTGTGGTGACAGATGCTTGCACTACAGTGACTCCCACTTAGACCTTGAAGTTGATAAGCAATCAATCAATCGTACATCTTGGACCAGTGGCAGTGATCTACGTCCGGGAAACATTCAAGGAGAAAGCAAACAAGATGATATAACAGAGCGTGAAATAAGAGCCAAGTACTCTCACCACCAGCTTTTTACATACGTCAGAGCTGCCCAAATTCCTTAGTGCATAGAATTGCGGTTATATTTTGTCTTTGTTACTGTTTCTGTTAGAACTGAAAACCTTCGGGGCACCTGGGTGGCTTGGTTGGTTAAGGGTGTGACTCCTGATTTTGGCTCAGCTTGTGATCTCACGGTTTGTGGGATCAAGCCCTGCATTGGACTCAGCACTGGGAGTGTGCGGCCTGCTTGGGACTCTCTTCCTCTCTCTGCTCCACTTACATGCTCTCTCTCTCTCTCAAAATAAATAAACATTTTTTAAAAAAAAGAACTGAAAACCTTCAATATTAAAAAATGTACAAAGAGAAAAGTTTTGATTATCACAGCCCAGAGGAGGTCACTTGGACTTGGACCTGATTTCATATGTGGCAGAATCCCCTAAGTGACCGTGGGCCTGCTCTCTGTCTCCTGGACCCTCTGGTCTCAGCTTCCCAGACTCTGAGGAAGGCGGGTGCAGTAGAGCGAAATCTCTGGTTCAAGGTCATAAAGCACATCTGCAGTTCCTTTGGCCGTTCTAGGGAATGAGGCCACCCCTCCCCCACCTCCGGCTTTTATCTTCACAGCCCTCACATCATTGCCTGGCTGGCCAGAGTGTGGAGAGTGAATTGGCAGGCTCCGTCTGGGGTTGGCATGGGGTGGGTGGCAGACAACTCGGTGCCAAGGACTGTACCCAGATGACCCAGCCACCCTACCCCACATGAATGCAGACAGCAGAGATGGGGGGTTTGTACACAAAAAGCCTCCTTCCCCAAGTACCTGGATGAAGCGAGTTATCAGCCTGCATATAGGAGTGGGCGGTGGTGACTGTAGGTTCCAAGAGGGACAGAGAAGACGGGAGCCGGCAAGATGGCCCAGAATCTGCATCTTAAGAGTTAGACCGGTGGCCGCATGCATCCTGGAGAGAACATAGCATAGCACCTGGCATTTAGCTGGTGCTAAGTATGTGTTAGTGCTCCAAAGTGCCAGTTAAAGCTAGTCTAACATTGAGGGTTGGAAGGACCCTCTGAAATTATCCCTCCACTCAGAAATGGAATTCCAGTTACAGCACTGCAGCAGGTAGGTACTCGGCTTCAGCGTTAGCATGTCCGGGCTTGGAGTCAAGTATGAGATGCGAGTGAAACCTGAGCCTTGTTTTTCTCCTCTCTGAAATGGGGAGAATAGGGGCACCTGGCTGGCTCATTTGGTAGAGCCCGTGACTCTTGATCTCAGAGCTGTGTGTTCAAGCCCCATATTGGGTGCAGAGATTACTTTTAAAAAAATATTAAACGGGGAGAATAATGTCTTCCTGACTGTGAGAAAATGTAGACAGACAGAGTGCAATACAGGAGGTGTA
The DNA here is from genome assembly GCF_003009895.1 of Hyaena hyaena. Taxonomy (NCBI): domain Eukaryota; kingdom Metazoa; phylum Chordata; class Mammalia; order Carnivora; family Hyaenidae; genus Hyaena; species Hyaena hyaena. The sequence goes on along the minus strand of NW_024080660.1, from coordinate 5,193,314 downwards.
GACACCAGATTCTCAATAAACTCTCCCCCTCCTCCTCCTCCTCCTCCTCCTCCTCCTCCTCCTCCTCCACCTTCACACAGCACCAATTGCTCTATGGTTTTTGACGCCAATACAGCAGCTAGCAAAGTATGTCCCTGGACCAGCAGCAGCAGCATATCCTGGGAACCTGCTGGATATGAAGATTCTCTAGGGGCGCCTGGATGGCTCAGTCGGTAGAGCATGTGACTCTGGATCTTGGGGTTGTAAGTCTGAGCCTCCCCGTTGGGTGCAAGATTACTTAAAACTAAAATCTTAAAGAAAAACACATGCAGATTCTCACTCCTGCTCCAGACTGGATCAGAAAGTCTGGGGGTGCGGCTCAGTCATCTGTTTTAAGAAACCCTCCAGGGCATTCAGATGCAGCTACAGGCTGAGAATCAGTGCTCTAGAGTCACAGAGGAAGAGTCCAATTCCCATTCTACAGAGAGCCATTCATTATTTGAAGACATCTTCATGTTATTCCTAAGTTTCATTGTCCCCAGCAACATCCTCTCCACTTCTTCAGCCGTCCGTCATTGGCCAGGTATACCGGACTCCCCTCGAGGCTTATCTCTCACCATGTCATGCTCTGATTGTTAGTGACCTCATAAAAATGGGGGCTCCCTGCACTATACTTGGGGCTCCTGAGTGGTCTAAGCAGCACACCGTACAATGGGTTTGCTGCCTCCTCTTCTCTAGAAAACTTGACAGCAATTTATTGAGTGCCTGCTCTGTGCCAAGCACATGACACATAATAACTTGTTTCCTCGTTTTAAAGTAGGCTCTCAGCCCAAAGTGGGGCTCAAACTCACGACCCTGAGATCAAAGAGTCCCGTGCTCTACCCACTGAGCCAGCCAGGCACCCCTTGTTTACTTTTTATTTTTTTTTTACTGAGGTTAAACTTACATACATTAAAATGCACAAGTCTTTTTTTTTTTTTCAAGTTTATTTATTTTGAGGTGGGGGGAGGGGCAGAGGGAGAGAGAGAGAATCCCAAGCAGGATCTGTGCTGTCAGCTCAGATATGAGATCAACTGTGAGATAATGACCAGAGCCAAAATCAAGAGTCAGAGGGTTAACTGACTGCGCCACCCAGGCACCCCTAAAATGCACAGGTGTTAAGTGAACACAGTGACTTTTTATATGTGTACATACCTAAGTGGCTACCACCCAGATCAAGATATAGGCTATTTCCAGCACTCACCCTAGAAACAGTCACATGCTTGCTCAATATTATATCTGTGAGAGCATTATTTTTCTTTCTTTAGAAAGTTTTTTAAAATGTTTATTTATTTTTGAGAAAGAGACAGAGTGTGAGCAGGGGAGGGGCAGACAAGAGAGAGGAAGACACAGAATCTGAAGTAGGCTCCAGGTTCTGAGCTGTCAGTACAGAGCCCAACGCAGGGCTCGAACCGACAGGCTGTGAGATCATGACCTGAGCAGATGCTTAACTGACTGAGCCCCCCGGGCGCCCCAAGTTCAGTATTCTTCATAACTAGGCAGTATTTCACCGGACGCATTCAGACCAATTTATTTATCCCATCTGCTATTGATGGACATTCAGGTTGTTTCCAGTTGGGAGCTATTATTTTTTTTATATATATATATATATATATATTTTTGTTTATTTCTAGGAGAGAGATACAGCGTGAGCAGGGGAGGGTCAGAGAGAGAGGGAGACACAGACTCTGAAACAGGCTCCAGGCTCCGAGCTGGCAGTCAGCACAGAGCCCGACGCGGGGCACGAACCCACGAACCGCGAGATCATGACCTAAGCGAAAGTCGGACGCTTAACCGACTAAGCCACCCAGGCGCCCCAAGTTGGAAGCTATTATTAATAAGGCTGCTGTGAACATTCAGATACTCTTGGTGGACATAAGCACTCATTCCACTGAGTAGATGCCCCAAAGCGAACTTGCAAGGTCATTGATTGGTTTAGCCTTGAGAGACACTGTCAAGCAGTTATCCAGTGACTGTACCAGCAAGTACTCCTGCTAGAGTTCTGTGCTCCACATCCTTGTCACAGTCATATTTATTCTAATGCTCATTTGGAGGGTACACTAGTGTCATAGTGCTTTTCGTCGGCTTCTCTCTCGTAACAAATATTGTTCAGTATCTTATCATGTCCTCAATGGCCATGTGCATATCTTCTTTTGTGAAATCCCCTTTCAAGTCTTCGCCTACATTGGGCTGTTTGTTCTGGGGAGCCTGGGTGGCTCAGTCAGCTAAGCGATGGTTTTTGCCTCAGGTCATGATCTTACGGCTCCGCTCATAATTTCAAGCCCCACCATTGGGCTCTTTGCTGTCAGCACAGAGCCCCTTTCAGTTCCTGTCTCCCTTTCTCTCTGCCTCTCCCTAACTCATACTTTCTCTCTGTCTCAAAAATAAATTAAAAGCATTAAAAAAAACCCACATTGAGTTGTCTGTTCTTAGAAGAATTACTTAGGAGTTTTTGTTAAATTCTGGATATGAGTCCTTTCTCAGTTACATGTACTATAAATGTCTTCTTGTCTGTGCCTACATTATCTTTAATCTTCACAATGATCCCACGCGGTAGGCATGATGTTCCCCACTTTATGGATAAGGAAACTGAGGCTCAAGAAGGCAGAGTAACTGGCCCAAAGCCACATGGCTGGAAAGTATCAAAGCTGACTTTTGAGCCCGCTCCAAAGTGCAGATCTTCCCCGTGACACCGTGTGCCCCTCACCCTCGACTTCTATTTACACAGCCAAGACTCGTGCATGGGCTTATAGCTGGCAACACTTCCCCCCACAGGAACTGCTATCGGGCCAAGTCTTCCTGTCTTGTCTATGTGCAGTTGATTTATTTTTTTAATGTTTATTTATTTTGAGAGAGAGAGTGGGGGAGGGGCAGAGAGACAGACAGACAGACAGACCATCCCAAGCAGGCTCCATGCTGCAAGCTTGGGGCTCGACTTGGAACTCAAACCCACCCACGAACCATGAGATCATGACCTGAGCCAAAACCAAGAGTCAGACACTTAACTGGCTGAGCCTCCCAGGCGCCCCTGTGTGCAGCTGATTTACTGAGGTCCTGTGCAGTGTGGATATACAGAATAACGGGAAGTATCCTGACGTGGGAGCAGGACAGACCTGCACTAGGTTCGGGCCCTGCACTCGACGGTGTCAGCTCAGGACTGGACATTGTAAGCCTCATTTCCTTCAACTGTAACGTATCACATTCTCCCCGTGTTGTAGCGGAACGAAACAAGAACACACTTGAGCCTCTGGTAAAACACTGAGTCCGGCGCTGCCTACACCTCCTAGTTGCCTTCCTCTACCCAGAGTCTCATTTGGGCTCCTCTCCCCTGAGGGCACACTTTGGATCCCAACTCAGTCATTCAGCAGAAGGGCAATTTTCCAGCTGTTCCGGAGTAAGGATGGCCCCTCACATTCATCATGTGTTGGGTACTAATAGTCATCCAATCGTTGAGAGACATACTGAACACGCGGCACCATCCCCCACCCCCTGATTCACCTTTCATTTTGGAGCTCAGGTGAGCTGTGGATTCTGCAGGGAGCTCCCCCCCCCCCCATCGCTCCCCCAGGCGACTGCCTGTGTTCTCTCCGTCTCCACTTACCACACTTCCTTGTGATCACCAGCTGGGGTGTCCTTAACGGGGATCAACTGTCAGCTCCCTGAGGATGGAGGCTGGGTCACACATTAATCCTTCTGTCTCAGGGGGACGGCACAGCACCTGCCTGGTACACAGCAGACATTCTGAAAATATCAGTACATGAATTTAAAGTGTACGATAAGCTTGAATTTATGAATAAACTCTGAGGCAAGAAGTAATGTTCGCGGGGGATTCCATAGGGGATGTACAATTCATCTATCTAATTAGTCACTCTCAGACTTGCCTATGTATTAGAATCACCTGGAAGCTGAAGAAAGTCAGACTCTCCGGTTGATGGAGTCCTGGGTTGGTATTTTGCAAAAGCTCTCCAGGGCCTTCTAATGTGCCGCCAAGGTCGGAAACTGCTGCCCCAGAGAATCTACATTTTACCACCGAAGAACTGTTTGCTTATCCTGCCACACCTTTTAGGCCCCTCATTAAAGTGCCCTCATTGAATTAGACTTGGGGTTTATGGCTTGCTCTAGGGATCCTAGGATCTGTTAACGGAGTTGTGTATGGTAGGGATGTAGTTGCTGACGGACCCCTAGATGAAGATGCACAGGAAAGAATTCGGTTGGGCATCAAGACCAAGAAAAACGGGTTCACCTGAACATTCAGTTCTTTTTTATCGTACGGATGCTGGTAATCATTTAATTAACACTATTTCTAAGCTGGTAGTAGCTGCTGGAGAAAGCTCATGGCCAAGGTCATGGTCCACCTCTATCATCCATACAGAATTTTATAGTATATGTATTGTGTACTGACCTGGTTCCTTTTTATTGTCTGTCATTTTATTCTCCTTTCCTTATTTTTTCCATTTTTTTTTTTTTTAGTTGAGATATAATTTCTGTACCATCAAATTCACTCCTAAAGTGTATGGGTCGGTGGTTTTTAGTATATTCACAAGACCATGGTGACCATCACCACTACTTAATTCCAGAATGTTTTCATTGCCTCACTCTCCCTTCCCCCTATTCTCAGCCTTTGGCAACCACAGTCTACCTTCTTTCCTTATAGATTTACTTATTCGGGACATTTCATATAAATGGAATCATATAATATGTGGCTTTTTATGTCTAGCCTCATTTGTGTAGCGTGTGCTCACGGCTCCTCCATGCTGTGACGGGCCTCAGTACCCCAGCCCTTTTTGTGGCTGAACAGCATTCCATTGTACGGATGTACCACATTTTGCTTTTCCATTCATTGGTTGATGGACATTTGGGCTTCCAATTTTTGGGTTCGCTGCTACGAACATTCGCGCACAAGTTTTTATGTGAACATATACTTAAGAGGGAGTGGATTTTCTGGGTCACATAGCAACACTATGGTTAACCACTTGAGAATCTTTTCTCACATAAGAAAATTTTTTTTTAATCTGGTTTACTGTATGCATCTCTGTAAGCCTCTACAAATCCTCCTTTTTGGAACGAGGCAGAGTGAAAATAAATAAATAAATCCCCAAGCATTCCCATGCCATCTGTTTAATAATCTGTGCTAGAATTTTGCCAGGATTCTATATTGAGCCGTTTGGTCTATAGTTTCCAGAAATACCTTCTGGCTCTTTGTGAAAATCAGAACATTTTCTCATCTCCAACGTCCTCATCGTTTATCCTGGTCATTTTTCAGTCCTAACTGCAAGGTATTTCGCCACACGGTTGTCTAATTGCCTTGAATCTGGCCTCCGGCACTCATGTGCAGGCACACAAGCTCTCAGTGCCTGCCTTCTCATTTATCTTGTGATGCAATTAAATTTTTATATCCAACTATTTCATGCGCAGGGTTGAAAACACAGCTGAACAGGGGAGCCTACGGTACACAGCCCTATCTCGTCCCTTCTTCCCACTAGCCTCGCCCCTCGGAGGCAGCCACTTCTACCTGTTATTCTGGGAGTGACTTCCATGTCTCTAAATAATACGCCTCTACTGCTGTTTCTGGATTTCTCCATTTTGGACATGCTCTGTTGATTTGTAACTAGGAAGGCTAGGGAATTAGCTCACGTATATCATCCATACAACCCTCTTCCCAGCCTCCTCCCAACATGGTTAGAAAGCTGTTTTTATTCAGCTCCTCTAAATAAGATGAAAATAAATCTGTTGATTACCTTTGCTGTTTCAAGTAACATATCTATTTCTCATGCCGTCCGCTATTGCTAGTTTGGACTCACTATTTTGTGGGATAAGGGTATCATCTCTCCTATGTTTCCCCGTTGGCTCTCCTTCCCACCTTGTATCTTCTGAGCATTTACTTGAAATGCTCAAATGCTGCTGACATGATATTCTAATTTTCTAACCATAATCAGGTCTTTGTGCTTTGCCTATAGGTTGTTTCCAATGGTTTGAATCCAATAAGTGGTGTGTACATTTGTGACCATGTAAATACTGTTTGTGACAGGGCCAGCAATGTCTTATAGTTACATTTCCTTTTATTTGTTTTCATTTATCCTAGAGTCTCAGATTGCCTTCCTTCTTCTTCTCATTGCCCTTCTCTTCTTCTCTTCACTCAACATTATCATTTTCTTGAGTTTGTTTTACAACTCCGAGATCACGAGTCAAACGCTCTTCTGCCAAGCCAGCCAAGCTGGGTGAATTGCTTTTCCGTCACACAGCTGTCTGCCTCTTCCCTGGGGCTTCCCTTCCCTGATGCCTGGACTGGTCCCACTGGCTCCCCCTCCCTTCCACCTTCCCTCTCTTGCACCCTCTTCTCTCTCTCTCCCTTCCTCCTTTCCTCCCTCTCTTTTTCTTATTTTTATTTTATTTATTTATTTAAATTTTCTTTTTCAAATTTTAAATAAATTTGAGAGAGAGAGACAGAGCATGAGCAGGGGAGAGGCAGAGAGAGGGAGGCACAGAATCCGAAGCAGGCTCCAGGCTCTGAGCCGTCAGCAAAGAGCCTTATGCGCGGCTCGAACCCACAAACTGTGAGATCATGACCCGAGCTGAAGTCGCATGCTCAACCAACTGAGCCACCCAGGTGTCCCCTCTTTTTCTTATTTACACTACCATTTTCCTATACCCCATCTTCAAGTCATTTCTTAAGAAGGGATGTGTGGTACATGGATTTTCTGCAAGGGTCATGGCTCTGCCCACACACTTGAATGGTACTTCGGGTGGATATAGACCTTCTGCATTAAGAATTGCTTTTCTTCAGGCACCTGAGTGGCTCCGTCGGTTGAATGTCCCACTCTTGGTTTTGACTCGGGTCATGATCTCACTGTTTGTGGGGCAGGTGGGGCTCTGTGCTGACAGAGAAGAGCCTGCTTGGGATTCTCCCTCTTCTTTTTGCCTCTCCCATGTAAGCTCTCTCTCAAAATAAATAAACTCAAAAAAAAAAAAAAAGAATTGTCTTTTTCACACAATGTTGAGGACGTTCTAGCCTTAGTTTATGGGGATTCTGAAGCTAGTCTAATTCTTTTTCTTTTTATAATTTTAGTTTTTTTAATGTTTATTTATTTTTGACAGAGAGACAGAGTGTGAGCAGGGGAGGGGCAGAGGGAGAGGGAGACACAGAATCTGAAGGAGGCTCCAGGCTCTGAGCTGTCAGCACAGAGCCTGATGTGGGGCTCAAACTCGTGAACCGCGAGATTATGACCTGAGCGGAAATCAAGAGTCCGATGCTTAACCGACTGAGCCACCCAGGCGCCCCTCCATAATCCTATCTTTAATGTCTAGTAACTCACATTTATTTTCTGGTTGCTTCTTTCATAGCATCCTGTCCTTGTTTCGGGTTGCAACAGCTCCTCAAATCCACTTGAAAATACCTGTCAGTTATTGAAAGTTTTCTTGTGTTTCTGTTTCCTAAGTTGTTTCTCTGTCTTACGGAGCATCCTCCCTGCCCCTAATTATTTACCTTTGTTTCCTTTTCACACTGGAGACTTTTGTCAAATGTCTGATGATCTTTGTCTTTCTGTATCTAAGAGTGAGGCTCGGCTGCCCAGTTGGCAGAGTTCTTTTCCTTTGAGAGGGGGGCCTGGGTCACACAGGCGGCGGGGGGGGGGACTCCAAGTAACAGAGGTGGAAGGGCCTTCTTTGGGGTCACTGAACCTTCCATTTGGGGATGGATGCCTGCTGCCCCACGTGTTGCTTAGGAATCGGGTCTTCCTATACTGTTGGCCAATCCCTCTTTGTTCAGCCATGGCTGGGTCTCTGCCTCCCCTGTGCCCTCCAACCCCGTGGCCTCTCTGAGGCCTGAGCTCCATCGCCGTCCTGCTGGGACCATGTGGGGCCTTCCCAGCCGCCTCCCACTCTGGGCTCCCTTCCTCCCCTCCATCAGCATCCACCCTTCTCCCGGTCCACTCCCAAACACCCGCCGAGAATGTCCATCAGTGCTGGGCCCCCTCCTGTTCTCTTCCTCGCTAGGAGAATGTACTTTTCTTCATTGCTTTATTGTCCTTTTGGTGGGAGTCACAGGAGGGGCGACATACGTGTGGCCAGTAGTCTGTCTTTAAACAGAAATCTTCAGGGGCACCTGGGTGGCTTCGTCGGTTAAGCATCTGACTTCGGCTCAGGTCATGATCTCATGGTTTGTGGGTTCGAGCCCTGCATTGGGCTCTGTGCTGACAGCTCAGAGCCTGGAGCCTGTTACAGCTCAAAGCCTGGAGCCTCTTTCAGATTCTGTATCTCTGTCTCTCTCTGACCCTCCCCTGTTCATGCTCTCTCTCGCTCTCTCTCAGAAATAAATAAAACATTTAAAAAAATAAACAGAAATCTTCAATTCCCTCTTTTTTTGTTTATCTATTTTTTTAAAGTAAACTCTACCCTCAACGTGGGGCTCGAACTCATGACCCTGATACCAAGAGTCACACGTTCCACGAACTGAGCCAGCCAGGCGCCCCTTCAATTCCCTTTTAATGTGTCTGTTTTATGGTTTTCAGGCCAAAGGTCACTCTCCCTCTTTTTTTTTTTTTTTAATGTTTATTTATTTTTGAGAGAGAGACAGAGACAAAGTGCAACAAGGGAGGGGTAGAGAGAGAGGGAGACACAGAATCTGAAGCAGGGTCCAGGCTCTGAGCCATCTGCACAGAGACCAATGTGGGGCTTTAACCCATGAACTGTGAGATCGTGACCTGAGCTGAAGTAGGTACTTAACTGACTGAGCCACACAGGAGCCCCTAAAGAGAGACGTTTTAAAGCAATTAGTGTCACCTCTGCAGAGGGCTATTTGGCCACAGCCGTCAGAATTAGGACAGTACCTGGTCCCTGACCTGTGATCCCACTTCTAGGAGCTGTCCATTAGAGAGGTGGTCTTTTTTTTTTTTATGCTTATTTATTTTTGAGAGAGAGAGAGAGGGGAACAGAGAGGGAGAGGGACAGAGCACGGTGGGGGAGGGGCAGAGAGAGAGGGAGACACAGAATCTGAAACAGGATCCAGGTTCTGAGCTGTCAGCAGAGAGTCCGATGCGGGGCTCAAACTCACCAACTGTGAGATCATGACCTGAGCTGAAGTCAGGTAGTTAACTGACTGAGCCACCCAGGTGCCCCTAGATAGGTGTTCTTATGCAAAATGACATATGTGCAAAGATATTTATTGCAGCACCGTTTATTTAGGCAAGAAATGGCGAAAAACCCAAATGACTGAGTAGAGACATAAATTAGATACCACCATATAATGGAGTATTATGTAGTTACACAAATGAGAGCACTCTATATATTGATAGGAAATGGTGTCCAAGATGTATTTCGTAAAGACTGAGGAAGGTAGATTAAGTGGCTAACACTTGTGCAACATTTGTGTAAATAAGATGTGTTTGTGTTGTCTCCACATAAAGTCCAGGGAAGTTTACAGCAACATTCACATCTCCAAGGAGGGGAACTGGCTGCTGGGAGATGGGGTGAGAGGGACACTTTGAGGGACACTTTCATTTATTTTCTTTTTTAATTTTTTTAGTGTTTACTTAGTTTTTGAGAGAGAGAGAGAGTGAGATCGAGAGAGAGAGAGACCAGGAGAGAGGCAGAGAGCAAGGGAGACACAGAATCCAAAGGAGGCTCCAGGCTCTGAGCTGTCGGCACAGAGCCTGACGTGGGGCTTGAACCAACAAACTGTGAGATCATGACCTGAGCTGAAGTTGGACTCTTAACCCACTGAGCCACCAAGATGCACCAAGGGACACTTTCACTATAAATGCTCTTGGACCTTCTAAATTATGGAGCACACAAAGGTGTTGTCTACTAAATATAAATAAATAAAATTTAAAATTCCCCCTTTGTGCCATCTCAATTTAGGTTTTTAAAGAGCAGGCATATTATACTAAATTATTATAAAATAACTTGTATGGTAATCTATATCCTCTGAATTCACATTATGTTCTAATATAACATAGCCCTTTAATATGATATATGCGTTTTACTATATAATATACCTGTATATTACATATTGTATTTATCATTCTTATCCTTTTTAAAGTCCTCTTTATAAAAAAAGAATCTGAAGGGAAAACATCAAAATGCTAACAGTGGTTATTTCTGGGTAGTTGGCATATGAGTGGTTTTAATTTTCTTCTCTCTTCTTTTTCTGTTGCTCTCCCAACTTATTTTAAATTTCTAAAAATTTATTTATTTTGAGAGAGACAGAGACACCAAGAGCGAGGGACAGGCAGAGAGAAGAGGGGAGGTAGGGAGAGAGAGAGAGAGAGAGAGAGAACCCAAGCAAGCTCAGTACTGCCAGCGCTGAGCCCGACACGGGGCTCAATCTCATGAACCTCGAGATCATGACCTGAGCCGAAACCAAGAGTTGGACACTTAACTGACTGAGCCACCCAGGCGCCCCTCCTGCAATTTTTCATGATAGAGATATACTACTTCTAATAATCAGGAAAAAGTCCTGTATGTTCTCCCTCCCCACTGTTTGCAGGAGTCCCTTCAGTGTGCACGTGAGGCCCCTGCCTGCATTTGCATCCTCCTCTGTGGTTGCCCATCCCTCCCACCCCCGTGCCTCCGGGGGGATTTATGACCCCTGAACACGGCCCCTTGGCTGTTCTCTCCTGTCCTGCAGTAATGTAACCCAGTCTGTCCGGCTCAAATACCCCCCTCCTAGATAGAATCAGGGGTGCCCTCCTTTGGGGCCGGGTAACCCACCGTCCCCTCTGGACTGGATTCCTCAGGTGAGTGGCCCTTGTCCTAGGCGTCGCTCTGCTTCCTGGCGTAGCGCAGGCCCTGACTCACCACGGGTGCCAGGAACGGGTGGGCCCAACAGCCGTTCCCTCGTTGCTTCTTCCACCTTCTGCAAGATGGAGGCACTAGGAGAATTACTCCTGGCCGCGGGCTGCACTTCGGTGTCTCCTTTCTGTGTGTCAGAGTTTCTAGGCTGCGAACTCGGTGTTCTGCCTGATGTGGCCGCAGTCCTCGTTCCTTCCCCTCCTCGTGGGGCCCTCTGCCTAAGTGGCATTCTTCAGACAGGGACGCATCTTCCCAACCAACGAGGGCCGCCGGACCGGCCCCCAGTGGTCCGGGGTGAGGGGAGAGGGCTCTCCCAGGGTGGCTCGCCCGGGAGGTAAAGGAGGCCCCTTCTTCATGTCCTTGGAGAACACGGGACTGGGAGACAAGGTGACATTTGCAGCAGAGACTTGTCCACGGCCCCCACTCAGGGGCCTTCCGGTCTTCCTGCCCGCCCCCATCTGGAGGGACGCTGGCCAGAAGGGAGGGGTGGGAGCCGGAGGGGTGACAGAGGCCCTGCTGCCCCTCTCCCTGCCTGGAGGACCTGAGCCTTCTTGCTGTTTTTCAGATCCTTGTGGAAGAAAGTCGCTGCCGGAGAATCCCACTCCTTCCTGGTTTCCCAGAGTGCAGAGACCAGTGGTGCATACACTGCCCCCCGTGCCCCCCATCTCTCACCAAGCCCTGCCCCCAGTTCATGGGGGAGCTGAACCTAAAGGAAATGGCAGAGGGAAAGATGCCAAATTCCTTTCCCGTCCATTTTTGCCCTGGCTTATTCGAGACTTTGCCCCTAACCTGGCCACTGTTCTCACCCTTTCTCCTAAGACTTCCCAAGAGGGTGAGTCTCAACCCGACAGTCTGGACACCGGCTCCTTCGCAGCATCGCCCTTGGATGAGAGCAGCACAAAGGCTGGAGGTGGGGCGCACATGACCCTGGGCCGACTCGGGCCGTTTCCCATGTAGCCCAGACCATTAAAGGTCTCCCCGTGTTCAAAACCCTTCCATTAATAAGCGCTAATGCCTAATACTCACTGAGAACCGGGTGTGTGCCAGACATGATCCGGGTGCGTTTCCTCAGTGCTTACAAAAATGGACATGTTGACTACATCTCTGTTTTGCACACAAGGAAACTGAGGCGCAGAGAGGTAGACGGTGACCCAAGGTGAATGGTCTATAGCCAGGATCTGAACCCTTGGGCTCCAGAGGCCGTGTCCTTAACTACAAGGCTAGGCTGCCAGGGGAGAGGCCGTCTTCCAGCCTTGCTGTGCCTCTTTCTTGAAGCTTCTTGTGAGGTGCACGTATTCCCCGCGAGGGCCCACGTGCCAGGGCCTAGTCGGCCTCCTGGGTATGAATTAGTTTAGCAGATCCTTCCCTCCCAGTCGGAGCTGACTGCGGGCCTAAGGATGAGCCCTGGGCTTCTTGTGGGGTGGGTGGGGAAGGGGGCCTCACAAGATGGCCTGCGGGTCAAGGAAGAGAAGGCAGGGTCGTCAGGGCCGCTGAGGGTGGAGGAGACAGGGAACAGTTAGGTCCTCAGCTCAGTAGGGACAACAGCTGGGAAACATGAGGAACCGTAAGGGTAGAGGGAGGAAGGGTCCGGGCTGACCCCTCGCCGCCAATGCTTTTGCTGTGACTTCCTGGAGTGGAGCAAAGGTGCTTGAAAACAGACAGACAGGGGAGTGGACAGACAGACAGGGCAGTGGAGGGGTGGCAACAGGCCTCGAGGCCCGACCTGGGCGTCAGGGTCCTGGGGGCCATAGCCTGAGCCCTGACCCTCCGAGGATGCCCCAGGCTACCCCATCAGAGTCCAGAGCCATGGTTCTGAATTCGAACCCCCCACACCCAGTCCTGCGCTTGGCGACCAAAAGGAAGGAAGTGGGTCTGTGCCAGCTGGATGCCAGATGCCGGATGCTGCCAGGATCCTTCTGTTGGCATTGCCTAAAAGCCCAGAATAAACTTCTGCGGCCACACACATGCTGTGGACCATTCAGGGCCCACTGCGTGCTCCCTGGGTCTTCGCGGCGAGGTGGGGAGGTGGCCCAGACTACCCTCACCTCAACTGTAAGGGCTTGAGCTCAGGGAGGTTGTCACTTGCCCAGGATTCAAACCCAGAATTGCACACACCGAGTGTGATACTCTTTCCACGAACCCCAGGGCTGTACCTCAGGGCTCCCAGCCAATGCCGCCAGCATCGGGGTCTTCCTGGGGCCCCTGAACCTCCGGAGTTCCTTGCCTTCCAGACCCTCTGGGCACTGCTTCCCAAACCTCTGTTTGCTTCAGAATTGCCTGGGGAGTGTATTTAAGATGGAGATTCCCAGAGTTCACCCCTCTTCCCAGAGATTTTGACTGCGCAGGTGTGGGTTGGGGCCCAGGGCTCTGAATTCTTAGCACCCACCAAATCATTCTAAAGACAGGAGGTTCCCGGATGCACCCAGCTCCAAGAAACCTGTGCTATTTGCTGCCTCAAACTCTTTCCCATGCCAGGGGGGGCCATAAACATCCAAGGGATGAACAAGGACCCCTCTATCCCTGGTTTTGTCTCTCAGGGTTCTCTTGTGGGTTTAACATGTTATAAAGGGCCACGGGAGACTTTTTCAGATTGCAGATTGGTTGTCTTTGCAGGCTCCAGGCTGCTTCTCCTGGGTTTCATGCCTCAGGGAAGGGACACGTGAGGTGAGAGGGCCACCTTGAGGTCGTGGCCAGGGCATGGGGCTGCACCCACATTTTCAGACCAGGTTGCTGCTCTCTTTGGCTAAAGTCCTAGAAGGGAGCCCAAGACCCCAAGGCAGTGTTTCTCAAATTGTGCTCCAGCCACCTTAGAATCACCTGTGGGATTTTTTGTTTTTGTTTTTGTTTTTGTTTTTCGGTGCAAATGCAGATTCCCGCCACCTAACCTTGCTTTATTGAGTGAGAATGGGGGAGTGGGAGCCAGGGCCCAGGACTCCGCATTCTTAGCTAGCTCCTCAGCCAATTCTTATGCTCGTGCATTGTTGAGATATCTTGCTATAGAACACGGACTTTGCAATGTCTCAGACCAGGGTTCAAAGCTCAGCTCTGCCACTAAATAGCTGTGTGGGTGGTCTGGAATTAATTCCTTAACCTTTATGAGACTCTGGCCTCCTCCTCTCTAAGAAGTGGGTTACTATGCCGGCTTCTTGGGGATGAAGTCAAACTGTGGGAAAATCGATACACAGCACCTGGCATATAGGAACCTCCGGGGAGGCGCACCCAGCCACATGGTAAAGAGAGGGATGCACAAGTTAAATGCGTTCCCTGGGAGGGAAGGGCTGGGAGGGGACGCGGAGCATTACTCATCCATGGCAAACACTGAGCTGTTCTAACACATTTCTGACCCACGTTTCCTGCAGGGTGAGCTCAGTGAAGCCTTTCAAGGTGACCAGAGCTGGTTCCCATCCTCAGGTGCGAGCCATCCCAAGTCGGAGCCAGGTGATGTAAACAAAACAACCATTCAGTTTGGCTTCTCCAAGGCAAGTCCTCCATCCACCACCCCCACCCCCGCCCGCTGTCCAACCCCTTTCCCCTCCACTTTACATTCCCAAACCCCTCTTGTGGTGGGACAAGGTCAGCCAAGGGCCCCGGGACCTTTAGACTGGCAGCTGGCTGCTGGGAATGGGGAGCCTGTGAGTCTTCCTTGCCTTGGCTCTCCCAGTCTGGCTGATCCAAAGAAATGCCAATGCTTTCGAGAAGCTTCAATCATTCATAACGGGCCAGCTCCCTCCGGAAATGCTCCCCAGCTCTGCTGAAAGCCTGCCAGGGGACGTGGTGACGTGGAGCTCTCAGCCCACACAATGGACACCGGCAGAACAATGTGAAGCAGGGAAAACATCCCGCTTGTCCTTAGGCTCACATCCTCCTGGGAGCCCACCCCACGCCCATCCCAAGGCTCCCAGAGCTAGTGGAGAAGGTGGGGGGGGGGGAAGGAGAGGGAGGGGTGCAGAGAGGGGCCCGGGGCAGCTGTGGAAGAGGGAAGGTGAAGAGTGGCTGTATTCTGAACCAGTTGGGCGAGTCAGATTCAAAGTCAAATCTGCTTATTCTGGGTCCTCTGCCAGTGACAGGGGCCAAGGGCTCAACAGCCTCACACTGGAACTGGATTAAGAGCGGATTAAAATCGGAGCTGGCAAACAAAGCAGTTAGTTCACTGGGCAGCGAGGCAGGTAGGTATACCTGGTGGGAGGTCTTGCTATGTCATTTAACTAACCGTGTGCAAGGTGTGAAGCCTCCCAGAACCTCAGTTTCCACATCCATGAAATGGGGTAATCGTGCCTGCCCTGTCTACCTCACAGGTTGTTTTCAGAGCAAAATGGGCTAGTGTGTGTGAAGGGCCACAGTCATTGCAAACGGATTACTTGGTCACCAGCTGGTGTTGTTACCCTAACAAAGCAGTTAGGGGTGGGGTGGGCGTGAGGACCACCCAGGCAGCTTACAGTCCGAGCCCTAGGAAGAGACCTAGCAGACACTGGAAACCTGAGTACAGAATGCAGGCTGTTAGAATTTCTAGATAGTCAGGCTTGGGCATAGGACTAGCTGGAGGTGAGGGTGTTGGAGGACTTACCTAGAGGTCACATTACCGTATTTCAGCTCTGGTTTTACTCAGGTTGTGTGTATTTGGGTGACTTTTGGGTATATGGAGGTCATGAGAGGCTGTTGGTGCCAACAGAAAGGAGCATACAGAAAATATTCATCGGGCTGATCAAGGAAGGCTTCCTGGAGGAGGAGAGTTTAAGGCATGCTTGAAAGGAGGAGGGAGGGAAGTGATTCATACAAAACACTGAAGGGGAAACAGGTTGGTGTAAAATCTGGAGCAGGGAGGACACTGTAGGGCATCTGGGCCCCCCCTTCATTATAGGACAGAGGAATTGAGTCCCAGCAAAGGGAAGGCATCTGTCCGAGGCCCAGTGAGTCTGACGGAGCTGGAGCTGCTGAGGGAGGTGGAAGGAGAAGTCCAGGCAGAGGGAATACGGACAGACGGACTATGGAGGTGCAGAGGCTTTAAGAGAGGAAGCCCTTTTGGGGAAGGGGGGTCCTTGGCCCAGCACCATGAGTGCAGAGGCAGTGGATGGTCAGACCCAGGTGGAGAAAGAGGGGACCTTGCCGAGGAGATGCCAGTAGGAGAGTCAATGGGATGTTAGACCCCCACTGCACCAGGGCCACATTCTTTTGGGTGGAGGGAGTAGAGTCTGGAAACACCTAGAAACCAGACTGGCTTTACCTTGTGACTGTAAATGGGCACTTATGCCTACAGAGGTCTGAGCACAAGGCAGAGGTAGCCTGGGGCGGGGGGGGGGGGGCGCTCCCTGCTGCTGGGCTGGGGAGGAAGGGACTGGAGAAGAGGGGATTCTAGCAGATTCCTGATGTATCAGATGTTTCATTTTTATATTAGCTCATTTTTGTTCACAACCCTGACCTGAACAGAGAGTGTAAACAACTCAGGGTAGGAGGCTCCTAAAACTCACAGGTGCTGCAAACGCTGAGGAAAGGGAGGGGAGGGGAGGGAGGCTCACAGCGGGCAGGGCAGGGGGCTCACATCCTCTGGGATTATCACCAGGGCATCTGTGAGGTGCAGATAAACGAAGCCACTTCGAAGCCACTATTATTATTTCTGCAACTGGCTTATCTCTCTCTGACCAGACGTGAGTTCCTTGAGGAAAGAGCACTGTTTACTTATTTCTAAATCTTTAGTGTTTCACAGAGTTGCTTGGGCCAAGGAGATTTTTAACAAATGTCTGTTAAAGTACAAAAAAACCCATTTAAAAAAATACAGCACTCTGCCTAAGCCATAGATGTGTAAGGATAAGGGACATCAGTATTCTCAAGCTCTGATGGCCGTTTGGGAGGATGGGTGGCTCGTCTCGCACAGAAGGGGTTTTACTCATCCCTGTGTCCCCACACAAGCCTTCCTCCCTCTAGTGAGAAACCTTTGGCTTCTGGTCACAGCACTCACCGCCCGGTGAGACACTCACCGCTGTCTGCTTCTGCCCTGGGAGACAGGTAACAATGTGGTACTCTCTATGTGGCCAATAAATTCTGAGCATTTCCCATGTATTAACTCATTTAAATTTTTAATGTTTATTCATTCCTGAGAGAGAGAGAGAGAGAGAGAGAGAGCGCGCGAGTACAAGTGGGGGAGGGGCAGAGAGAGAGAGGAAGACACAGAATCTGAAGCAGGCTCCAGGCTCCCAGCTGTCTGCACAGAGCTCAACATGGGGCTGGAACTTGGGAATGGCGAGATCATGACCTAGGCTGAAGTCAGATGCCTAACCAACTGCGCCACCAGGCACCTCTATGTATTAACTCATTTAACCTCCACATTAATCGTCCTATTTTACAGATGTGGAAACTGAGGCATGGAGAAGCCATGTTATGTGGTCCCACAACCAGAAAGTGGTGGGACAGGATTCAAGTCGAGGCAGCCAGGCACTAGACAGAGCTCTGCTCTTGACTTCCACACCGCATTGCTTGTGAGTCCCGATCTTCCTCACTACCTTATACAGTGACGCTGGGCCGTCAATTCCATTACCAAGTGGAACTTGGCCGCAGGTACACAGTAACAGGTAGCCGAGGGTCACCTCTCTAACCCCTGGGCCCGTCTTCCCCAAGACAGCCTTCCCTCTCATCAGCTCCAGCTTCTGGAATCTCAGGTCTGTTCATTCCCACACCCCAGAGTCAGTTCCAGCCCTTGAAAGGCCAAGGTAGTCTGGTCTTAAAGCCAGCGACCTGACTGGGAGGGGGGCCCAGGCCTCCGGGAGTCCCAGGGGAAGGAGGTTTGCAACCCAGAACTGCGGTTTAATATGTTTTTCTCGCGACTCTGAGCAACGCTTCTCACCTGTGGGCCAGACCTTGTTGCCCAGCTTGGCAAAGTGGAGACCCAAAGAGTAGACCAGGTACAGATCCGGCTGCGGGCTGGCCCAGAGGGCGCCTTCCTCTGCAAGCCGGTGGGACTTAGGAGAGGCAGTGCATGCTCCCCGCCCCACACCCCCCTCCGAGTTCCCAGGAGGTGCTTCCCAGCCCCTGCTTCCGGGCTTCTAGGGACACAGCAATTGCTACCTCAGAAGGCAGTCGATAAACTTTGAGTGACACCTTGACCCGATGCTTTTATTGTAAACTTTTCCACGTCACCTCCTTCCCCAGCTCTGTGGAGACAAAACTCTGGGCTGAGGTCATCTTCTTAAAGTCTTGCAAAATCTTTGAGGTAGAAGGTGCTTAATACATTCTTGCAAATAATTAAGATTTTATCAAGGGTAAAGAAAGCAAGAAAAGAAAAAGTGGCAAATTTTAATGCCAGGCTTGGGATCTGGGGAAGGAGGGAGCTGGAATTCACACCACCGTTTACTGAGCACTGGGTGTCAGACCCCTTACAAGCATTCAGGGTGTTGTCACAGAGAAGGAAATTGAGGCATAGAGGGGTTAAGTCACATGCCCAAGGTGGCCCAGCTTGCAAACAGTAGAGATGGGATTTGAATACAGGTCCCTATATTTTGGAGCCCTGGATGTGTAAGACTCCTTCTCAGGAACGCAGGACCCAGCTGACCCTCCTCCAGGGAACACCTGAATGGCTTAAAAAGGTTTTATTGTATCTGAAATGTAAAAAAGAAAAGAAAAGGAAGGAAGGAAGGAAGAAAGGAAGGAAGGAAGGAAGGAAGGAAGGAAGGAAGGAAAGAAGGAAAAGAAAGAGAGAGAAAGAAAGAAAGAAAGAAAGAAAGAAAGAAAGAAAGAAAGAAAGAAAGAAGAGAAAGAACTTGGTAAATTTTAAAAGAATGACTACAAGACAATTCCCCTTCCCCCAAGTAACTGAGATCTCATGAGAGGAAGCCAAGACCACATCCTAACTGTCTCTGACTCTGAGCTCCCCCAAGTAGGGTCTAAGTCAGGGTCAAGTTTGTATTCTGGGTACTGAAAACAGATCCTGGCACATTGTCAGGAGCCCTCAGATGAATAATAAATGGGAGAAGGAGGCAGGGAGGGGGGAGGGGGAAGGAGAGGGGAGAGGGGAGGGAGGGAGAGGCAGAGGGGAGAGGAGAGGGAGGGAGGAGGCAGGAAGACAGGGACTGGGCAGAAGCTCCAAGCAGGGAGAAGTGCTACTGCATCCAGAGGGGCAAAGCCCCCCCCCCCCACTGCCACACGTTGGCTGAACCCCCCAGGCCACACAGCCGTTGCCACCCGCCCCCATGCTTGTGCTGACATCACTAGAGAAGGGATGAGGGTGAGAGAAAGGAACGCTTGGCATCAAGCAAGATTCTCAAGGATTTGAGGCCTGGGGAGGCTGCAAAATCTTCTTCCTCAGGGAGGAGGCCAGGTAGATGGTGGCTCTCCAGGTTTAAGTGTTTCCCCTCTCCCCCCCAAAGAGGAGGGGGAGGGGCAGACCGAGGGTGTGGCAGAGGGAAAAAGGGAGAGAGAGTGGGGGAAGAAGGAGGGAGGGAGGGAGGGAGAGGAGAAAAGGCTGGTGGGCAGGGAAGGCGCTGGCGGGTCCGTCCTGTCTGAGGAGGGGGCTCACCCTCACTGGAGCTGAGCACTGACCATCAGAAAGGACACACCCACAGTGCCCCCCCCACCATGTCCCCTCCTGCCCTTTCTGTTGGTGGATGTTGGGAGGTCCAGAGGGTCCAGAGGAACTGGCTGATGGCAGGGGGCATGTGGTGGGGTGGGGGTGGGGGGACAGCGACTGCTGGCTAACCCTCTGGTGCCTATGGTGACCTTTGCTTGCAGGTGACCGGAGGGCAAGGGTGCCGCTCCCAGCCCTCAGGATCCCAGCCGCGCATCCTCCGTGCTGGCTGCCCACATCTACCTGGGAGGCCGGTGGTGTGGCCGAGAGCATGGTGCTGCTCAGGTGGGCGGCCCTGGGTTCAAGTCCTGACAAGGCTGCTCACTTGCACAAGCAGCGGGGCCAGGCTCACCCCGGGGCCTCAGCCGCCCCACCTCCCATGCACCAGACAGGTCCCTGCCGCTGCTCCAGCAAAGCCTCCTCGGAGGGAGTCAGGTGGGGGGTGCCGCGCCCCCCTCCTCTCCTGGCGCCCTCCTCCTGGGGCTGATGTCTCCTGTGGGCCTCTCGGAGCCTTGGAAAACGGATCAGTGACTTCCCATCTCAGAAGGAAATCCAGAGCTTCTGTCCCCCGCTACCTCTCTGTTGTCGCGCGCCACATGACCCCGGGTGAGTGGTTCTTGGCCCTGGCTACACATTAGGCTCTAAGGAGCTTTTTACACACTACTGATGCCTGTCCCCACCACCAGGTCTGAGTGAATCGAATCTATCTGAGCTGGAACCAGGCATCGGCACTTTCTACACGCCGGCCACTGTGTCCAGCCCACCTCCTCCTTGCTCATTCTCAAGTCGCTCCCTTCAGGGCCTTTGCTGGAACACTCTGTCCTTGGGGTCCACATGGCTCCCCCCTCCAAGTCATGCTCCCCCTGATCTTGTCCGGGATTCCCCCGCCCCGGGACCATCACATCTCCCCTGACCCTGCTCGATTTTGCCTTACTACACTTCTGACCTCCTGATGTACCGGGCGTGTATTTGGGTGACAGCTTTCTAAGCTCTATGACACCAGGGACATGGAGTTCATTCACTCCCCTCCTCAGGGCCCAACACAGTGCCTGGCCCACAACAAGCGCTTGACGAAAACCTGTGTAAGGAAAGCCCTTCTCTGCCAGCAGGCCCGAGCCCCTGGAAGGGGAGGGCAGACTCATGCATCTCGGTGTCCTGCGACCAGCGGACCGATTTATGGTGCCGATGATTTGCTCTGGAGACAGAGGGGCTCATGCTGGGAGGTGCCAAGACCGGAAGCAGGTGTCCAAACAGACGGAGGTGGAAAGACGGGTCTCGAGGGGGCCCCTTCAGGGAAGAAGGGGAGGTCCAGCAGCAGCGCTGACACTCCACCGGTCCAAGCAGCCTGGCAGAGCCAAGGGACTGGAGGGGCAGGGCGCCTGGGAGCCCACAGGAAGGGGAGGGCGGGGCGGGGAGAGCCCGCCCCAGCTCCCACCCCGCCCCTGCAGCCATCCACAAATGCCTTTGGTCAGCAGACTACAAATGACCGGCAGAGCGGACGCGCTGAAGTGAGAGGCCAGTCGGGGCCCCGGGGCCCCCTGACCTACCCCAGGAGCAGATGGCAGAAGTGGCGCCGGGGGGGCATGACTCACTAAGGGGTGCTTTTGCCCAGGGCTCCAGCGAGATGAGCAGGCTCCTGAGCCCTAAGGCAAGGGGGGGGGGCAGGAAACAGGTGCCTGTGCTGTTTAGCCTGGCACTAGAAAGGCGGGGATAGCCCCTGCCGCCCTCCGCCCCTGCAGCTCAGAACCAGACTCTCCGGGCCCTCCAGCTTCCTTCTCCAGAACCGCTTTTCCATGGAAAGGTTTGGAGCGCCTGGTGCGAACCTGTCGCTGGGTCCCCAGGCTTTCTAGGGCGGTTCAGAGTGCTTCGAGGTCTCCACATAGAGCTCCAACATGCCCCCCACCCATGTGAGCCTCCACAGCAGACAGAATAGCCCCCCGACTCTTAAAGGGGCAGGCCCCTCTGTGAACGGTGGTGGGGGGCCATCAGTGGTGCCCACAATGGTGGTCTCTCGATAGCTCCAGCGAAGCGCCCACTTGCAGTCCTGCCTTGCATTCGTCTCCCTGGCTCTCAGCGCCCCGCACTGTCCACACCTCCTCCTCTCTGCTCCTTTCCCTCCTTGAAGACCAGTGGCTGGCATGGCAGACAGCCCTGGGATTCTTATTTGCTATATGACTCTGGGAGGACGTTCAACTTCACTCTCCTCACCTGCAAAGCAGGGAGAGAAATGGGCGCTGTGAGGGGTCTACGAGATGCTTCTGCACGTGCCTGGCACGCAGTAGGGAGCCTCATAAATTTCAGGTCTGTCTGGTCTCTTTCCAAACTCAGCTTTTTGTTTTGTTTTGAGAGAGAGAGAGAGAGCTCATGGAAGGAGCAGAGAGAAAGGGAGAGAGAGAATCCCAAGCAGGCTCTGTGGTGTGAGTGCAGAGCCCGCTCAGGGCTCGATTCCACAGCAGTAAGACCATGACCTGAGCAGAAACTAAGAGTAGGACGCTTAACCGACTGAGTCACCCGGGTGCACCCCCCCCCCCACGACCTTTTAGCTTAAAAGGTCGTACTCTGGGAGCACCTGGGTGGCTCAGTCAGTTGAGTGTCCCACTCTTGATTCAGCTCATATCATTATGCCAGGGTCGTGGGATCAAGCTGTCCATCACTTAGCATGGAGCCTGCTTAAGATTCTCTCTCTAGCTCATGCTCATGCCCCTCCCACTCATGCTTTCTCTCTCTCTTTCAAATATATATATACATATATATACATATATATTTGAAACCCTGATTCCCACCAGTGCATCTCCCATCAAGGACTAAGCGTCCTATAGTTTGGTGACCGCTGCCTGCAAAGAGTGAGGAAGTCTAGGGGACAGAAGTGGTGCTGGGCTGAGACCCAAGCCCTGGTCCGCCCCTTACTTTGGCGACCTTGGAAGACATCACCCAACCTCAGCACTCGCTTCCTTCCCTGAAAGCAGCCACGCCAAGGAGGTCAGCAGACTGGAAGGTTGTTACGGCCGGCCGTGGGGCCACTGCACAGGGAGGGTCGGGAGGTGCGGTTTGGGGCTGGCCGCCTCCGAGCGCTGTCAGGAGAACAAACCCGGACACTGACTTGGAAGACAGCGCAGGAAGCTGGGGACTTTGGATGTGTTTGGAAGAAGGTTGTGCACACCCACGGTGAGAGGCGGTCTGGGCAGCACAACGTGAATCCCGGGTTTGTAGAAACTGCTGCTTGGCTGGACGATAGAGGTGCGCACCCTCATTCTGTACCCTGGCCCTCCTCCGTGTCGACCTTCTCTTAAACCTCCCTCCTTCCCTCCCAGGAAGTCAGTAAGCTGTTTAGTTGCAGGAGCACAAGGGTCAGCTACAACAGCCAGCACCCCTGCCGGGGGTCCTGTTCTGGCCGGCTCCACCCCTCCACCCACCATCCGGGGCCCAGGCAGCCTCCACTCCCCCCAACACCAGACTTCCGGCCCTGGAGGCAGCAGCTTCCGGAATCCAGCAGGAAGGGTGCAGGGAGCCCCGCCCACGCCCAGGGTGGGCTCAGAGATGCACACAGACCAGACTCTCTGTCCGCTTTATATACATACACGTGCACAAGCACCCCCCCGCCGCACCCGAGGCCTGGGGAAAGGCCTCCAGTCCTCCATCTTTGGCATCAATCTGTCAAAATCAGCTTTTCTGTACAGACCGCTCGCTCCTTTCTGTACAACATGAATTAAATATATTATCTGTCTTTGTGCTGAGTCACAGGACATTCACAGTACAGTGGGGGGGGAAGGGAAGGACCTGTGGGGAGGCCAAGACCCTCCAGGGCTGCCCCTCAGGCTGAGGGGTCGAGCTGGGCAGGGGGCTCGTGTAGAATGGCCGGGCCTGGCCTCCTCTTGGCCTTGCCATTCAAGATTCGGCCAAGCGTCGAGGTGACCTTGGGGATACAGCAGGCGTGCTCCGAAGGGGTGGTGAGCGGTGCCTGCTTTGGGGCTGCGGCCCCTCATACTCCCAGCCCCCTAGGGCAGGGCTCTCAGGATCAGAGCCTGTGCATCCTATCCCACCTTCCTCCACCTCAGACCTACCCTTGGGGGGGGGGAAGGTGGGGGAAGGACTGGGTGGAGCATGGACAGGGCCACGGGGGTGGGAAGGAGGGAACGGGAGGCGAGGAGGGGAGGTTGTGCTAGCCCCAAGGAGCCGAGGCCCGCCTGGCACCAGTGTCAGGGTGACCCTGCATATCTTCGTGTGGCCCCCAGGACCGTGGCCCAGGGCCAGCTTATCAGCGCCCGGGCACAATGAGCAGGAATCGCTCTCGGGAAAGGGAGGACAGGCAGGAGCTTGGGTCAGAGTTCCAAGGGCAGTGAGTGCTCTACCACCTGCTGATTTAAGGCAATCCCTTCAGACTAGGAAGAGGGGTGGGAGCCAGCTGAGGTGACAGAGCGCAGCTGGTGGTACCAGGCCACCTCTGGACTCAGTTGGGGACCCGGCAGCATATGGGGCCTCTGACAAGGAGAGGGGATAGGAACTCGGTGAGGGCGTGCAGAAAAGGGCTGGGCGACTATTCTCTCTTATGGCCCAGGGACACCCTCCCTTCACGTGGGGGGAGGGGCTTTGGCACACACGCTGGCACCCAGCACTGCAGGGTCCTAGACAAGGTGCCATGTCGATTCCTGCTCTCCGAGAGTAAGAAGGTGAGTGACGTGTGGGTGGGGAGGCACGGGGGCGCCCGGGTCCCGGGCACAGTGCTCAGCCTGGCACCTGGATTCTCCTGTCCGTGTGGGTCCCACGCCGGTGCCCGAGCACTCTGGGGTGAGAAAGGGTCTGAAGTCCCTCCCCGCCCCCTCATCTCCTCCTGGGAAAGCAGCTCCGGCCCGGCTCCAGGGCCGGTGACAGAGGGCTTGGTGTGCAGGTGAAGGCTACAGGGGAGGCATGTGGGAAGCAGGAAGAGGAAACAGCCGTGGCCAGCAGGGCTGCCAAGAGGTGTTCTGGGCCAGCCATTAGCCTTGCTCCTCAGTCCTGCTGGGGCCACACAGGCCCCATCCTGCTCGTGGTTGTGCTCACTGTGACCTCTCGTCTCTCCGGGCAGCAGCAGGTGGATACGGCTCAGAAGATGCTCTGTCGCCGGTTCTTCCCTCGTCCTGGACAACAGAGGGGAGGGGTGGGGCTGCAGAGGGGAGGCTGGGCAGAAGGGTGCCCGAGGTCAGGAGGGACGGCTGTCCTCCGGTGCTGTTCTGACAGCCAGCAGAAGTATGCTCTCAGAAGCCAATTGGTCCTGGGTTCAAATCCCATCTCTGTTACTTACTAGCTTCATGCAATTGTGACTCAACCTCCCCTATGCTTCAGATTCATTGATTATGTGATGAGGAACATTAATAGTACCTATTTCAGGGTACCTGGCTGGCTCAGTTGGGAGAGCCTGCTATGCTTAAACTGGGGGTGGTGAGTTTGAGCCCCATGCTGAATATATATATGTATACACACATGCAAAAGCACCAGCTTCAAGGGGTGTTTTAGGATTAAACAGAATAATGCACCTGTCAACCATCGGCTGCTCTAGAGACAAGGTATGGAGGTGAGAGCAGTCAGAGTGTGAATGTACCAGAGAGAGCACGCACCTTCATCGGGGCTTTGTCAGATGCAGTGTGGGGTCTGGGGTGGGAGCTGACAAAGCACACACTGGAGGAGGAAGCCTGGGCAGGAGATACGGAAACCAGCCCCTTCCTCGCTCCCCACGGGCTCCTGCAGAGGCCAAGCTGATTCCCCCACCGCAGGGACTGGATGAGCCGCTCAGCCCCACCTCTGTTCTTCCAGAGGGAGGAGCACCTGCATGGTCTACATGTACGCCGACAAGTGGAGCGGTGGGGGAGCCCCTACCTGGCTGCTGAAAGGCCAGGCCCCGGTAGCCCGGGTCCTTCTGGAGCTGGATCTCCTTCAGGGAGAAGATGGAGGCAGCTACAGTGAGGGAGGGGAAAGGCAGGGAGAGAGCTGGGTGCGGGCGCCCTGATCCCAGAGCCCGTGGCCCCCCACACCTCCTGGCTGGGGACCCCCTTCATTCAGGACTGGGCCTTTGAGGCAGTGTCTTAGATCCCACGGGTTTGTCCCTTAGTTCCAGACGAGAACCCAAGGAGGGGAAGCCCTGGGCCCGAGGCAGCCCAGCTAGACGGGGACCTGTGGCCTCTTTGCTCCAGTTCTTCCACCCGCACCCACTGCCTCTTCTTTGGTTCTGGGGCGACCCTGGTCCCCTCCCCCAACCTCCCCCAGGCACTCACTATCTTCAAGCTGGTGCACACGCTCCCCCAGAGACCGGAAGTAGGGGTGGCTCAGGGCAGCCTCTGCTGACATGCGGCTCTTGGATTCATACTGAAAGGCAGAGCATAGGCTGCTGGGCCCTGGCTGGGGACTCTGGGCACCTCTCTGGGCAGCGCAGCTCCCACACTAAGTTAGACGGCCAAGAGGCGCGGGGCTGGAGTCTAACCCAGGAGCCCCCGGGGTCAGCCACCAGCCTCCACCTCCAAGCCGGTCCTAGGTCTCGGCTCCTAGGGTCTCCAACCACCAAGAGAAAACCAGAAAACGGGTCTTCCAGAGAATGACCTCCTCTCGGGATAGAAACACAGGTGCTAAACAACCACGACCCCAACATCAATAATAGTGATACTAACATGTAACACCACCTACCACCCTTCACTGTGTACTTACCTCAAGACAGGCCCCACACTGTGTTCCATAATCTCAGTTTATCCTCATGACTATCTTATAAAATAGGGATTATCAATTCCTCTTTGCAGTTGAGGAAAGGGAAGCCCAGAAAAGTTCTAGAGCTTGCCCAAGGCTATACGGCTAGTAATTGGGTCTGAACCCACTTATATGAGGTTTGAGTTCAAAGCACGCCCACTCCCAAGCCTGTGTGGAGACAGGGGCTCTTCTTGGGCTTGAGGGTGGGGCGACAGGGTGGAAGATGGGGTAGACGGCTGAGCTGTGAGGACAGAGCTCTGGCGGAGGGCCAAGGTGGGGCGTGGGGGCTTTGGGGCTATTTGACGGCTGGGACCAGCCGGGTGCACACTCACCAGGAGGAGGCCGGTCAGGAGGTGGATGCCTTCAGTGTCCAACCTGCAAGAGAATGGAGGGGGAACAGGCCTGGCCTGGGTGGTGATGGTGGTGGTGGTGGTGGTGGTGGTGGTGTGTGTGTGTGCGCGCGCGCGCGCGTGCACGTGCAGCCACCTCCAGAAAGGCCAGCCAGGACCACAATCAGGACAGGAGGTGTCGGGAGGCAAGGCTACCTGGGAGCGTGGCTGATGAGCGGCTGGGGGAGGTACCGCGGGAAGTTGTAGGCTCTGAACTCCGACAGGGCCAGCACGCCAGGCCACGTCTCTTCCGTAGGGGTCCCTGGGGAGACGAGAGGGGGTGGGAAGGACACGGTGAGGGGCCAGGGCCAAGGGCAACTTGGACAGGAGCAAGGAAAAAGGTGGGGGCAGAGAATGGCGGAGGCCACAGGGGTCTCCGCTCCGTTGAGAGGGAGTGGGAGCCCCTCTTCCCATTCCCTTTAGGCGCCTGGGCTGGAAAGACTTCTGGCGCCCCCTGGTGGCGAGAGGGAGGGAGCGGCCGGAGACTGACCGAGGAGTCGGAAGATGAGGTGCAGTTCCTCCTTGACCGTGGAGCCGGGGAAGAGGGGCCTCCCCGTGGCCATCTCGTAGTGGATGCAGCCCACGCCCCTGCGGGGAGCAACCGGCAGGGGCGACGTCAGGCTGGGCCTCCTCGCACCCGCCCTTCCTAGGGCTGCTCCACCAGGGCACCAAGGATGCCCTTCCTGCCACCGTGGCTCAAGTGGTCATGGCTCTGTGGTGGGTGGCCCGGGGCACGGGAGGCTGGCACAGCCCAACCCGCCACCGTGGCCTCTCTCTGGGGCTTCTCTCGGCTCCCCCCTCACTCTGTTGAGTTTGTGTCTGCACCCATGTGGCACCCTTAAGCAGTGCTGTCTCCAGCTCTGTCCACGTGTGCCCCTGCTGCAAGAGGTAAGTCCATACCTCCACTCTCCTGGGGCCTCCCTGCACAGAGCACAGTGGCCATTCATTGGAAAGCTGTGTTTTAGCTTTAAAATTAGGCTGAGTTTTCATTCAATGCCAAATCATATGCATGTTGATTTTAACACAAAAATAATATATACCCTTTCCAAAATGTTCAGTAGAACCAATGCTTGGGGAAGAGTTTCCTTTGGAAGCCCTCCTGTACCCTCTGGCCTAGGGGGTCTCTGGGCGCATGTTTCAGAAGCATAGCCCTGGAGGGTCTGCTTAGAGCCAGGGGAACCTCCATGTAGCCCAGAGTTAATTTTTCATATCCAGTTACTTCAGCAGGATGTCACATGGCTTCTAGTCAAAGGTTCAGCAATTCTTTGCAGAGGGACTTGAGGCCACAAAAGGGAGCGTGGAGGTGTGCCAGCCCCCCTCACCTTGGCCCCACGAAGCTCACTCACCACATGTCGATGGGGGTGGAGTACTCTGTGGACCCCAACAGCACATCAGGGGGCCGGTACCACAGGGTCACCACCTCATTGGAGTAGGTCTTTGTGGGCACTGACTTGGCCCGGGCCAGTCCTGGGGACAGACACGTTACTGAATGTCCGTCCCCCACAGCGCCCACGTCCCCAGACCACCGTGCCGGCGGCCCCCTCGCCTTGGCGGCCGCGGCCCTCACCAAAGTCAGCCAGCTTCAGCTCGCCCCGCTCACTGATGAGCAGGTTCTGCGGTTTCAGGTCCCGGTGCAGGATCTTGCGGCGGTGACAGTAGGCAAGGCCCCGGAGCAGCTGGAACATGAAAATCTGCCGGAGGAGGAGGGGAAGAGAAAGGTGAGCAACAGGAGGGGAGAGCATAACCCCCTGTGTCTCCGCCCCACAGCTCGCATGGGGACAGGGCAGGGACAGAGGGGCCGTGAGGTGTGACGGGTCTGGAGAGCTAGCTCGTGCTCCCCATCCTGGGCTCCATCTATCCCGGGGAGTCCCAGCCACAGAGGAGTGCACGAGGTATGCAGAAGAGGCAGCAGGGTGCTGGAGGCCAGAAAATTCTCTGGCCTGGGAGCTGGGGGAGTGGGGAGCAGAGTGCCATAAAGGGCCAGGAAGGGCCTGGGTAGGGAGGTCTGCACTTGATTCGTTAACAATGACCAGAAGAGGTCACTCATTGCTTCTCACTTCTCCAGAAGCCTCCCTTCATCCATACACCCATTTGACAGATGGGAAAACTGGTGCTCAGAGCAGGAGAGGGGATCTTATACCAACAGCTAGATGGTGGTGAAGGGTGTGTGTCTGCATTGGTGGGGTAGACTAGGGTGCTTACCCTGAACGGCAGTGACCTTGCACACCCTCATACATATGAAGATCTGAGCAACCTCAGCAGCTGGGCCCCTCTTGCTGAGAGCGGGTTCCCATGCCAGGCTCGAAAACGGGTGGGTGCCAAGATGGGGTGCCAGAGGGTAGGCGGCCCTCCGTGAGGCCCTCACCTTGACGTTATGCATGCTCATGAGGTTTCCACAGTGGTCCAGATACTGCTTCAGGTCACTGTCCTGGAACACGGAGCTTGACTCAGCCCCGACTCGTCCTGACCCCTGGCCGGAAGCCCCTCCCTGGGCAGGGCCCAAGCTCTGAGCTGCCCTTAAGCCCCGTTGGCCCACTCCTGCATGGGGGCATCTGAGAACCTGGTTCTAGAACAACACTTGGGCTGCCCCCACCCCCACCACAGAGAGGAGAAGCTGCTAGCCCCAGCGCCGCTCACCAGGTACTCGAACACCAGGGTGAGAGACCGCTCCGTGTGGACGAGGTCATGCAGGGTCACAATATTGGCGTGTTTGAGGTTCTTCAAAAGAGACACTGTGGGGGATGACAGGCCCGCCTGGGTCCCTGGGACCCCACACCCCCCTCGTACCCTCTCTTCCCGGGATCGGCCCCAGGAGCCCCCGCTCCAGCAATGACCCTGTGTCCTCAGGCTTCCACTGGGTCTCAGGTCGCCACCCTCCTCGCAGGAGCCCCCAGGGGAGCAGGGCCCTAGGACATCGTACCCTCTCGGATGGCCGTGCAAGGTGCGCCCTCCTCATGCTCCAGCCGGATCTCCTTCAGGGCCACGAGGTTCTCTGTCAGCTTGCTGCGCCCCTTGAAGACGGTGGCATAGGTACCCTGGGGACGAGAACCCCAGCCGCAGCAGCAGCCACACTCAGGGCCCGCGCGCCTCCACCTGGGCTGTGCCCTTCGCCCTTCTTCTCCTCTCACGGATATTCCGTGTTTCCTCCGAGGCCCCCCTCTCTGTGACCATCCCCCCCACCCCTCCCTGTTCAGGATGGACTGTCCTTCCCCGAGGCCCCCACAGGCTGGGTGCCGTTCTGTTGTGACCCCGGTTTTGTTCTTCCTTATGCTGACGTTTACACCTCCTCTCTGGGGTCCTGGAGGCAGGGGGCTGTGTCTGTAAACCTCCGCCCGCCCCAAGGCTCTGACGCCAAGTACGGCCCAGCAGTGACACAAAGAGCTAACGGCACCCAGGGCTTACCGTGTGCGGGCACTAAGTGTGTACATGAGCTTATTGTAATAACCTATTCCAGCCTCACAACCCTAGGGGGCAGAGCAGTTACATCTCCATTTCCAGAGGAAGAACCCAAGGCAGAGAGAGGTCATATAACTCGCAAGGCCACAGGGCTAGTGAATGGTAGAGCAGGGATTTGAATCCCGAGAAATACTTATAGGGGAAAAAAAATAAAAGAGGGGACTATGCCCAGAGCCCATGGGCCCCTCCATCCTTATGCCCTCCTCCAGGACCTGGGCCCCTCAACACCTGCAGAAGGCTGGGCCAGATGGGATGGCGGGGATGACGTGCCTCTCTGAGGCAGGGGGAATGAGAAGGCGGCGGGGGCGGGGGCGGGGGCGGAGTGGGGAGGGGAAGACACTGTCCCTGCTCTTAACGGTCCTGCCCAGCCTCTTACCTCTCCCAGTTTGTCCAGTTTCACGTATGTTTCCAGTTTCCCGAAGCCGATGTCTGACTGAGAGGGAGAGACACAGGGTCCTGTGAGCTTGAAGACCCCAGTAGCCCCACATACATGACACCCCCCAGCCAGCCTCCAGGAGGGAAGGGAATGAGACCCCCATCAGTGAGAGGGAACGACAGAGGCTAGCAGGGATGACAGCAGCCACAGATCCCGCCTCTTGGCCTCTCCCCTCTATGCCCGTGATAAAGGAAGGAGCCCTCAGGAGTGAGAGTTTCCTCCTCCCTGGCAGTGAAGGCTGTGGAGCCAGGGCTGGGGCACGTGGGGCCGCACACCTTCTCACGTGTCTGTCCGCCCTGATCAATCACCAGCTCGATGACCCCTGGGCAGAATCCAGTTCAGAACCCGCCTCCCCAGCAGCCTCTCTCATCAGCCCACCTTTTCTAGCTTGGAGGACAGATTCCTGGATCCCACCACCCAGAGTCTGATTCTGTGGGTGTCGGGAGCAGGGACCAGAGTCCGTGTGTTTTGCAGGATGCTCCCAAGGAAATCTGATAAGCGGCCATGCTTGGAGAGCAGGTGCCAGCTGCTCTGTGGCTCTCACTCCAGTGAAGATCCTGGGGCCCAGAGGGGGATTGAGGCTCAGCGCCAGCCCTGGTGGGGCTCCTCTAGGCAACCGAAGTTGACCAAGGAGTACAAGGTTTGTGAGTCTCCTGAGGCCAGCAGGTGGCGCCAGAGGCCCACAGACGACTGCTGACCTCAGCTGCCACCCAAAAAACTAGGACTGATGTATCCAAGTTGGGGAGAAGGTGGTCCACCCTGGTGACCTCGGGCCCTTCTAGGACTCACCAGGGATGCTCGGCGGGACATGCGGCTGAGCGGTTTGGGCAGGTCTGGACTCTCCAGCTGTAGCTTCTGCAGGAGTTCCTGGGGTAGACGAATGTCCATGGGCAGAGAGAGCCTCTTACTGATGTCCTACAATGGCCGGGAGGAGACAGGGACACTAGCATTTGCTCCACGTTGCCTTGTGCTGTGGGACCTTTCCCCCAGGGCCTGGCTTTACCCGGACGGCAAGCCCAGCAGGGCCAAACCACGGGCTGTGACCCCAGCCTCAGAGCTGCTTCAAAGATGTGCTCCGAGACATATGCGAACACACAGGGGCTGCTGTGTGACCTTAGGAGGTCCCTTCCCCTCTCTGGGCTGTAGTATAACCATCTATAGAATGAGATGCCTACAGATGCTGTGATTCTGTAAGCCTGTTTTGCATTTACTTGGGCGCATGCATATGGGTCACAAGAACAACAGTCAAATTGTCTAGCCCTTGCTATGCACCAGGACTGTTCTGTGCACTTGGTATATATTAACTTGCTTAATCTCCGCGATGACCATTTTAACACAAGGAGACTGGTATGCAGTGCTTGAGAAACCTGCTCAAGGTCACAGAGCTGAATAGGGGCAGTGCTGGGATTTGAACCCCTGAAGTCTGGCTCCCAGGCAAGCACCCTCGTTGGGCATACATTGTGGATGCATCCTGTCACCGGTACAAGGCAGAGCCCTGGGCCCCTCACCTCCATGGAGAAGCGGCGCTGCGTCTGCCGCCGGTACTGCATGCCGGGGGATGACTGCGCAGGGTATTCTCCACTGTCTGTTGGAGAGAAGGTGCTGGACTCCGGCTGGGGGTCTCTGCCAAGAGGACTGAGCTGCAGGTCTGAGAGGGAAAGGCATCAGCTGCCCACCCTGCCCTTCTGCCCCTGAGGGAGGGGAGGGGTGGGGAGGGGAGTCTGCTGCCCCACCTCTGTCCTTCCCCAGCAGTGAGGGTATGGTCAGGACGGGCCAGCGGGGGCTGCGGGGGAGCATCACGGATGGGGTGGGCGGGGGGGGCGGCAGACCTCTCACCTTCATTGTGCCGGTTGTGGAGCTGGTTGAACTGCTCTGTGAACTCCGTCAAGGACTCCTCGATGGTCTCTGTGCGGGGCACGGATAGGGAGAGACGGCGCTTAAAGTTCTTCATCTTGTTCATGGTCGGCAGGGACCAGGCAGCGGGGCCTAAGACAGCAGAGAGAAGAAGAGCAGGTGAAACAAGGCATCGGTGCTGTGCTGACACCGGATGCGAATTCTGGGTCTAGGTCTCCATCTGCCCTTCGAGCCCGGGGGCCCTGCATCCGGAAGCTGGGGTTGCATCTTCCTAACCAAAGTCCAAGCCCCCAGCAGAGAGAAGCTAGCCTCTCCTTCCCTGTGAATCTCGCCCCCCAGGACTCCCTGCTCCTGGGGAGACAGTCACACTACGAACCAAGCAGTGTAGCAAAGTACCGCTCCTAATAGCCGCGTGACAGGCCAGCAGGACCCTGGGGCCTCACCAGGGCCAGACGGCGGGTCTGGCCGGAGAACCCTTTTAGCTGCTGGAGGTCTAGAGGGTTCTCGAAAGAGGCCCGGAGTGGCAGCAAGGAGACCAGAACTGGGTGATGCTCAGGCCAAACAGCTCTTTACCAACTTGCGTGTGAGCCCGAGTGTGCCAACAGCCAGAGAGCAGAAGCTGAACATCAGCTCGGCCTACGGCCTTGTGACAGAATCTGGCCCAAACTCCCATTTCATCCTGCTGCTGACACCTGGAGGTCCCTCTCTGGCTTGTCCTAGGTCCCTGGGAGACAGGAAAGGGGAAGGAAGGGACAAGGGAGGGGCACACGCTGGCCCAGCCCCATCTCTCCAGCTGAAATGTGGGAGGTCAGGAGCAGCTGAAGGTCTCAGGGGAAACACAGAAGTCTGCCGACAAAGAGGGCCTTGGGGACAGGAGGCTGAGCCCCTCCCTCGCCAGAGCCCTGAGTGCGGGAGGGTGTCCCCTGCAGAGAACACAGTGGGGAGAAGGGTGGGCTGCTCTGCTCACCCTAAAAGCCCCTCTCTCACCCAGAAAGGGTTCCCTCCCTGTGCCTCCCCAGCCCTCCTGCTCTCTGAGTGAGGGGACATCTCTGGCCACCCAGCAAGACTGCTTCTTCCTACAGATACTTCCTTCTCTGTCCTGCCCCGAAAACCGGAGTGCAGCTGTCCCACCTCGGTTCCCCAAACTGTCCCCTCCCCGCTCTCCTTCATGATTTCACAAGATCTCAGTGTGGTTGCCCTCACCCTGCTCTGCCCACACCTCCCTCAGCTGCTGTGCAGTCGGGACCGAGGGGGCTCAGAAGGGCCCCACTGACGCCTCCCAAGAGGGCATCCAGGGGCAGTCCTGTGATGGGAGGGGGACACTCTGCTCCCTCTCCCAGCTTTTACCCACGCACCAAACACAGCCCATCCCCAGGGGATGCTCTCAGTCCCGTCACTAGCCAGTACCCCGTTGCCAAGGCAACCAGACCCCTCCGGAATCCTCCTGGTTTAAGGGTCAGTAATATGCTTGCTTTGCTTAATGATCATCCTCTGTCCTCAGCCAGCCTGGAAAGGGTCCCTTCCCCGGGCCCACAGGCTCCTGGCTGCCCCCAAATGCACCCGAGTGGTGGCCCTGCATTGAGCCTGGACCCCGAGACTGGGGCTGGCCAGGCCCTGTCTCCTCAGGCTGCCAGGCCTCAGAGTAGAGGGCTCAGGGCCACGCTGCCCGTGAGCCCATCTCTGTCAGTGGCCCTGGACGCTTGCTTAATTCAGCTCAACAAGTGAGGACTGAGTACCAAGTACCTACTGTGTCCAGGCATGGCACTAGGCACTGGGGTCACAATGGCCAATGAAGTGTGGTCTCTGTTCTTAAGGAACTCAGGGGCTGGTGAGACCTTTGATGAGAAAGTATCAGAAGCTCCTCTCCCATCTTTCTTGGCAAAGCCCAGCAGCCTTGGACCCTCCTGATTCTCCATCCCTGAGCTCATTCCTGCTGCCAACCTCAGCCGCTCCTCCATGGCTCTTTGCATCTCGGGCCTGCCTGCTGCTTCTTTTTAAATTTTTTTTAAATGTTTATTTATATATAATTTTGAGACACAGAGAGTACGAGCAGGAGAGGGGCAGAGAGAGAGGGAGACACAGAATCTGAAACAGGCTCCAGGCTCTGAGCTGTCAGCACAGAGCCCTATGTGGGGCTCAAACCCACGTACCGTGAGATCATGACCTGAGCCAAAGTTGCATGCTTAACCGACTGAGCCACCCAGGCACCCCCAGCCTGCCTTCTGTAGGACTCACAGACAGGAAGCTCCCAGAGGGAGCTACCCCGCCTTACACTGCAGTGTGCAGCCAGCTGAGGGGGGGGGATCCCATGATGGAAGTTCCGTGATGGCGGCGGCATGTGGGTTCCAGGGACAAGAAAGCCTAGGCTTCCTACCTGTTGCCTCATGTTTCCCAGCAGGACAGGAGGGCAGAGATGTCCCCACCGTACAGGTCAACTGTTTACAAAGTGGGCTGAACCTCAGCAGCACCAGGGAGTATTTAAAAAAATTCAGATTCCTGTGTCTCGCTCTCAGAGTCTGGAACTGAGGATGGGGACTAAGAAAATGATTTTTTTTTAAAAGCATCCCCATTGACCTGGACATGGAGCCATGGTGAAAAGCATCCGATGTCCAGGTGAGGGATGGTAATGCACCCCAGTTTCCAGACTGTCCTTCTATGCAGAGATGGGGAACCCTCAGAGCTGGGAGGGTGCGGGAAGGCAGAAGGAAGGCATACAGAGTAGAGCAGCAGGCCCCCTCCTCCCCCCGCCAACCTCCACCCCACAGAAGGGAGGAGGATGTCTACCCTGCAGACTCATGCCCCAGGCTTGGTCATCGTTATCCTAGGGCTGGAAGGGGGCAGTCACTTGGCCCCTTGAGATGTGAGCTCTGCCAAGAGGGACTAGTCACGCCCCCTTCTAAAAACAAGGCTCCCCCATAAAGCCGTCCTGCAGTCCGGGATTTATGGGATGGTATGCTGGGTTTGTTCAGGAATCCACCAGTAGCCACCATAAGTCTTATGCCCTTGCGCTTGTCTGGGGGGAGGGGGGCTCATTAAAAGGCTTTGGGGAGGGAGGCCCCCAATTTCTGCAAGAATCGCACCTGCTCCTGCCCTCCCCTCAGTTCAGTCAGGAGCCGGAAGCCGCCGGCTTGGGTCTAGGCTGGGGTGGGAGCCAGAAGGAGGGTGAAGGGGAGGACAGCTTCTCAAGCAGGAATGCAGGGCCACGCGATGCAGAGGGACGGGGACCCGCTGGTCCCCACCCACTCGCAACCCAGAGGAAGTGGCTGTCACCGTAGCAGGAAGGCTGGAGGGCAGATGTGAGGATGGACTTTCTGACGGTGACAGTGGAGCAGGCGTCAGGGGTGGTGGCCGCAGCAGAGAGTGGACGTCTCTCTCTGCTGGGGACAATCGGGGCATTGAACCCGGCGGGGTCTTGGGTGCGACAGGGCAGACGGAGGGGTGAATGGTTTGTTGTTCCTCAGCTCAAGACATAAGATGCCTCTGTCGCTTTTCCCTTGAGAGAATCAGCTCTTCAGACTTGGGGGTCAAGGGGGAAGGGAGACAGGAAAAAGGCTTGTCACCTTGGTGCCGTCTGCCCCTCACCCCCATCTGGGGACAGAAGGGCTCAGTGTGACCCAGTCTGCGGCCGGCCCAAGGCCGGGCACAGTGTGGCCTTTGTCCCTGGGCCAGGGAGCCATCTGGGGCTGCCTTCGTGCAACTGGTGCCAGGGGAGGAGGGGGATGGGCATCGGGGCTGCTGGCCTGGCTGGGCTGTGGGGGGGGGGGGACACATGGAAGCAGAAGGGCCCCCCTCAAGAACCATAAAGGTAGACTCTTCACTAGCAGACCCCCAACTAGGCTTTCCCTCCTGCACCCCCCGCCAGGGAAGCCACAAGTTCTCAGCCTACCTGCTGTCACTTCCTCCTGGCACACAGTGGCCGGCCCAGTACTTCCTGCTGGGGCACAGGAGGAATGAGGAGCCAGGCGGGAGGAAACCGACACTTGCCCAG
Organism: Hyaena hyaena; assembly: GCF_003009895.1. NCBI lineage: Eukaryota > Metazoa > Chordata > Mammalia > Carnivora > Hyaenidae > Hyaena > Hyaena hyaena. Next base: position 5,157,126 of record NW_024080660.1, on the reverse strand, counting down.
AGTCCACCATGCACCCAGGGAGAAAGGGCCGAACTTCTGGAATGCCAGCAGAGGCACTTACAGACCTACCGCACCCCCTTGCTGGCCCGTGGAGGGACGACACTGAGGCTCCACGATGAGAACTGACTTGCTCAGAATCACGCGGCAACTGCCTGGTCATTGCCAAGTGCACCAATTCTGCAACCACATGGCTCCTTGCTTCTAAGGGGAGCTCTCCCCACCCTGCCCCTCCCTACGGCCAAGGCTGTGAGTGCTGTTTCCCGTTCCGGGTCTCCCCAACCCCCACCCTGAATTAAAAACCAAATTCAAGTTTTGGTGTCACATTAGCAGGGGTGGATGGTGGCAAATTACATTCTATCATCTCTCTTAGCTTTGGTTCTGCTTCTTCATTTGACAATTATCTATTGAACAGCTATTACATGCCAGGCACTGGTATAGACCCTCAGAATCCATTTATGAAAGAAACAGACAGATTCCTGCCCTCGTGGTACTTATATTTTAATGGTGGGAAGCAGCAGACAAGAAAATAAATACATAAAATGCACAGGATGTTATAATAGTGATGAGTGCAATGAAAGAAAATGAAGTAGCAAAGAAGGATAAGGTGTGGGGGGGGTGGGTGTTGCAATCTTACACAGGGGGGCCAGGAAGGTCTCCATGGGAAAGGGACATCTTAGAGGAAGAATTCCAAGAAGGTGTAGCAAGGGAGTTGGTCATGCTGAACCTGAGGGAAGCAGATCAGTGCAGGGACAGGAGGTGCAAAGGTCCTGAGGCAGAAGTGCTTGGTAGGCTCTAGGAACAGCAGTGTGGCCGCAGAGGGGGCCATAGAAGAACACGGAGCAGATGGCATTGGCCCCCACAGGGAACAGGAGGGTTTCAGCAGATGAATGATATGATCCCACTTAGATGTTAACAGGCTACTCTGGCTGCTGTGTTGAGAACAGACTGTATGGACAAGGAAGGAAGCAGAGAGCCTACTTCCTAGGAGGCTACTGTAGAGATCCAGGCAGATGGTGGTGGCCGAGACCAGTGTGGGAGCAGTGGAAGTGGCTGGCTTCTGGATATATTTTGCAGGTGGAACCAAAGGGATTTACAGATGGATTCGTACAGGGAGTGACGGAAAGGAGTCCCGCGTGACCCTGAAGGGCTGTGGCCAGAGCACGTGGGAGGAGGGGGTGGCCGTCGGTGGAGGGGAAACAGGCTGGGGTGGAGGTGCGGGAGGGAAGCCCCAGAGCTGGGCGTGGGGCACGTGTGCACATCCAGCGGGCATCTGTGTGCAGGTGCAGAGATTGCGACACAATGCGGCACCAGCCCGGGGACGACACCAGGAGAGGCCGGCGCTTCTCAAGGCTTCTCTCAAGCTCTGCCAGGATGCAGAGGTGCCGGAAGATAGGCCTCAGATAAAGCTCATCAGACACGTCCCTCGGACACCTCTTTCCAGCCTGGGCAGGCAGGGTCCCCCCCACTCAGACAGACACAAGTCTCCAGGGCCACGCAGGGCAGAGGAACCCCATCCGCGGAGGGGAGAAACCTCCACACAGCAGGCCAGGCTCATTGTCCGAGTTGTGCAGACACAGCCTGCTGCCATCCCCCCACCCCCACCCCGACCCAGGATGGCCTCTGCCAGGTCCTCGACCTACCCCCTGCCAGGCTTTCACTGGGACAAGGAGGTTCGAAGAGCAACTAGGGAAGCCGGGGAGCAACCTCCACCCCCCGGAAGCGAGACTAATGTGGCAGGCGGGGGTCAGCTTCAGCCCTAACCTCCAGGGAGTCTGGCTTGGAGCCTCCTCTGGGCAACCTTCTGGGGGAAGCCCTTTGCCTTCTGAACAAAGCCCCAGTCCACGGCCTGCACCCAAGGTCCTGCAATCCGGCCCCTTGGCTCCCTGGCTTTGCTCTTTCCGCTGCCCACAGCCCCAGCTCGGCCCCAGCACCCGTATCCCCTGTGCGCAGTTCAGGCACGGGGGCTTCCCTGAGCCCCCAGGGCCACTGGGCAGGCCTCTGATGGACACGGTCCGAGAAAGCGCATAATCTCACAGGGCCACGGTGAGGACTTTTCAAGTGCCTCTCCCACAGGGGAGCTCTGCTCTCTCTGCCTGGTGCCGGTGACATACAGCAGACGGGCACGTGGTGAGCACCCAGTGGATTCCAGGAACAAGTCAGATGCTCCTCCAAGTCCCTCTTATGGTTTCGTCCCGTTTTCTCTTCTTTTTTAGATCTCTGTCTTCGTGGTCCCAGGAGGCAGAGCTCGAAGGACGGAACTCACAACCGCCTGCTTTCTGGAGCCCAGAGAGTCTGAGCCTCAGTCTCAAAGACTGACCGCTGGCCGGGATCCTCAGGACACCCTCTGCTGCTCACTCCCTGCCCCCAACACGGTCACTCTGCCACTTTGGGCGGGTTTCAAAAGAACAAGAGGCCACGGCTGACCAAGTTCACAGACGTCATGAGCCGGGGCTTCAGAGACACGCCCCCCTCCCAGGGAGCAGTGTGCCTCAGGGAGCCCTGCTGATAGCCATCTCTTCCTTCATCCTCCAGCTGCCCCTGCCCTGCACAGCGTGGGGCTTCGGTTCCTTCAGCTTGTGACAGGCCTCAGGGACCGCCAGTCGCCACAGCAGAAGCCCCGGAGCCCCCATCACTGACCTCACCCCTGCCCCCAGCTCCAGCCTATATGGGAGGCTGGGCGGCCAGCACAGAGGATAGGAGGTAGGCCTGCAGCCCCCCTGCTAAGGAACAGATGCTTCCCACAGCCTCTGTTTGGAATGCAGGAAGCAGGCAGGAGGGCCTTCCCGGAGCAAGCAGGGGTGACCTGCAAGGAGCACGGTCAGGAGGTGAAGTGGCTGGGGCTCAGGGCAGCCTCTCCCCTCTGGACAGATGCACCATTTACCCCTGCAGGGTCCCTTGCCTGATGGAAGTGTCCTCCAATGAGGGCCACACGCTGTCCAGGCCTGCTCGCCAAAATTCTCTGCCGTTCGGAGCATGGAAGAAACCCCAGCTCTCTCACTTCCAGCACGGTGACCTGGGAAGCCCCCGACCCCTCTGACCCCACGCTTCGGTTTCCTTGTCTGCTAAATGGACAGAATACCTACTCCCTGATCCAATTGCCAAGAAGCTGCCAGACTTAACCTTCTTGGCTGCTTTCCGACAATGTCACTCACCTATTTAAAATCCTTCAACATAACACTGCCCTCAGACAAAAGTCCAAACTCCAGGGCCCAGACGACTAGGCCTCTTGTGTTTTGAGCTGTCTCCTTCTGGAGTCTCGGCTCTCACCCCTCCCTGCAGGGTCCGGTGTTATGGAGTGTACTTAGCATTCCCAGAGTAAAGCCACACTCGTGCCCTGCAGCTTTGCACAGGCCGTTCCTTTGGCCTGGGATGTCCTTCCTCATTGTCCCCTTGGTAAGGCGGCTTCTAAACTCAACCCAAGTGTTGCTTCCCCTGGAAAGGCACGCAGGACCACACCTCCTTCCTTTAGGTAAAAATGGGATGCTCTCTCCTGTCGCTCCCAGTCCAGCCTGTGAACATTTGTCCCTAGACTGTGATGTCCTTCAGGACAGCAGCAGGGTCTCTGTGAGCTGTTTGCCCAACACCTGACACGGGGTAAGGAGCTGACGAGGTGCTGTCAGTGTTCGTGCAGTGAATGAGACGATCATCGGCCACTGCACCCCAATGACATTTCAACCTCTTCCCTCTGCAGACGTAATAGGGACAAGGCGCACTGTCACCCTTCCCCATAGTCCCCTTGAGCCTCCAGGACGCTCTGTCCGTCCGCGGCATATGCGATTCTCTTCCTACTTCCAGCCCAGCCAAGGTCCCATTCTAAGCGGTCAGGCCTGCTCCACTCTGAGCAGGTAGGGGCTCGAGCACAACGGGGGAGGGCCTGGCCCTGCCCTCCTTCCAGCCACGCCAGAGCAAGCCCCGCGGCCTGAGTCCCCGGGGCATCGTCTCTCCTTGGTTCTCCCGACTCTCAGTGGGAACCAGAACATGGGCAGGAACGGTGGGCCAGGGACCAGGGCAAGCCGGGAAGTGCTCACAGCTTCAAGGCTTGCCAGGGCGCAAACTCTTCCAGGAGGCCCTCTGTGATGGACGGCCCTCCCTTCTCCTACCTGAGAGCCCGCGGGCCCCAGCTTGGTTCCCTGTACTGCACCTGCTCACTTGTCTGCTTCCCCAGTTTGCCCGCAAGCTTGTTAAGGGCAAGGACTGGGTTAGACTCATCCTTACACCCCCCCCAGGGCCTGGCACTGAGCGAGCCTTCGAACGATCAACGAGAATCTGGAAGCGGTGAGTTCTGAGTTCTAGGGGCTGTTTGGAGATGAGAGCGCAGCCAGGAGCCTGTCCGCTACTCAATGGACTCAACCTCCCTTCCCCAGTTCCCTGACGGCAGTGGTGGGGGCCAGGGGGCCCCTGAGGCACCGGGGAAGCTGCCTGCCCCGCGGCAACCCCCTCGGTGAGGTCTGCGCAGGTCTCCACTTCGGTGGATGACCCACCGTGACAGATGGACTGGGGGAGGGGAAAGTCCTAATGCAGGGTTCCGACCAAACACCATCGATTGGGGCCCACAGGGTTGTGGGGAGGGGGTGGTGACAGCCCTGGGGCCCTCCTCATGGGTTCCCATCCCTCCAGAGCAGACTCCCCGCACCTCACAGGTCAGGTGCACTATGCGGGGATCAGACCTTGGCCTTGACCCCTCCTGACCCACTGACTGCCCATTTCTAGCCCCTCTGTGTGAGCCCCACATCAGCACTGCTGATACTCTCTGTTGCTCTCTTTGGCTTCCAAACGTTCAAGGAATGGGGGCTCAAATATCATCTTCTCTATTTTATTTTTGATCACTTTTGAGACCCAGCTAAGTCTAGTCTGCAATCTTTAGGGAGGCTCTGAATTTGCAAGTGACACGACCGGAGAAGGTGCCAGAGAAGGCGCCCTCCAAGGCGCCCTCCGGCCAGTTCTCTTCCCGCCAGAACGTCCCAGACCAGAGGCTGCAGTGAGGGGCAGTGCAGGTAAGCCCTGTCCCCACCCTGTCCTGCTTCCAGAACGGCTCCATCCCCCCTCCCAGGGGAGAAGACCCCTTCCGACTCCTTTCAGTAAGCTCCAGGCTCCGTTCAAGGCCCTTGAGGAAGGTCCCTCAGTCACCTAGCCCAGCGTTTTCACTTCTGTGTTGCTGTGTTTGTTTTGTTTTTTAGATTTTGAGTAATCTCTACACTCAACATGGGGCTCGAACACACAACCCGAGATCAAGACTTGCATGCTCCACTGACTGAGCCAGCCAGGCGGCCCCAGCCTAGTGTCTTCAAAATCCCAAGGTCTTGAACCTTTCCTTAGGTCTTCCTTCAGTCCCAAAGGAAACAGCTCACCTCTGTCTGCTCTGCATTTGCCTAAGTGCAGAGGCTGGTGCCCACCAGCTTCCACACAGTAAAAAGGAGGAGAAATAAGGCCTATCAAGTTCACCCACCCTGTCCCTCGTCCATGTGAGAAGCCTGGCCTTCATGGTGGTCTGTCACGGGATCTTTGTCAACATCAAGTGCCGGCATCCCTGGGGACCTCTCAGTCTCAGGAGCAGGGAGGGCAGGGGGGAGCCTTTCTCAGCGTTTCTAGACTCTATTCCTATTTATACTCCACTCCCAGCCCCTCCCCACCCCCGCCCCCTCCAGTCTGGCCCACATTCCAACAGGACCCCCAGCCAATATTTCCCAACCTTTAGGGCAAGCAGACTCCTCACACTCAACATGGCTTCCCTCCCACCAGGCTAGGCCCAGGCCACACCCTCTCCCTAGACTTCCCCCCACCCCTCCCTGCCTCCAGGACCCCCTCTGGGAAACCTCTAAGCATCTCACAGTTGTTCAACTGTTCTCTAATTGCTCCCATCAGTGGCACCTACTGCCTGGAGCACAGGCTCCCCAGGGGAGGCCCTGGCTTCTAGTCACTCACTCTTTCCCCAAGTACCTGCTCAGGGCGGGCCAGGCACAGTCCTAGGCTCCACGCCCCATCTTTCTCCCTTGGTCTCCTGGCCCTCCTGCTTCTCTCTGCCCCGGGCGTCTGCCAGACTCACTTCCTCCACCTGTCCCACAGTGCCGGGCCTCCCTAGAGTTCCCTCTCTGGCCCTCTGTTCTTCCTCTCCACACACTCTTCCTAGTGACCTCATGCTCCCCCGTGGTGGAAACCACCAGCCATGTGCTGATGACTCCCAGGCCCATAGCTCTGGCCCCAGCAAGCCCCACAGCCTCAGTGCTACCTGTAGGTCTGACTACCTGCCAGGCACCGCTCTCTGGATGTCCCCCCCGCCCCCGCTCCCCCAGGCTCTGAGACACTAGAATAAACCTCACTGGGCCCAGATGTAGCAAATGGTTTGAGATGTGTTTTCAAGTGAAAAGGGCAGATGTGTACAACTTATAAAGCTGTGTGTGTGCTGGATATGCACCTGCCATACGCGTACACGTATATGTATAGACTTATAAATACGAATGCTAGATAATAGTCCAGAAATATGCAAGTTAAAATGCTAACAGTAGTTATCTCAGGGTGGCAGAATTGGGGATGATTTTCATATCTTCTTTTTGCTTATTTGCATCCTCCAATACTTCCACAATGGCCATTCGTTGTTTATGTTAAAAGAAGTAACACTTCTTTTTAGATAAAAAGAAAGTATTTTTAGATGAGATTCCGAAACTGTTCAGTGCAAGCCTTGGGAGAGCTATAATTATCTTGAGCAGGGATTGGCAAACTTTTTCTGTAAAAGTCCAGAGAGTCCATATTTTAGGCTTGGGGGGGTGGTCATATGGTCTCTGCAGCAATCATACAACACCTCTTGTAGAAAAGTACTCAGGGATGGGGCACTTGGGTGGCTCAGGCAGTTAGGTGTCTGACTTTGGCTCAGGTCACGATCTCATGGCTCCTGGGTTCAAGCCCCACATCAGGGTCTGTGCTGTCAGCTTGGAACTTGGTGCCTGATTCAGATTCTGTGCCTCCCTCTTTCTCTGCCCCTCCCCTGGCTTGCATTCTGTCTCTCCCAAATATAAATGCACATTAAAAAAATATTTTCGGGGAGGAACCTGGGTGGCTCATTTGGTTGAGTGTCCAATATCAGCTCAGGTCATGATCTCATGGTTCGTGCGGTTGAGCCCCACATCAAGCTCTGTGCTGACACCTCAAGCCTGGAGCCTGCTTCGGATTCTCTGTCTCCCTCTCTCTCTGCCCTTCCTCCACCCACACTCTGTCTCTCAAAAATGAATAAATGTTTAAAAACTTTGAAAAACAATTTTTTAAAGAAAAAAAATAGAGACAAGCTATAATGAAATGAGTATGGTGGCATTCCAGTAAACTTTGACTCATGGACACTAAAACTTGAATTTTATCTAAGTCTCAATGTCTTCAAATATCATTTTCTGCTGAATTTTCCCCAACCACTTAGAACTGCAGAAACCATTTTTAGCCCACGTGCCCCACTGAAACAGGCTGGACTTGGCTGGGAGCCATGTTCACCAAGCAGCCAGGGCCTCCTTGTTCATCTTAGCTGCGGCGGGGACTGGGTCCGCAGGCCTCAGCTGGGGGAAGCCCCTGTCCGTGCTCCAGGGTTTAAAAGACCGGGAGGCAGAGTCTCAGAGCATCTCCTCACCACCCCGCCCCCACCAGCAGCAGGACCACAGACCAGTAGTCTTGGATGGAGCTCTGGAAATTCCTTGATCTGTGCCCTCATTTTTCAGTTGAAGAAGGCAAGACTCAGAAGGGAGGCTGGCCTGCCCAAGACCACTGAGGCTGAACAAGCAGAGCTGAGACCAGAACTGAGGGCTTGTGACCTTTAGTCCAATGCCCTGTCTGCTCCTTCAGGGACTGTAAGGACCTGCCCAGAGATAGTTCTCCCTGCACAGGGCATTATTACCTGGACAATCATCAGCCCACTTTCAAGGACTGGCTTGCCTAGTGAAGAGGCAATGTCAGGTATGGCCTCAGCCCAGTACATGGCACCCCGCCCAGCCACAGTGGGAGGTACCGCCGGCTGGGCTCCATGCCAGGAACAGACAGGGGCTCCGGGACCCCTCGTCTGGCCCATCCCGTGCCTTGCTGGCAGAGGTGGTCTGGAGACCCAGCACTGCTGATGTGATGAGCCATACCCTCCGGCACAGGACCTACCTCCTACCTGCTCCCAGGCGCTGAACTGGACCCAAACTGGTCACCGAGCCAGGGTCTCCTCTGCTGGATGGCTGGGGCCAGGGCACAGAAGCAGCCCTGGATCCTAAAGGGACGCCCCAAAGGCAAGACAGGGTAGGCTTCTTTAGGAAAGCAAGGTATGAGGACAGAAATCATTCTGGAGTTTTGTTAGAACTGACCACGGGAGCAATAAAATCCAGAAGGTGCTCGGAATGGGGGCGGGTGGTTCAGGAATAGTGCCCTTCCAGATTGGAAGCCTCAGCCCTGGTTTCTATGGGGGCCACACAGAGGCCTGGCTACTGAGAACTGCCTAACGTGACCCTGTTACTCCGCTGGCCACTGCTCTTCGATGACGACACGAGGCGAGGCAAAAAGCTAGGAGCGCTGTGGCCGTGATCTCACGCACATCCTCATAACCACATGAAGTAATACTGCGACTCTCCCCATTTTCTAAATGAGGAAACAGAAGCTTGGGCAAGCAAGTTCCTTCACCTACAGCAACCGCTCGCTGAGCAGCAGGGGCATGATTTGAGCAAACCCCAAATTCTGTAAAGTGCCCCCACCCAGGCACGACAGAAGACGGGCACTTATAAAGAACGAATGAAGGCATCAGCCATTCCTGAGTCCTCTTGTCTGTCCCCACCACCTGCCCCCAATTCCGGGGAAGACTTGCATGTCGGGGGGTGGGGTGGGAGCACAGGGTGAGATCAGCATGCACAGTTCCTAGAAAGAGGCCCTCACCACCTTCCCTTCAAAAGTTCTGGCCAATGTCTCTGACACCAGGGTGCCCTGTCTCACCAGGGCCGCTCAAGCCTGCAGGGAGCTTCAGGACCCTTTTTGGTTGGAAGCCAAACCTCATCCTTGCCTCCCTATCCCTCCTCCTCTGCAGACAAAACTGTGAAGATTCCAGAAGCAGATGGGCTCTCCTTCACACGGGAGTTCTGGCTGAGATGCGCCTACAGCTTTCCTTCTTCCTTGATCTGCTGCTGCTGGGCCGCTGGCCAGCTCCTGCCAGGCCCAGCCCCCAGCTCCGTGGCCATCCTGGGACCCCAGCCTTGGGCCCCAGCCTCAGCGCTGGGCTCTGTGAGTGTGCCCGCAGCTGTGGGGACCAGGACAAGACAAGACTCACCGCGACATGCTCCCACCCCCTGGGGACGGCAGAGTGCCCACTCCGCAGCTAATGCCAGGAGGGCAAAGGCAAAGGGTTTAGGGTGGGTGAGGGCAGGACACGGGCTATAGAAGAGAAATGTGATTTGTTCCCAACGAGGTGAAGCTGATCAGGTGAGTTTGGATCCAGGCCAGCCACTCCCTCATGGACAACGGAGCCAAACAGGGACTGTAATTACCTAAGTGGTGGGCAAGGGTCTCCTTACCCCAGGAAAAGGAGGCCCCGCCAGAGGCCTCTCAGAGTAGGCTGTTGGTTTTCCAGCTTCCGAGCCCACCTCACGCATGCTGGAAACTAGAGGGCAGAGTTCCTACCACACAGACTGCTGGTCCCCTCCTGGCAGGTTTCCATCCAACCCTTCCTTCCCAACCCGCAGGAGCAGAAAAGACGCTCAGGGCCCAGCCCGTCGGGGTTAGGAAAGCCTGCCTCAGTCTCTACCCCAGAGCCAGGCATGGTGTGATAACTAGGAAATTTCCTTCCCAAATAACCAAGTAACCATCCACGATACAGCTAGCAGTCATTTAACATCTGCTGTGTGCCAGGCACGAGGAGTTATTTTATTTAATTCCTTTAACAACCCTCCCTATGATGTTCCCCGTCTCACAGATGAGAACACTGAGGCTGGGAGAAGCTCAGGCGTTTGCTGGGGGGAGGGGAGTCACACAGCTAGTATGTCCTGGAGCTGGATACCAAAGAGACCCTGGCTTTGCCCTCTGTAGGTCTCAAACTCAGGGAGGAGAGGAATCAGGAGGGACAGGCAGAGCTGCTGGGCAAAAATCCCAAACAGCGTGACCCCGGAGAGAAGAGGCATGGCTGGCTGGGGTAGAAGCTGGGAAGACCAAGCCAGGCGCCACCCTACAGCATGGAGCGCGTCAGTCTGGGCACTGGGACATGGTCCGGCCCCGGGCCGGCGGACAACAGAGTCTGGGTCTACAGAGAAAACAAGTACAGCCGTGAAGGCAGCTCCGTGGCCCGAGCCCTGGGCGGTGGCTTCCAGGGCAGGCGGCTGGACCTCATGAGATCTTAGACCAAGAAGTTACTTGTTCCTCAGCTCTGGTGCCTTCTCTCCTGCGACCTGTGGAGAAGCCTGGCTCTGCTTGGCACAGGACAAGCAGGGGCTCACTGCTCTGAGCACCACACCCAGCCTCCCTTCTCCTGAGGACTGATGTCAAACCAGAGGACCCCAGAGGGGGCTGAGATCTCCCTCGATGGGGCAGGGACTGCGAGCAGGGAGCTCAGGGTCGAGTGAAAGTGGGCTGGATCCCACTCATGTGAGATGTTGGCAAAGTTGGTCTCTCAGAGCCTATGTGTCCTTACCTGTAAAACGGGGATGGTAATACCTACTTTATGAAGCTGCGTAACACCCTGCTTGGCACCCAGTAGATAGCCTATAAATGGCGGCCACTAAGGCATCCAGAAATCGGTTGTAACTTACTGAAGTCTCCTCTGGCTCTGGAAAGCCCCATAAATATGGGAGGAACGAGGGCTCCTGGCTCCAGGAAGGGCAAGGGCAGCCAGTGGGGAGCATCCCAGAAACCTAATGGGCAGCGTGGTTGCACGGGTGCGGGGAGGTCTGCCTCACAGCCTCATCAGCCCGCACAGGAGGTGGCTGGGGCAGAGTAATCGGAGATGGTAGCTTTGCTGTGGCAAGGTGACCCCCTCTCCAGACCGCCCTCAAGATGCAGACCCAAACCCAGAAGCCAGTGTTGCCGGGGCCCATCCTCACCTGCCCTCAACCCTCAGCAATTTCCCCAGCCCCCTCCCTAGGCCACACTGAAGGCAGGGGACCTCAGAGGGCCAGCGGTGCCGGTCAGGCATCCTGGAGGGCTCTGCTCCCTCCCGCCAGCGGCCTGGAATGTGCTGTGCACCCGAGCCAGTGGAAAACGCCACCAAACATGCTGCATCTCATAGGGTACTGACCAGGAGGGGCAAGCTGGTGTTGGCAGTGAGTCACAGCGCCCAGGCCGCAGCTGGGGAACTGCTGAAGGTTAAGCTGGGGGTGGGATGAGACTGGGGGAGGCTGACCCCCACCCCTCACACCACCCTCACTTTCCGCGCCCCACCCCCTGCCGCCCTGTCTGGAAAGGGTTTGAGAGCATTAAAGAGGCCACTGGTGCCTAGGAAGGTGCTGAGCCCACAGTACAGAAAATCAGCCACTGTCTTAACAGCCCGCCGCCCAAAGGGCCTGCAGCAGCCCGAGGGAACCCCCGCCGCCAACAGGGAGAGAGGAGAGGGTTCCAGCCCATTCCCGATTTCAGATTTCAGATTTCAGATCCCCATCCTCTCCCTCCGCCCCCCAGACAGCAGGACCCTCCGGCCACGCCACGCCACATAGCGCAACAGGCCACTCGCCCTTCCCCACCGCTGTATTATTAACCCTTCGCCCGCTACCGCTGCGGGGTGGGAGCCGCTGCCCCCGTGGTCTCCCGGGTGGGCAGGGAAGAAGCAGCAATGCCCAGGGGCCCCAATCCACCCCCCTCTCCTCCGCGCTGGAACCGGCAGGGCTTCGCGTGTCCTTCCACCTTCACCCCAGGGCTCTGGTCTCCCACCCTCCAGCCTGCCACTCTGGAAAGTTCACCGGAGCCCAGAAAGCCCTTCAAGGCGCGATCTGGCCCCACATTCGCGGGTTCTCCCGTCACCCGGGGACTCCTGACCCTTGCCCTTCCCAGAAGGAAGGGCGACTAGAAAGCGCCAGGTCTGAGCCTGGGTGGAAAACTTTGCTTCCCAGGGTTCTGACCGGAGCCCGGGGGCCAAAGTGAGTCCGGGCGGAGACTCCCTAGGGGGTGGGGGAAATCTGCGGCTGCAAAATAGCGCACCTGGAACTTGGGAGGGGGCTGCGCCGGGCATCACCCACCCCCGGCACACCGGCCCACAAGCCTCGTGATCTCCGATCACCCCGCGGCGCTCCGGCACTCCCCTCCAACCTCTCGCCCCAGGGCAAAAGCAGACCGGCGCCTTTAAGAGCCACTCCGCTTACCTTTGCTCGGTTTACCCGGCGCCGCGGTGCCCCCTCCTCCGACCTCCCCCTTCCTCCCCCGGCGCGCCGCCCGCCCAGCTCTCCGGACACGGCGCGTCGCCCGCGGGACTCACCGCGCGTGTCCTGGGGGCCGCGGCGCGCCGGGTCCCGCCCGCGACGGCCGGGGTGCCGCGCAGCTGGGCGCCGGTGCCCTGCGCCCTGCTGGGGTCTCTTCCCCCCGCGCGGGGCTGCCTCCCCTGCTCCGGAAAGGTGAGCGGCTCCCCAGAGGAGCTGCAACCTGAGCTGGAGGAGGAGGAGGAGGAGGAGGAGGAGGAGGAGGAGGAGGAGGGAGAAGGGGAGGGGAAGGGAGGGTTGGAGGAAGGTGGGGAAAAGGAGGGAGGGGGAGGAGGAGGAGGAAGGGAAAAACCCGGCCCCCGCCAGAGTTTTTCACGTGTACAAGTTGACTCCTCCCCCGTGCCTCCCGCCCTGCCCACAGCCGCTGCCAATCCCCAGGGCTCCCTCTGCCCGAGTGCCCACCCCTTTCTCCCACTCTGGGAACCAGGGTCCAAGGGCTTCTTCCGGTTTCGTTCCTAGGCCCGGCCCCTGCCAGCCGTCTGGGGCTGGCCCAGAGAACCTTGACTAGGCCAGGAGACCCTCTGGACCGGAGCACCCCAGGACTGGGACCAGACCACCAGGGGTGATTTGCTGACAGCACTTTTGTCCAAAGGTAGCTTTCCCACCGATTCCAGCCCCTGGCACCCCAGGAGCTAATGTGCAAAGACTGGTCCTGTTGGCCATATTTGCCTTTCGTGTCCTTGGCAACAGTAGAGCTAGGGCTCTCCCTCCGGTGGGACTTGTCACTTACGTTTTGGGACAAAGCTCCCACCTGGCTGGCTCCCCTCCTCCCCAAGAGCCTCAGTGAAGCCTCACTGCTGGCCATCACTGCCACTTCCTACCCAGAAGGTAATTCAGTTTGTCCTTTTGGGATGAAACTCTCCCGGCCAATTGCAATTCATCCAAGAAACCTTACAGAATAGCTAGCGCTGGTCTCGCTTTCATTTTACAGAAGGGGAAACTGAGGCCCAGAAAGGAGATGGGACTGGCCCACAGTTCCACAAAGACTTAGAGGCAAATCGTGATTAGGACTCAAGCCAATGACCACACCATCTAACTTCAGGGATCAAAGGAGAACTGGGATGGAGTGAAGGGCACACCTGTTCCATCTGGGCCCCGCCCAGCCCTGCTTCCTCCCAAGGGATCTTAGAGCAGGTGGTACTGCAGATCGTATGGGCACCACATCAAAGAGATCTGTGTCCTCTGCCTTGCCAGTGGGAATGGCCTCTACAGTCTGGGGGTCCTCCCGGGGGTGGGGGTCTCTTGAGGAGGGTGGCCCACAGTGTGGATGTGTTTCCTTTCTGGAAGACATGGGCCTGAGGTTCCCCTTTCATGGCAACCTACCGTCTACCCTCCAACACCAGCCTGCACCCGGCCTGCAACACGGAGAAGAAGGAAGACCCTGGGCCCTTGCGGGAGAGTGACCTGTGGGCAGTCCGCAGGGGCACACCACAGAGGGCCTCCCAGCTCTGCTACCTGTTTTCTCTGCCAGGGCATGCAGATTTCCTGGGCGCACGCACTTCAGAAAAAGAAAACTGCCTGGTGCTAAAGGGGTGTCCCCTCCAGGCTACGGGGACAGCCAGCCGCCTGGCTCCATAATCCATGTGCATGACAACACAGGGGACACAGAGGCCATGCGGAGGCAGAGAAGGGACAGGGAGGGCAGGGGAGAGGGCTATGGCTAAAGAACTGGGTGTGTTGGAGGAGTCAGGAGAACAGGGCCAAACTAGTTTCAAGGAACCAGGGAAATGGATGAGGTCAAGAGGTTTCAAGAAGGCTTTTCTGAACATCTATTATGCCAAATAATAGCCGGGACTCTGGGCGCAAAAGATGGATGGAACACAAGCCCTGCCCTCAGGGAGCTCACGATCTAATGGGACAGGTGACAAGAGACAGGATATTGTCTGTCTAACCCAGGTTAGAGCTGCGGCTGCCTGGAGGGTTTGTTTTGCTGCTTGAGCTGAGGGTCCAGGGATAAGATGACAGCGGAGAGCGAGAAGGGGCTTCCGGTTTCTCAGGCAGGGTAACACCTGTGCAGAGTTCAGGGGTGAGAGGCCAGAACTTCGAGTTGCCAGGGCTACAGGTGATGTGCCGGAAGGAGGCAGGCACTGGGTTCTGAATGCCCTCCTAGTAGTCGGCCTGTCCTGAAACTACAGGGCAATGTGGAACATGGCAGAGGAAAGAGAAATCAGCAGGTCTGTGATACAGAACGATCCCTTGGACAGCCAAGTGGAGGATGGACAGTGGGACAAAATCTGGAGGTAGGAACCCCAATTTGCAGGCTGATCCTGGTGATGAATGATGCGGGCTTAGACTGAGGCAGTGGCAGCAGGGACAGAGGAGGGGACTGACTTGACAGATAGGAGCCAGGATCATGGAATTTTGTGCCTGTTTGAGTCTGAAAGAGAAGGGAGCAATGAATGTCAAGGTTGGAGCCCCTGATGTCATAGACCAAGCTAGAAGCTTCTTAGGGATACCTTGATTCATAAAACCTCCTTTTATTGGTTGTTTGACGTTGGGCAAATGACAGCCTTCCCGAGTCTACTTTTGCAATCTGTAAAACAAAGACACTGAAATTGGTCTTGTGTGGTTATTGTATATATTAAAGATAATGTATGCCAAGGCATAGGGCTTAACTCATAACAGGAATTCAATAAATAGTAGATGTAATTATGATTGTTTCTCCCTTCCACAAACATTTGTTGAGCATCTGATATATCCCACCGATTGTCCTAGATCTTTGGGACTTAAGTCTCATTCCCTATTCACGTGTAGCTCACCATCTAGTGGGAGAGAGAGATGCAGAGAAATAGTCATATTGCAAAGCAATACAGGCTGGTATGGGCTGGGGCAGAGGAGGAACCTTGCCCAAAGAATCAAGGACAACTTCACAGAGGAGACATAACAGCGTAAACAACGTAGGGCCAGCTGTCTGCTCAGAGACCATCATATTGCGCCCCCACTCCCAGACATGGGATTGTGTTTCAGAATCTGAAATGTTCAGTTTTGAAGGCATTTGTCTTGCTCCTCAGGGTTGGAAGAAGGGGATGGATTATAGATGAGTGTCTGTATGGGACCCCAGGGAACAATACACAGAACCGTGGGAGCCCCAGGAAAGGGCACGGACAGATGGGCAGATAGAAGAGGGGAGCCAGGTAAGAGGGAACGTGGGCACGTGGCTGGCGCTCACTAGCTGGGTAGGGAGCCTACATGTGTGTGCACTTTGGGCCGTCCTAATTTTTCTGCTCCCTGTCTGCGCCCTTCTAAAAATTCTCTGCAAAACCATTTGGTGTCCCCCGCCTGCCTCCCTTGCCAATTTTCTTTCTATACATCTCTTAACAAGCCCAGCTTGGTAGAAACAGCACTCCCTGGTCCCCCACCAGGGAAGACTCTGGGCTTTGCAGTGATATAGAGGGTCACATCTCTGACTTTCCCATCTGCGACGTGTTGTGAGGTTGGAATGTGATGTGAACTTGACGCACAGTGGATGTTTGTTTCCCTTCTCTGCCCAATAGCTGTCTCCTTGCAGAGGGTGGGACAGGAGACTGTCAGGTGGGGATGTCCCCCGGCCCACGGACTTCTGGGGTCCCGCCCTATAGGCCTTCCCCTCTGCTAGCCTACCTGGCATCCCTGGGTCACCCTGGAGTCAGTGCTGGCAGGATGACAATGGGGGCCCAGCAGCAGCCCAGCCCACTCCTCCCCCCACTCCCATCCCATCTCTCCTCCCAGCCACGCATGACATGCCACTGCTCTGCAGATAGGACAGGCGTCCCTGGGCGCCCGAGGGCTGAGCGGGGAAGCTGGAAAGAGCTCTCCCTCACAGACTGTGTGGGCAGTGCATTCGAATAGCTTCTGAAAAACCAAAGTTCAAGCCCGCCCCACTTTCCCCCTGGGAGGCTCAGCAGCCAGACAGGGAGACCGGCCAACAGAGCATCTCCTTTCTGCACATTGCTGCAGACTCTCCTCCCTTCTGGCACATCCCACACACGCAGCACAGTCTCCAAAAGCACTGCGGGGACACTTGGGAGGCCTGGAGACATGACTCGGCCCCTAAGGTGCAAGAGTCATTCCGTGTATCCAGGCATCAGTTTTCCTCCTCTGAAAAAGGGGAAATAATGTGAGGGCCGCCGCCCCGGAGGACTAAATGAGAGTGTGCGTGTGGAAGTTCACTTTGTAAACTGTAAAAAGATCTGCATGTGTATGAGATCATTAGTGTTTGGCCAAAGAGACCTTCTTAGAGTTCTTAGGAGACAAGGGAAGACAAGAGACATGGGAAACGAACAGAGAGAAGCTCTCCCCCAGAACATCTATGACCTCGGCGGGAGGGGAGAGAATGGCAGCAGGGAGCTTGGCCCGTGAACCAACCCCCTGTGGTCTACACCCCCACTGTGGTCTACACCCTGCTGTGGGCTACCTCCTTACAAGTGTATGTGTCTGTAGAGGCGGCAGGACGTGGCTGCATCCTAATCAACATCAGTGTCATTTACCTGGCTCCAGTGTGGTTCCACTGCAGAGCCCGGGAGCTGTCACTCTGTCACTTCATCAAGCATCACTTCCTCTCCTCACTGCTTGTGCTAAACGCACAGGCATGCGCGTACTCGTGAATGCACACACACACGCACACACGCCACGCACAACCACTCCAGACTTCAGATGGAGCAACAGCTGCATCCCCAAAGGGTTCCAGGACAGGGTCGGCACATAAACAGAGTAAGCCAATCACAGCCCTGTTGACCCTGGCAACCATCAAACCAATTAGAACCCCACCCCCGAGTCCGGCAGTGCCTCCCAAACACACCATACACACACACACACACACACACACACACACACACACACACACCCTTCAGGTTGCTGCATTGCCATGGCAACGAGACCATCACACAAAGCAGGAAAATGGAACAGTGGCCCTTAGCAACAAGGCTGGGCCAGTCATTGGGGTGAGCATGCCGGCAACAGCGGCTAGCATTAGGGCACTCTGGGGAGGGCGTCCCCATGCAGGGAGGGGAGGAAAAGAGAGCTGGTCCGTCTGGACTTTCGAAGCCCAGTTTTTGGCTCTGGGCCTCAGTTTGCTCGCCTTTGACCTATAGGGTCACAGATTCCTACTCGTATTTTAGTGTATGCTCAGCATGTGCATTACAGTGTGTGCTTGTGTCACAGCATTGCAATTACGTTGTAACCAATAAATAAGGACAGGAACTGTCCATGATCTTTTCAGAAAACCGCGAGAGTTTGGAGACTTCTGGGGAAAAGAAGACTTCTGGTTGATCCACAGAAAGACCCTACAGTCCAGCTCATGAGTTCCTTGTAGAGTTGGACCTCCATTCAGTTTGAAAACATTTCCTTGGCATCTACCCCTTGCCAGGTGGCGATGCTGACGTCTGCTGTGGCCAGGTGGGCTGTGTAGGGTCCGTAGAATGTGTTGGTGGGGACATCTGAGAGTGTCCTGGAGGTCTGCTGGGCGGGCCGGGAGCAGGTGCTTACCCGGGCAGTAGGCTGCCTGGAGGAGACTTTGCTCCAGGCCAAGGGAGAGTGCTGAAACTCAGACCCTGCGGGCCCCTTGGCAAACTGGCTTCTGGCTTCCACACCTCATGATCCTCCCTTCCGCCAACTACCAGAGAGATCTTAATTCAGAATGAAAATTTGACAATGGGTTCCTCTGCCCAGCTGCTTCTCCCAATAGCTCCCCAACAGCGGTCCTTGGGTCCCCTCCTTCAGAATCTGAAGACAGCTGGGGCTCTCGGAGGACTCAGTCGGTTAAGTGCCCGACTTCGGCTCAGATCATGATCCCATGGTTCGTGGGTTTGAGCCCTGCGTCGGGCCCTGTGCTGACAGCTCAAAGCCTGGAGTCTGCTTCAGATTTTGTATCTCCCTCTCTCTCTGACCCTCCCCTGCTCATTCTCTCTCTCTCTCTCTCCTCTCTCTCTCTCTCTCTCGCTTAGAAATAAATAAAAACATTTAAAAATAAAAAAAAAAAGAATTTGATGACACCTGAGAGACTCCCTTCCTAGAATCAAAAACATACATGCCCAGCTTTTTCCATGCATTTTTGGGAACTATGGGCCTCTTCAAGCTCATTCATGGACCTGCTTGAGGAAGAATAACATGCGGAGGCCCATGTGACCGGCCTCTGCCTCCCTCATCAGCTCACTTAGCTTGCTCCGCCGCTGCCCCTTACCCCTGCGCTGAACATGGAGCCTGCTTGGGATTCTCTGTCTCTCTGTCTCTCTGTCTCTCTCTGCCTCTGCCCCCCACCACTCTCTCTCTCAAAATAAATAAACTTTTTAAAAAATAAAGATTCTTTAAAAAATTAAAAATAAAAATGATAAAGTCTTCTTTTAGTTTGTCTTTCTCCGTCCAGCTAATTAGATTCTGAACTTCTTGAAGGCAAGGGTCACACCCTCCCCCTCTGCGTCCCTGGCTTCCCTCTTTCCTTCTTTCAGTAAACACTAATTAAGCACTGTTTATCCAGTGGTCAAGGTGACAGGCACAGTTCCTACCCTCAGGTATCTCGGTCTGGGTTCAGGCCTCCTAAACGCGGAGAAGGTCATACCCCTGAGCAGCAGGAGGGAGTCCGCAGGGCTCCAGCGAGTCTGAAAACCTGTAACGTTATATGGAATAGAGACCTTCGAAGGGACCCCAGTGCCGCAGAATAGCGGGTCTTGATCGGGACAGCGCATTCCTTAGGAGACAGCAGAACTCTATTTCTCCCAGTTAGATTAAAGAGGGAGAAGAAGAAGGAGGTTGCTCTTGGTGGAATGAAGAAGCAAGAGCGCCCCACAGCCATGATCACAGAGCCTGCCTCCGTCGGCCCGGCGGGCACCGTCTCATTAGCCAGGGTGCCCAGACGCCGCACGCCCCGCTGGGAGCCGCCTCCTTGCCAAGTGCCTGCTCCATAATTAAACACCAAATCCCTGTCTCTTCAAGGCACTGCCTGGCCCTCCAGGGGCTGGGTTAGGGAGGCAGTGGGGAGGGGCTGAGTGTGGGTGAGGCCTCCCTCTGACCCTGTAGGGTGGTGGGGGGAGAAAGGGAAACCAGAGGGGTGTGAGTTGTCAATGGGGATCCCCAGCACCCTCCCCTGGGGAGGAGATGTGGGAAGTTCTCAGGGAAAGGAAGTGAAAGGGCCTGGAATGAGAGGAGGGACCCCACCCTCTTCCTATCTGGACACCCAGGACAGATGAAGGGCAAATGGGCCACACTGGCTTCTACAGGGGTTCTGAGCCAGATTCTAGGAAGTGCGGTCCTATAAAGACGGGTGTTATAAAGTCTTTGCTCTGGGTTTGTCTGAGAACATCTGAACACCCACATACCACACACACACACACACACACACATACACACACACACATTGCCCCACATACACACGCTCCTACCATACACACACACATACACATGCCATATACACATC
Organism: Hyaena hyaena; assembly: GCF_003009895.1. Lineage (NCBI taxonomy): Eukaryota > Metazoa > Chordata > Mammalia > Carnivora > Hyaenidae > Hyaena > Hyaena hyaena. Next base: position 5,137,344 of record NW_024080660.1, on the reverse strand, counting down.
CCCCACATATACATACCCCACATACGCACACACCCTCCACATACACACGTTCCCACCACACACACAAACATACCCCATACACACACACATACACCCACATACACACACCCCACATATACACACACCCCACATATATACACACCCCACATACCCACACACATGCCCTTACATATACACACCCACCACATGCATACGTGCACACTATGCACACCATATACATACACTCCCACTTATACATCCCCCCTCACAACGTGCACATTCCTGAATATACACACACCCCACTATACACTCACATACCGCACTACACACACACACACACACACACACACACACACACACACTCCACTGGTTTGTAACCACAAGGGGGCTGACAGGAATGGATTCTGGGGGAAGAGGGTGGGACAAGACGGACCCCAGAGACCCTAGCAGCAGGAACTGGGGTGGGGGTGCTCTGGCGGGCAGGGCACAGACACTCCCGGAAATGCAACAAATGCGTGTAGGAGAAATCATTCAATAGGCCTCCTGGGGTGGAGATGAGCTCCCCTCGTGCTCAGGCTGCCCTAGCGGCAGAGGGCAGCTGGGCCAACCAGAGCACTTTTGCTTTGCTAAGAGGGGAGTGCGAGCTGACTGGGAAAGTCAGAGGGGACGAGACTGGCCCAATGGTGCTTCTCTGACCAACCCCAGCCAAGCTTTGGTTTCTCTGCTAAAACCGCTTTGAACAAATACTGCAAAGATGTCCTGAGGAAGAGGTGCCATGTAATTGGCCTGCCCTGGGCACCCACGTGTCTCCAGCCCAAAACAGTCTCCCGCTGAAGGGTAGAGAAGATGCCGAGGGGCTCCTGCGCCCTATGCAAGTGTGGCTGCTGGGTGGGGGGGGAGGCCCACATGAGGATGGAGTAGAGGCAGAAAAGGAGATCGGAGAGAAGGCAGATGCCTCAGACATGGGGATGCAGTGTCCACAGCCTCCCAGAGTTATCTGGTCTGAGTGGCTTGGGCCTGAATGACCCGACCCCCCAAGCCCCAAGCCCTGGCTCCAGCAGCTGGATGCTGATGGTGGACAGAGCCACAGAGCACATCATTCTGCACAGCCTGGAAGGCCAGGTCACGGGGAACGGAGACTGGAGACCCAGAGGCCAGCGTCTCTGAGCCCAGGCCATGGATAGAAGACGTGGATGCTATTTGGCATACATGTGGAAGGCATTAAATGTCAAAGTGTGGCCCAGAGAACTGGCTCAGCCCATAGTCAGACAGGGGCACGGAAACCCCTCTAGCTGCTGGCCCTCTCCCCTGGTGGTTACCCCGACTCTCACTGACCCCAGGCCACCACAGGTCTGGGGACTGAGGGAGAGGCAAGGACAGCCCTGCAGTGATGACTCACGGTGTGGGCCCCTGAGGCTAGCACGGCCTTGAGAAATGTCTGTGCGGGCCGTGCCTGTGGCCTGCCACCACACCATGCAAACCCAGCCCTGGAGTCACGGCTAATTTCCTAGGGGCTCCTCCCAGACCAACTTCCCCTTTTCCCGCAGCCTGGGAGGGGCTGGGGCCCCAGAGCAGCCAGGTGTGGCCTGAGGGATAGGAGTGGGGCCTGGCAGATGGGAGGGGTCAGGAGGGATCTGGAAGCAGAAGGGATCTCGGTGTTGGGGGTATAGCCAGAAGAGTGAGAAAGGAGTAGGGAGTTTTACTCACCCTCCTTTTTCTCTGCGGGAAGCCCGTGACCAGAACGGTATGACACCAGGGTCTCCCAGAGACACACCCTGAGTGATGGCGCAGCTCAGGGCAGACACACCTGGACGATCAGCTAGGTCCAGGGACCCTATACCTGAATGAACAGGTATGTCTGAGCGAAATGTATCTGAATACGTCAGGTACTATCAGGTGGAAATGTACCTGAGTGGCCCGTCTAGCTGAGTGAGCAGGTATAACCAGGTACAACACCTGAATCCACCAGGCTGCCCCTACTCGGACTAGAGTGCCGAATGACCTGGCAAGAAAGACCCAGTCCAGGGGACCGGCTGCTCCAGGTGAACAGCCCTGTCTTGCAGGTTGGTATCCCGCAGTGCCCTGGAGCAGGCAAGGGTTTGTGTACAGTCTGGAACCCACAGGCCTGCTGTTTGCCCCAGGACGCTTGCCTGGGGTCCCCTTGCAGTGTTAATAGGGTTCGGCATTTCTTCGCCAGGATCCCAGCCATTTGTGAACCCACAACTTCGCTCTTTGTTAAACAGCTGGTGACTGAGGCTGATCCAATATTTACTCCTGGAGAGAGGGCAAAGGGGCAGGCGTCACCCCAGGCAGCCGAGGCTGCGGCTGGCTGGGTTCTGGGGGAGGGGAGGGGAAAAGGAGGGAGAAGCTGCTGTGGCTTCTCAGATACTGGAGGGGTTCTCAGGCCTTAAGTATCCCCCAACCCAACCATCTACCTCCCCTTCCTGCCATGGGCTGGGAGGGGCTGGAAGGAGACTGGGACAAATAGATGAGGGGGCTTAGCCAGGAGTTATCAGAGTTATCTCTCCTTGAGAACAAGAAGGCACCCAGGTCCTGCCCTGGTACCCAGCTGGAGGTGCCCAAGGAAGGAGGCCTTCCTGTAGGAAGGAGACACTTTTTCCTGGAAGGGGCTGGGGACAAGGAAAGGAGGGGCATTGGGGTGAGACCCCACTGAGGAAGGCAAGCACTTGGGTGCAAGCATCAGGACCAGCAGCTGGCACCCACAGAAGAGATCGGACCCACTATGACTCTGTAAGAACCCCAAAACTTAGGGGGCGCCTGGGGGCTCAGTCGGTTACACGTCTAACTCTTGGTTTTGGCTCAGATCATGATCTCATGGTTTGAGGATTTGAGCCCCATGTCGGACTCTGTGCTGACCCTGCAGAGCCTGCCTGGGATTCTCCTCTGCCTCTTTCTCTCTTTCTGCCCCTCCCCTGCTCGCGGTCTCTCTGTCTCTCTCAAAATAAATAAACTTTAAAAATTATTTAAAATGTCAAGCACATAATAGGTGTTTAATATGCAATAATTCTTGGCAGGGGTGCAGTCATGCAGTGCCCAGGGCTGTGCCCAGGTGGTCCCGCACTCAGAAGTCCCCACACCCAGTTTAATGCATCATTGTTGCCTTCTTGAAATTCTTCATGCTTTTTAAACAAGAGGCCCTGCGTTTTCGTTTTGCTTTGGGTCCTGCAAATTATCTAACGAATCCTGCTTACTGGTTTAGGTTCAGTTCCCTGAATCCAGAAAGAATTCACTGTGCCCCATGCTGGAACACGCTTCCACCATTCCATCATTTCATGATTTCCTATGCCCCCAAAGTTTCTCTGCCTAGCGTTCCTGCATCTTGCTGTCGCTTACAAGAAATCAGAGAGAGCCAGGCAGAACCACAGATCTCTTCAGATTCTGGCACCTCCGTGGCGGCAGGTAATGGCTTGCTTATTCTGCTGAGAGGGCCTCTGGGGGGAAAAACCATGAGCCCTGGCACCTGGTAACAGCGGGGGGGTCTCCCTGATACCACCAGCCCATTAAGTATGAAATGCCCCCAGAAGGTCGGGAGCCCCCACTTCTCCCAACTCCCTTCGTCCATGGGGCTCGGCAGTGTGGTGGCCCCCTCGGCACCCATTGGGGTGAGGGCTACAGGCCAGGGCAGAGACAGAGCTCTGAGCAAGAAGGTCAGAAAAATGACGACCGGGTCAGACACTCCACACACTGCTTGCCTCAGGACTGGAACCCAAGCAGGAGCCGGAGCCGGAGCCAGAGCCGGAGCGCCTCCTCCCTCCTGTGCAGACTGCTTGCTCTGCGGCATCTGACCTCCACAGCGTCTGTCCCTTAGCTGTTTTTAGACTGCTGTTCCCAGGGGCCCAGCGTTTGCTAAATTCGCAGTCTAGGCCCACCTACTGACCCCAGAGAAGCATTGCTGTAGGGGAAATGGAACCGGATAGGCTGTGAGGCTGTCTGTCTCTTCTTATTCGCTCTCAAAAAAGGACTTATCCCAACTCTAGACCTAGGATCCTTTTACAAGGACGCCGGAGTGGGCTGGGGAGGATGAGGGAGACGAAAGTGGAAGAGGAGTGTGGGATGGAGCCGCAGGACTGGGGTGGGAAATCATAAGCCTACCCAAAGACCATGAAATACCAGGGCCAGAAAGGACCTTTGAGAAATAGATCAGAGAGGGAAGGTAAGTCACCCAAAGTCACAGAGCCAGGAGTGGAACTTGGGTCACCTCATGCTCAGTCTGAGGGTCTTTCTGCCTCATCGTTTGAATTCAGGATCAGAGACAAACTGGGATAGTGGGGACATGAGAGGCGGAGAGACTGTCTTCTCCCCCCACCCCTAGTCCTATGCTTCTAGACACACACACACACACACACACACACACACACACACAACACACAGCTCTGATTCCTCCTGGAGATTGGTGGGGACCCAGGTCAGGTAAAAAGGGCTCAGGGTCAGCAGGTATGTGCCCTCTGACTCCTCTGTTGGCATGGCCTCTGAAACTTGAGTCTCCCGGCCTGGTGAGCCATGACATGCTTCTGCCAGGATCCTTCTTCCAACAGACTGAACTGATGTGGCTACTATGTTTCTGAGTCCCCAGGCTGAGATTGTGGGGCCTCTTCATGGGAAGTAAGGGCTCTAAAGGATTCCCATTCAGTGTGGGATTTTAAAGTTAATAATTTTCGGGGCGCCTGGGTGGCTCAGCTGGTTAAGCGTCCGACTTCAGCTCAGGTCATGATCTCACAGTTCGTGGGCTCGAGCCCCACATCGGGCTCTGTGCTGACAGCTAGCTCAGAGCCTGGAGACTGCTTCAGATTCTGTGTCTCCCCCTCTCTCTGACGCTCCCCTGCTCGTGCTGTCTCTCTCTCACTCAGAAATAAAACATTTTTAAAAAGTTAATAACTTTAATTGCTAATACTTAAGCACTTTCTACTTGCCAAGCACTGTTCTAAGAGCTTTTCACGTATCAATTCATCCAGTCCTTATACAGCGCTGTGGAAATAGATACTATCATTGTCCCTATTTTATAGTCGAAACTGAAACAGAGAAGTTAAGTAAGTTGCCCAAGGTCACACCACTAGTAAACATCAGACCTGGGATTTGAAGCTAGGCAGCCTGGGAGTGTGTAGTGTGTGTTCCTCCAGCCTTCCCCAACTGAGTGCTACCCTTTGGGCTTCTAGGTCTGTGCTCTCGGCAATATAAGACCTGCTTGATTCCAGGGAGTTTTTTGTTGGAAAAAGCTACGTATATTTCTACCTACAAGTACATATACCCTCTGATTCAGCTCTCCTCCCCTCCCATACCTGGGTACTAGGCATTTGCCCAACTAGCTGGCAAATCTAAAGTTTGGGGGGAGGACTACGCCTCTCTCCCAAGCCCCTTTCCTGCCCCTCAGAACACCCCTTAAAGGCCTATGCTGCCACCTCCTGGCCACAAAGTGTTAAGACTAGCCCAGGGGTGTTTTTCAGGATTCTTCTCTGATGTCATCCTCTTCCAGGGCTATGTGACCATCTACATGCTGCTGACTCCCAAATATATATACATATATATATATGATATATACATATATATTATATATATGTGTACATATATATGATATATACATATATATAATATATGTGTATATATACTATATATAATATATACATATATATTATATATGTGTGTATATATACTATATATAATATATACATATATATTAATATATTATTAGTATTGCAGGTTTTGTTTTGCAATCTTTATTGAGATGTAGTTGACACATAACATTGTGTAAATTTGTGGTGTACAAATGATGACATGACACATATATATATGTTGTGAAATGAGCACAATAAGGTCAGCTCACACATCCACGGCCTCGTAAAGTTACGGGTTTTGACATATTTTTACATTTTATTTATTTATTTTGAGAGAGACAGACAGAGCATGAGCAGGAGATGGGCAGAGAGGAGGGAGAGAGAGAATCCCGAGCAGGCTGCACACTGTCAGTGCAGAGCCTGACATGGGGCTTGAAGTCACAAACTGTGAGATCATGACCTGAGCTGAAATCAAGAGTCAGATGTTTAACCGCCTGAACTACCCAGGTGCCCCATGTTATGGGTTTTTGAATTTTCCTCTTAAGTTTGTTTAAGTAATCTCTATACCCAATGTGGGGCTCAAACTCACAACCCTGAGATCCAGGGCCCAGTGCTCTACAGCTGAACCAGCCGGACACCCCTTGTATAATTACATTTTGAATGGCGGGGGGAGTGAGAACATTTACTATCTATTCTCAGCCCAAATCTTCATCTCTTCTGAGATCCAGGCCTGTGTGTCCTGATGCAAAAGGTCCTAACACCCCAGCACCCATCACCCCGTAATTCCCCCAAGTTCAGAGCTGGAACCAGACACCAGGTGTCCTGGCCCTACCTCCGTTCTCACGTCACAGCCCTACATCGCTTCTCCAACAACATAGCATGAGACACAGGCACAGTGAGTGCCCCGGAGAAGGACAAGATAGGGATCACACGCTACCTGGTGTCAGAGTCAGGATTTAGATCCAAGCTGCAGTGACGGCAGCACCCGCACACTTGCTGGAGCAAAGCACATCGCTGCTGGCGGTTTGGAGAAAGCAAGTGCCTTCTCCAGGTAACACACAGGTAAGGAAGTTTACTGTAAGCTGAAGGGCTGGTGGACCATCGGGCTTTTACATTTTTAAATGGTCGAACAAATTCAAACCATGACACCCCAAATTATAGGAAATTCAAATCTCAATGTCTATAGATAAAGTTTTATTGACACAGCCGTGCTCGTCCACTTATGCATTCTCTATGACTGCTTCCTGCTACAATGGCAGACTTGAGTTATAACACAGACCATATGGCCACAAAGCTTAAAATAGTTGCTATCTGGCCCTTTGCAGAAAAGTTTGTGGATCCTGAGCTTAGAGAAAAAGGGTCTTGAGCCGCAGCCTCTGCCCCCTTGTTGCAGCGGAAGCAGCCTATCTGCTGGGTGGAGATGGGGTTGGGGGGGATGGGGTAGGGGGTAAGGGATGGGGGATGTTCAGGCTGCAGACAGCAGAGGAGGGAGGGGCTGGGCAAAGGAGCAGAAGGAGGAGAGGCAGCCGCCCTGATTTTCTCATGACAACCCTTCCCCCCAGTGATGAGCCTCCATCTTCCTGGCTTCCAGTTAGCTCTCTGGGGGAATCCTAAAGAGCCCCAGACCCCTCCACACACCCTCTGGTGTGGAAATCCCAGCTCCACCATTATGAACTGCTGGGCTTATACAATCCCATACCCTCGAAACCGTAGGATTTTCATCTGTAAGAAGGGGATGATAACACAGACCTCGGAGGACTGTTGTGAATTCTATAAGGTGACAAATCTCACAGCACCATTCCCAGTGCACAGTGGCATCCTGCCGTCCCCAGACCTTGGTGCTTGCTTTCCGGGTAGGCGACTCTACTGCTGGCAGGGCTACCGAAGTGGGTGCACCTCCTAACTGTCACCACTAGAGGACAGGATGGCCCTGCTGGCTGCCAGGAGGGCGTCAGATGGAGCCGGTCTGCAGCTTCCCGCATGGGGAGAGGGGCCTGCCCCTGCTGTTTACAAGCCTGGCCTTTGATCGGCTCCTGCTCTCCCTACAGCCTGCTGAGGGCCAGACTGCCGCAGAGCCTCCTGCTGGGGGGCAGGCCAGGCTTCCTTCTTGCCCTTTCTGGTGGGGGACGGGGGAAGGCGGACTGAGGCCAGGCTGCTGGGTTAAGCACTCCTTCTCCCATCTATTTGCATATCACCTCTTGTCAACCTCCAGAGGCCCTGGACCAGGCCAAGCAGGCGGGATAATGTCACCCCAGAGAGGGCGCTGAAGCTCAGAGAGGTGGAGTGACTTGCCCAAGAGCCCACAGCTCCTCAGCAGGGTGGCTGGGGTTATAGCTCACAGCGTATCCTCCGATGCCAGGTGTGGCCCTCTCCCGGTCAGCAGGCTGTCGGTGACCGCACTGTCCCTGAGGCTCCAGCTGCCCAGCTTCACTCAGTGTCCTGCTCCTGCTGACGAAACACCAAACCGCTTCTCTGTGGAACTCGGGGACGTTTCAAGTGCTTCTACGCACGTGAGCTCGTTTCAGCTGAGAACAGGCTCTCCTAGGGGGGGTTGAGGCAGAGACTGTCCTGTCCAGGGGTTTGTGATACAGCTGGGAACGCAAGGGCAGACTGGCACACACGCACGCGGACGGGAGGCTCAGCTGCAGACTGTGACAGAGTCTGCTGGGCTGAGGTGGTGGGGGAAGGCTGTGGGGAGGGCGGCCCTTGGGGAGCCACAGGAAGAAGAGTGAAGAGGCAGAAAGGCCTCTTTCAGGGTCTTTCAGGGGCTGAAGCGAACCAGATGGGGGTCTGGAACAGCTAGCAAAATGGGAGCCCATAAAGTTAGAGGAGGCTGCCTGGCAAAGAGCCTTGAATGCCAGGCTAAAAGGGAGGTAGATCTGTTCATGCGGGCAGTGGGGAGAGCAGAGATGGCTTTTGAAGGAGGGTAGGAAGGTAAGGGCTGCGGATGTTTCAGGAAGGCTGATGCGAGAATGATGAGGAGGGAGCAGAGGAGATACTCCCGTGGTACAGGCTGACGGTAAGCACACACATGGCAGAGGAGGCTGAGTTCCGGGTGAACTGCCAGGGTGTCGCGCCTGATGTGATGTGGGAGGGCGACGGAGACGGACCAAATTAGGACCAACGGGAGAGGCGAGTGGTGTATGAGTGTGGGGGCAGTGGTAGGGAAAAGATGAGGGGTTCTTTCTACGTGAGGATAAATTTGAGGACGTGAGGTAGAGACGCTCTGAGTACTTCAAGATACGCTAGTGCTCCCGCTTACCCGCAGTTTCAGGTACACGGGGTCCGGAAGCAGATGACCCTCCTCCCGGGTATCATCAGAAGGTCAACAGCAGCCCAACGCTACGTCCCAGTGCCTACGTCATTCGCCTCACTTCAGCTCATCACGTGGCCGTTTTGTCATCTCACGTCATCATAAGAAGGGGGAGTATAGTACAGTAAGGGATTGTGAGAAAGAGACCCCCTTGGCATAACTTTTACTATGGTGTGTTATTAGGATCGTTCTCTTTTGTTATTTTTTGTTAATCTCTTACTGTGCTTAATTTATTTTTTTTAAGTTTATTTATTTAGAGAGAGAGAGCAAGAGAGGGAAAGCGAATGGGGGAAGGGCAGAGAGAGGAGAGAGAGAATCCCGGGCAGGCTCCACATGGTCAGTACAGACTGCAGTGTGGGGCTCGAACTCACAGACCATGAGATCATGACCTAAGCCGAGACCAAGAGTCGGACGCCTAGCCAACTGAGCCTCCCAGGTGCTCCTGCTCTGCCTAATTTATAAGTTAAACTTGGTTGTGGGTATGGATTACAGGAAAAAACATAGCCTACAAGGGGTCGGTACTCTCTGTGGTTTCAGGGTCCTGGCACGTGACCCCCATGGATATTGGAAGAGAGGGCTTGAGACCTAGGTGAGGAGGGAAGCGGCCACGTGGACATGACCTCTGGAGCTGTGAGAAACAGTATGGATGCCAGGTGGGCAGGGTGGGGGGAGGCTGAGGCCCGGCAGGGAGAGGGTGATAAGGGGAAGGTCCTGGGGCAGGGTGTGTGTATGGGTGGACAGTCCCCTTCTTCGTCCCAGCAGCTCCTGAGTGGGGAGACCGTGCTTGGTTCAGGGGGAGTATTTGTCGTAGGTCAGGCCAATCAGGATCACAGCACTTTCGGCGGACATGCGGGACAAAGATCTTTCCGTGTACGTGAACAAAGCATGTGGGACAAAGACAACTTGACCCCCATTTGGGAGCCCCAGGGGAGCCAGCCTACTGAGGAAGACAGCGGGGGATGGAAAGAAACTTGGCCCTTGGTGGCATCCTGGAGTTGCCCCATCGATCCTTGCCTGAACCGAGAGTAAATGAATCAGTGTCCATTGTGGTTGAAGGCAGTAAGATAGAGATTTCTGTTTCCAGCAAATGGACGATCCCTCATTCATAGGAAGAAGGAGGAGAACCGGAAGAATGTCACTTTAGTAATCAAGGGAGAAGATTTCAAAATGGAGGGAAGATGAATAGTATCAAATGCTGAGGGTGTCAGGTCAGAGACGGGTTTTCATCCAAAAATTGTGTGACAGAAGAAGAAACAATGGGTCAGACAGGTTCCTGTAGGCAGAATCACACCCGGGACTCAGGACTCACAGTCAAGTTCATTACCTCAAAGGGCAAAGGGGAGCTGAGTCTTGGAGAGCTATTCTTGGAGGTATTCCTCACTAATGGTTTTGATATATTCCCCGCCATCCCCTCCTCTACTCCTTTCCAGAAAGTTCTGGAGTCTTAAGGGCCATCTCCCTGTCTTCATGCCAAACTTCCCGTTGGCTAAGTTCTACCTCAGACAAGAAAACATCTCATATCTTTGACACTCTTTAGACAGAGAGAGACTGCATTGCTTCTTACTCAACCACCCGACACCGGGACAGTTCTTTCTACTGTCTAACTGATTCCCTTCTGTTGAGAGTGACCTGACAGCCGTCCCACAGACGGGTGCTTGTCGGTGGGCCTTTAGGGTATCTGGAGGTGACAGACACACTGGGCGTGGAGAGAAGGGAGAGCGGAGGCGGGCAAGTAGGAGCGGCTGCACGGGCACGGGCACGCGCGGGCTCCCTGCCCCAAATGCGGCCTCTGGGCTGGGCTGGGCTGGGCTGCGGCGGGCCGGGCTCTTCCTGAGCGGATTACCCTTGTGGTCTAAGTGACGGGCGCTGCCGAGAATGCTATTGTAGCAAGAGGCTTACCGAAATGCAGACACCCAACCCCGGCATGCCCCGACACACAGCCGGGGAAATAAGCGGAATAAGCTCCCAGCGCTAAGCCGCTCTATTGTCCGGCTTGTTGCTAAAACACCTTGCTGAGCCTCCTGCCAAGTGCCCCCCCCCCCCGCCTCTAGAACAGCACTGTGTGGCCCTGTGGGCGCCCCCTCTCCAAATGGTGGCAGAGGCTCCCCACGGGGAGGCGAGGGCGGAGGCTACAGCCTAAATGCTACTGAGGAGACTTGTGCAGATGGCTGGCTTCCTCGAGGTCACGTGACAGGCCAGTAGGAGGGCCAGGATAGCATCTAGGTCTCCCGATGCCCAGGGAGGGGAGCCCGCCCTGCACCTCAGGGCCCTTCCCTTCCCAAGCCATGCCTGACACAGCTCCTCTCCATCTCCTGCCACAGACCAAGGGGGGGGGGGAGGGCTACCCTCCAGGCACCCTGTGGCAACCCCCCCACCCAATGTGCTCCCCACCACCGTGTGCACCCCCCTTGGGGTCTTCCCCAGTTTGGTGCTGGTGTTGGGTGGAATCATATAAAGGGAGATAACTAACATCCCGCAGCTGCCAGGGGAAACCAGAGTGGAAAAGTCCCAACCCACCAGAGGGCAGACAGGAAGTGGGGGAGGGTCCGTGGACCCCCCCATCCATAGGAGGCAGGGAGGGGCCCTGGAAACCGCAGGGCCCTGGAAGGCCAGAGTAAGCGCTGGGGCTTTCCAAGAAGGCTGGGCTGCGCAGTGGCTGGGGGTGGGGAGGGCAGGGTAGGGGGAAGGGAGTGGGGCCTGGGAGGTAGGGGGCTGTGGGACTCTTGCATAACCACTGCACCTCGAGATCTGGGTGTCCCAAAGCTACCTCAGAGGTAACGGTCCCGGCCGGGGCTCTGGCGCTCCCCTACAACCTTCCGCCTGCTTCTGTTTGCTGGCTGGAGAGGCACCGGCCCCCAGCGCCCAGCCAGAAATCGGAAGGTCCTCCTCCCCATCCCCTCTTTCTGATTCTTCACTTCCTGCCAGGTGCCACATTTTGACAAGTTTACCTTCTCAGTGTTTCTCCAACTCAACCTCCCTCTCCCACCAGCCCCCGCCCCCCTCTTCTCACCTGGGTCACAGGGGCTGGCTCTCTCTGCCTCGCCCCACAAGCCCGTCCCCCAGGGTGGCCTCCAGGCTCAACCCCCAAAGGGCCTTGCCGAGCAGCTCTGTGTCCCATTTAAATCTCCAGGGTCTCCCCACCCCGCCGTGGGATCAGGCTGGACTCCTCAGCATGACCAAACAGTTGCCTATGGTTTGACTCCGGCTTGCCAAGGCAGCGCGGTGTGCCGTGAGAGGCAAAGACGCTAGAGCCTGACTTCCTGGGTTCAAATCCTGCCTGCCACTTCCTCGCTGTGTGACCACGGGCAAGTTACTAAACCTCTCTGGGCCACCGTTTCCTCGTCTATGAAATCAGAATTTTAAGAGTACCTGCCTCCTAGACTTGAGAATTACATGAGCTTTCCTGAGAACTGGGACTGTTACTACCACCTCCTCCCACTTCCTCTCCTGCCTGTTTCTGCCGCACACATTTGCTTCAGCAGGTGGCTCAGCTGGGCACTTCTTTTCATTGTTCCCCCCGCCCTGCAAATTGTGTTATTTCTCGCCTCAGTGTCTGGGCCCTTCCAAGGGGCGACTTCCTTTTACCCTCCTCACTGTACCCGCCACGTGCTTGTTGCTTGCCCTGCTGGCTTGTGACTGCCTGTCTGTCTCCCCTGTTAGACTGACAGTCCCTTTAGGTCAGGCCTGCAGCCCTGGGGCCTAGAACTGCATGGTACACAGTGTGCCCTTGATAAATATGCATTGAGTGAATGAGTGAGTGAGTGAGTGAGTGAATGAATGAATCAATGAATGAATGAAATGTTTTCCCTGAGAGTCTGGCACATGGGTCTTCACTACAGTGAAAGTGCTTGTGTAGGAGAACTTAGCTGGTGTCCCCAAGGCCTCAGGGACACACGTTAATAATATTCATGTCCCGGGGCGCCGGGGTGGCTTAATTGGTTAAGCGTCCAACTTTCTCTTAGGTCATGATCTCGCGGTTCGTGGGTTCGAGCCCCGCGTCGGGCTCTGTGCTGACTGCCAGCTCAGAGCCTGGAGCCTGTTTCAGTCTGTGACTCCCTCTCTCTCTGACCCTCCCCTGCTCACGCTGTCTCTCTCTCTGTCTCCTAGAAATAAATAAAACATTAAAAAATTTTAAAAAATAATAATAATATTCGTGTCCCTCTCCAGGCACATGTCTGTTCCACTACAATGGCCATCAGGACACAGTGATGGGCCAGGCCAGGGGAAGGGGCTGGAGCCATCCGGGGTCTATGGACTTGCTGCTAGAGGCACCCGCAGAGGGAGGAAGCAGCGAGGAAGGAAAATGGGACTTGGAGCAGCCAGAAGTCAGCTGTCCCTAGATTCTTGTGACCCTGGGGACTTGTCCCTACTGTGACCCAAAGACGTTCCCCGGGCTGGAGTCAGACCAATGCTATGGTCCCACGGCTCTACCAGGCCACCACTCTGTACCGCATAAGATGGGACAGTAATAGCTACTCTGTGTTCCTTGGGTGATTGTAAGGCTCGATTCATTCACTCACCCATCCATTCATTCAGATTGTGTGTCTTCCATACGAGGTAAGGGCACTGGCTGCAGAGGGCGTGACCTGGAGTGACTCACACGGAGCCCCTGGCCCCAGAGAACTGGGAGAGTTGTGAGACAGACAGACAAGGGAACGGTGAAGTTCACGTGTGCTGAATTACGACCAAGAAAGGGGAGAGAATAATGAGAGTGAAGGAAATAAATGGGGGCTAGTCCTCGCTGGGGTACCACGACTGCCCTCCGCTCATGCTGTGATGCTGAGCGCCAAAGACACGGGGTCTTGTAGTGTCTCGTGGTCACTGATTCCTGGCACCATGACCCCGCTCCCTCCTGGCCCTCCTGTGCCAAGGATCGCACTGCTGCCCTTTGGTTTGCAAAAAGGCTTTGACCATTAAGGGCTTAATATTGTGAAGCTCAAAGGCCTTATCTTAAATATACATACATATTTATTTATTTATTTATTTATTTATTTATTTATTTATTTAAGTAACCTCTACACCCAACGTGGGGTTTGAACACATGGCCCTGAGATCAAGAGTTGCATGTTCTTCTGACTGGGTCAAGAACCGCCCCCCTCCCTCCCCCTTGTGTTTAGAGCCAAATTTAAGGTCATTCATGGTGTCTGGGACGAGAAAGCTGATGGTCCAGTAGCCCTTCCCTACTCCTCCAGGCAGCTGAGACGGCCTGGACTGGTGTGTCCCTTCCTGTACTCGCCTGGAGGCAAGCTAGCATTGTTTAAAAGTTCCACGCTGGAGCTGGATGGCGTGGGTTTGAATCTCTCCTCACCCCCCTGTACTAGCTGGATGATCTTGGACAAACTACCTAACCTCTCTGAGCCTCAGCTTCTGTATTGGTAATATTCATACTCTGGGATCGCTGTTAGGCTTCGTGACTTTATATATGTGTGCTTAAAGCAGTAATTGCACAAAAAACAATGATTGCACATGGCAAGTTCTCTTACAGTGTTTTATGAGCCCTCTCCTTGCTCTTACCAAGACATGTCTCTCTTTTTTTTAAATGTTTATTTTTGATATAGAGAGCACTGGAGGGGGAGGGGCAGGGATAGAAGGAGACAGGATTCAAAGCAGGCTCTGTGCTCACAGCAGGGAGCCTGAGGCAGGAGGGATCTTGACCTGAGGTCAGGTGCTCAAATGACTGAGCCACCCAGGCACCCCTGTCTCTTCTTTTTTTTAATGTTTATTTTTGAGAGAGAGAGAGAGAGAAAGTGCACACGTGCGCAGGCTGGGGGGTGGGGCAGAGAGAGAGGGAGACAGAGAATCTAAGGCAAGCTCTGAGCTGACAGCAGAGACAGCCACACAGGGACAGACAGACAGCCCCACGCCCGGCCTGAACTCATGAACCTCAAGATCATGACCTGAGCTGAAGTCCGACACTTAACTGACTGAGCCCCCCAGGCGCCCCTTACCAGGACATGTTATGTGTTACCTGTCTGCCTCCCCCAAGGTTCTTGAGGGCAGAGACCCTCCTGCATCTTCATTCATCTTGATATCTTGGAGACCTGGCATAGTGCCCGGCTCAGAGCAGACAGGCCAAAAATATTTGTTGAGTGCCAACTGATTAAATGGTCAGTAGGAGCGCTGGGCTGGGCTGGTGGGGCAGGCCGACACTGGCCCGGACATGGGCAGGGTTCTCGGTTTGAGGAGGGGTCCAAAGAAAGATGCCAGGGTCACAGGAGGCAACGTCAGGGCGAGCCTGGTCCGGGGGCCATGCTTCTTCTTTTCCTGCTCTCGGCAACTAAGGGCGCCATGGCCATCTGCTGGGGCGGGAAGGGCAGGTGCCCAGGGAGTAGAGTTCGGAGCCAGCCTAGAGGATTTAGTCTTCTGCCACTGAGCTCCTGGACCGGGGACAGCTAGAGGGAGAGAGAGTCCACATGGCCCTGCAGAATGGATGGGGCACCGATCAGGCGACCCTGGAAGCGCTGGGGGCGTGAGGAAGGAGGGGTGGTCCTGGTGGCTGCCAAGATGGAGGCAGGAGGAGGGCTATCCCTCGTTGGACGGGACACAGAACCCCCAGCGTCGGCAGACCCCCAGCCCCGTGCCCTCATGCCCTGTGAGGACGTGGGGCCTGCTCAGGACCTCCCAGGGCTCACACTCTGGTCCCCAGTGTGCTTCGCACCCAAGCCACAGACTTGCAGAAGACACGTGCAGCCGCTGGGATGCTAGCGCTTGAAGCCCAGCGGCGCCCCGGGCAGCGCGACGGGGCCTCTGAAATCTCACTCGGCTGAGTGAGATGATGAGTCACAGATAATCGGAAGCACATTCTAATGGAGACTGTGTTCTAAGTCGATTAAGAACTGGCCTTATTGCTAATGGGCAAGAAAAGTTCTGAAATATTGGATTATGGGTGTGGAGGGGGCCCTCTGCGCCTCCACCCGCTCCTTTTCCTCCTCTCAGCCCCCCCCCCGCCCCCTCCCACGGGACCAGGGGACCAGCTGAGCAGTGAACCGCTGGGCATGTTGCAGGTAGGAACATCCTGCTGAGTGACAGCGATCTGCTCCGAGGACCCCAGGGGGCCTCCAATAGGAGGGGCTTCTCTGGGCCCAGAAGGGGCCCCCCCCCAGGAGGGGCTGGGAGGACCAGGAGGCGGCGCTCAGAGTCCCCCCTCACCGACAACCAACGGTTCTTTGATTCCTGACAGCTCCTACACTGACTCTTGTACACACGCACACACACACACACACCACGCACACACACACACCACACCACACAGCACACACACACACATACACCACACCACACACACACACACACACACACACATACCACACAGCACGCATGCACACATACACCACGCAGCATGCACACACACCACACACACACACATACACCACACCACACACCACATACACACACACACAGAGTGCGCACACACACATACCACCACACAGCATGCACACACATCACACACACACACATACACCACACACACACACACATACCACACAGCACGCATGCACACATACACCACGCAGCACGCATACACACACACACCACACACACAGACACCACCATGCAGCACACATACACACACATACATCACACCACACCCCACACACACACATACACATCACAGCACACAGTACGCATGCACACACACACCACACAGCATGCACACACACACCACACCACACAGCACACACACACACCACACACACACACATACACCACACCACACACCACATACACACACACACAGAGCGCACGCACACACACATACCACCACACAGCACGCACACACACACACCACACAGCATGCACACACATCACACACACACACCACATAACACACACACAGAGCGCGCGCACACACACATACCACCACACAGCACGCACACACACACACCACACAGCATGCACACACATCACACACACACACCACATAACACACGCACACACACCATACCACACAGCACACACACCACACCACACATGAGACACACACCACACAGCACACACACACTACACACACACCACACAGCACACACACACACACACACATACCACACAGCATGCACACACACCACACACACACACACACCACATAGCACACACACCACAACACACACCACACACACAGCACACAGCACACACACCACATACCACACACACACCACATTCACACCACACACACCATACACATGCACACACCACACATACACCACATGCTGCACATATACCACACCACACACCACACACACACACACACACACACACCACACACCACACATACACCACACATACCACACATGCAAACACACTTACCTCATGCACAGATACACACATGCACATACTCGAGCACACACAAAACACATATGAACACACACCCACACCTTTCCCACCCCCCATCTCATGGTGGACACACACACACATCACTCTGTTCATGTCTCGTGCTAATTCCAGATAGACGTGCCTGTGAGACGTGCTGTCTGCTCCCAGCGGCACACGAGGTGATGGCTGAGGGCCCACATGGGGGGACAGCTCTGCTTGAAGTTGCTTGTGTGGTTGTCATCAAGCCTTTGCTCGCAGCTAATTCCCATTCATTTAGTTACTCCACGTGTCATTTCTATATTGATCGGACACCTACTACTTGCTACGCACAATCCTAGGTTCTGAGATCTTCCTTTGGGTTCCTCCACAAGTGGGTCTTGAGAAAAAGGGCTTTATAAAAATTAAATACCTTTATTGAGATATCATTCATTTACTATAAAATGTATTCATTTGCATTGTATACTTTGGCGATGTTTAGTATATTTTCAGAGTTGTGGACCGCCACCAAGCTCAGTGTTAGGACACTGCCACCACTCTCTAAAGAATCCCATAGGGGCCCCTGGGCGGCTCGATCAGTTAAGCATCAGACTTTGGCTCAGGTCATGATCTTGTGGTTCATGAGTTTGAGCCCCACATCGGGCCTGTCAGCAAGGAGCCTGCTTTGGATCCTCTGTCCCCCCCTCTCTGTGCCCCTCCCTGCTTGTGCTGTCTCTCAAAAATAAATACACATTTAAAACAAATCCCACACCCTTTAGCCGTCTTTCTCCATTGTCCTCTCTCCCTGACCTCCTGGCAGCTACAAGTGGACTTTGTCTAGACATATACCCATTCTGGACATTTACTGTCAACAGCAGCTTACAGTATGTGGCCCTTTGTGACTGGCTTCTTGCACTTAGCATACCATTTTGCAGAGTCACCCATATTGTAGCCTACATCAGTATTTCATTCACTTTTGTGGCTGAATACTGTTCCACTATATGGATCTACCACATTTTGCTTATCCGTTCCTCAGTTAATGGACACTTAGGTTGCTTCACTTTCTGACTGTTATAGATCATGCTGCTATGAACGTGTGTGTGTACGAGTTTTTGTGTGGACATATGTTTTCCATTCTTGCGGGTGTCTACCTAGGATGAGACTGCTGTGTCATATGGCAACTCCGTGTTTGATATTTTGAGAAACTGCCAAACTGTTTTCTAAAGCAGCTGGACCATTTTACATCCCCACTAGCAGTGCATGAGCATTCCTATTCGAGATAAGATTTTAACTGTAGGATTCTATTTGGGAAGTGATCCCAGGAAACACCAGTAGAACAGGGGAGGCGGCCAGTAAAGGATTATTATCAAGCAAATTACCACTGAGAACAATTGAAGCTTAAGGCCATTGCCTCTGAACCCTGGGAGTCGGCCGGAGAACTTGGAGAACTCAGGAGGAGGAGGGGTAAGGGGATGATAAACCAATTCCCAGCAGCCTTGTTTGAGCGCTTCTGGATATGTCTGCATGTGTCTTGATTTCCTGTTAATTCCTGTTTGCTTGATGCAGATATAAGCAAAGCTGGCACAGCCAGAGAAAGCCATCCTGCAAAGAAATGCAGACGCTGGCAGCTGAAGTTCAAGTCCACTGTGCTCTGACTTGGGGCAGAGGAGGTGGGTAACAGCAACTGCTACCTTCAGTGAACAAGATTCCTGCCCTCATGAAGCTTGCCATCTAATAAGAGAGATATAAACAAATCTATGTAGTGTATAGCCAGGTAGCATTTGGGTAAGGAGGTGGAGGAGCGTGAGGGACACTGTGTTAGCTCAGGTGATCAGGGCAGGCATCTCAGAGGTGAAATTTCCGCTGAGACCCGAATGAAGTGAGACAAGCCATCTGAAGGCTGGTTGAATGTTGCATGGGGAACAGCACTGGAATCCGGGCTGTGGAAATAGCAAGTGCTGAGACCCGGGGTCGCGGTGAGGCTGGAGAACTGCCAGGGGTCCAGAGGAGAGTAGCTTCTGCAGAGTGAATGAGGCCGAGAGAAGGAAAGAGCAGAGACACAGCCAAGGGCCAAGCTGGGAAGTAAGTTTGGATTTTGTTTGAAGGGTAATGGAGGGTACTGGATGGACGAGTGAAGGGGAATTTCCGATCTGATTTACACTTATGTTTCTTGCTGTCAAAGCCACTGGGTTCCAGAAGTACTGAAAGGCCCTCAAAGTTGCTAACACCATGTTGCTGGGCACCCAAACCCAGCCCTCAAACATTCCTTCATTCTACGTATTAGTTCCAGCCCTGGTCCGGGAGCTGGGTGTGCAACAGTGAACACATGCAGTGTAAGCCCCGCTCTCACGGAGCTTACATTCTAATAGGGGATGAGTAGCAGTAAACAGCATACATATGTTATACCTATAACCTATAAATACTATAGGTTATTAATATATAACTCATATTAGAAAATGATCAATGCTTTAGACTAGAGAAAAATGAAGCAGACACAGGAGTCCGGAGTAGTAGGAAGTGCTTAGAAGTTTCACACAGAGGGGTGAGGATGGCTTCTCAAAGGGGACTGATGACACTCAGCACTTCTCAACTTGTCTGGGTCCCAAAGCCCCCTACACACCCCCAGGGTATCCAGGGACCCTGCGGCCAGGGAGGAAGGGCATGGCCGGGGACCTCCAGAGGAGAGAAAGGAGAGCAGGGACCCCAGAGTGGAGGGCTGGGGTGTACGCATCAGCTGGTCCGGGCTCAGAACCTGGGAGGAGGAGTAGGAGCCAGTGTGGAGGGAGGGGAGGGAGGGGGCGGGTCTACCAAGCCACAGGGGAATATTGATGAGTTTTCTGGCAAGAAGTGACGGAGCTGGTAGGGATGGTGTAATGAAGACAGATGATCTCAGGCCAACTCTGCTCATCTTCCTGCTGGGGCAGGGAGAGTCACAACTGGGTGTGTGGTGGGGGAGGGCTTGCTAAGTGCCTGGGTGCCCTCTGCTCTGGTACCCCCACCCTCTCCCCTTCTCCCTTGCCACCCTCCCCCCCTGCTTCTACAGTAGTACCACAGAGGAAATGGGATTTCTCCGCCTGCTTGTATCTTTCTTCTTGACTGTGGTAAAATACACATAACATAAAATTTGCCATTAGTGACATTTACTATAGTCACAAGATTGTGCACCATTGCCACTATTTAGTTCCAGAAATTTTATCACACCAAAAGGAAGTTCCACACTCATTAACAGTTAATCCCCCTCTCCCACCTAGCCCCTGGCAACTATTAGTCTGCTTTCTGTGTCTATAGATTTGCCTGTTCTGGGGCGCCTTGGCGGCTCAGTCGGTTATCTGACTTCAGCTCAGGTCATAATCTCGTGGTTCGTGAGTTCAAGCCCCATGTCGGGCTCTATGCTGACAGCTCAGAGCCTGGGGCCTGCTTTGAAATCTGTGTGTCCCTCTCTCTCTCTCTGCCCCTCCCCTGCTCTCACTCTTTCTCTCTCTCGAAAATAAATAAACATTAAAAAAATAGGTTTTCCTGTTCTGGACATTTCATATAAATGGAGTAATGCAATATGTGGCTTTGTATGTGAGGCTTCTTTCACTTAATATTTTCAAGTTCATCCATGTTATTGCATGTATGAGTGCTTCATTCTGTTTTCTCGCTGAATAATATTCCACTGTGTGGTTATACACATTTTATTTATCCAGTCATCAGTTGAACATTTGGGTGGTTTAGGCACTGAACAATTTTTTTTAATAAAAATTTTTTTTTTATTTTTTTTTAATGTTTTATTTATTTCTAGGAGAGAGAGAGAGTCAGCGTGAGCAGGGGAGGGTCAGAGAGAGAGGGAGACACAGACTCTGAAACAGGCTCCAGGCTCTGAGCTGGCAGTCAGCACAGAGCCCGACGCGGGGCTCGAACCCACGAACCGCGAGATCACGACCCAAGCGAAAGTCGGACGCTTAACCGACTAAGCCACCCAGGCGCCCCAATAAAAATTTTTTAAATATGTGTTTATTTTTGAGAGAGAGAGAGAGAGGCAGAACTTGATCAGGGAAGAGGCAGAGAAACAGAGACAGAATATGAACCAGGATCCAGGCTCCAAGCTATGAGCTGTGAGTTGTCAGCCCAGAGCCCAACGTGGGGCTCGAACTCATCGGCTTGAGCCGATGTCGATGTTGGACACTTAACCAACTCAGCTACCCAGGCGCCCCTGGGCCCTAAACTTTGAAACGGAAATCCCAGCATTGTGTCCCATATCACTTCTACCTCTACGGCCTTTAGTAGCCCCATAATGTCTCTGAGCCTTGGCAATTTCACCTGTAAAACAGAACCATAAAAATTTAAGTCTCTAGTGGCCTTTTAGAAAAATCAGAAAAATTGGAAATTGTCTCTCCCTCCCCCCTTTTCTGTATTCTCTTCCCATTTGCTGTTGAATCTGGGATAAACATTCAATAAAAAGATTCATAGGCCAAAGGCAGGTGGACTGATGTGTGGTGTTGTGTTCTCTGCCACTGATACCATCCCACTGATTTTAACATGCATTATTTTTCAAATTTTAGTATCTTTGAAATCGGCACACAGCATATAACCGGTGGTTGCACAGTAATTGGCAATGCTCTTTATTTTCTTGGCGGTTTGTAAAATAATTATGCTTTTATTGTCTGGTCCAAGGTTTGTGTAGTATGCTAGCCAGAGGTTAGTGAATGTTGTTATGAACAATACGAGAAATAAAAACGGACTCCCTAATGAAATATTTTTGATGGTGGGATTGTGGGAGTTAACCCCTATCCTGGTATGTGAGCTCCCAGCTAAATTAGTTGGTTGGGCTGGAAATACTGATGTACTTGAACCGACATAACGTCAACATCATTGCAAAGCCATGCGGGCACACCTCGCTGGCACGAATAGTTCTCAAATGCATGGCCACAGTGAAAGGGTGGCTGCACTGATGAGAAAATACTCATGAATGAACCTCGTGAACTGAGAGGCTTATGGAAGAGAGCAGTGAGGTTAGTACTCTCCCATTCTCTCAGGGAGCCACCTCCCTGCCCTGCCCACTCCAACCGTCTCCAACACGGGAGAAGCCTGAATACAAATCCTGAATATGTTTGCCTTCATTAAAACAGACCAGAGAGTATAATTATATCCCGCAGAGCAGAGGGCTCCATCTGGAAGGAGGACGGGCGCGGGGCGGGGTATGAAAGCCAGTTAGACATGCAGGGTTCACGAGTGTGGCTAATTGAGCACCTCCACGATGGAGCCTATCTTAGCTGCTCAGGGAGGAAGTCTGTACCTGACTGTCCTAGCCCTGCATGAACCTCGCCTCTTTCCCAGAGCTCCCTCCAACGGGGCCAGCCCTCCCACAGCACAAGGCACCTGTCAGGACCTTACCACTAATTGCTCCTGTGGGTGTCTTCTTTCTCTAGCTGGACTGTGAACTCTTTGAGGACAGGGCATTTTGTAAATTCCTTTTTTTTCCCTTTAAGATTTTATTTTTTAAAGGAATCTCTATACCCAATGTGGGGCTCAAACTCACAACCCTGAGATCAGGAGTCCCATTTTCCACTGACTGAGCCAGCCAGGCACCCCCAGGGTGGGGCGTTTTGAAAGCTTCTTATCATTTCCCCAGTGGTCCATGTATGTAGTAGGGATGCAGGGAGGCGTCGCCACTCAGAGCAGTGTTTCTGAAAATGTCCGCCCAGACCACCGGCACATGCCACCACCTGGTTATAAAGGACATCTCCAGCTGTCCAACCCAGAAACCGTATTTCAGTAGGACTGGGGTGGCGGCCAGGACCTGCATTTTAACAAGCTCCCCAAGTACTTCTCTGCTGAATATTCTTAGAAGACCACTGATGCTAAGGATTAAGCGTCCAGTCTCTGTCCTCCTAGTCACTGAAAGCCTTCTGTGTGTCTTGATCCTGCCCATGCACGAGACTGACTCCGCCAGAGGGCAGGGAAAGAAGCAACGAGGAGACTAGCATCATTGTTCTTGCTCCCACCAAGAGAACAGGGATGGTGAGGGAGGGGGGTGATGGGGCAATGAACTGGGGAGGGGGAGAGGCAGGACAGAAAGGCTCAGGAGGCAAACACGAGGAGCGCCTGGACCTGGGAGTCCTGCTTGTCATGTGCCCTCCGCTGCCCTGACCACCCCAGCAGCCTCCCAGGGGAGGGGGGGACTCTGTCCTCTACATACTTCTCTGCTTTGATCATCAAGAATGGGCTCTTGGGGCCGCCTGGGGGGCTCAGTCGGTTGAGCATTCGACTTCAGCTCAGGTCATGATTTCACGGTTTCGGAGTTTGAGCCCCTCATCGGGCTCAGTGCTGACAGCTCAGAGCCTGGAGCCTGCTTTGGGGATCCTGTGTCTCCTTCTCTCTCTGTGCCCCTCCCCGACTCATGCTCTGTCTCTCTCTCTCAAAAATGAACAAATGTTAAAAAAAATTTAAAAAAAAGAATGGGCTGTTGGGGTTTCTTCATAGGACATTATAATGTCAGAGGACGAGGAACAAGGCCCAGGGACTCTGGAGGTGCGCTCAAGGAGTCCATGGAGGCTAGTGGCTCTGGGCAGATTGATGAGGCAGAAGGCCCTCCGTGTTTCCGATGACTTTTCTTGTTTGCGGTGAACATGCTCAGTGTGTCATAACAGCTACTGCAGCCGACATTTATTGTGTTGGGCCCCGAGCCGAGCACCGGACATGCATTGCCGCACATGTTCTTCAGGCCGGTTCTACTATCTAACCCCTTTCATGGGTGAGAAACCTGGGACTGTCCTATATGCGTGGCTCACACAAGTTCACCCGGCTCTTCCACCTGGAGAGTGTTTCACCTCTTCCCAAATGGCCATCTCTCTCAGTCCCAGCTGCTCTCCTCCGAGCCCGGCCCTGCCCTGGGCACCACAAGGGGCTCAGAACTCAACCAAGCAGGTGCTTGCGGCGAGGGTGGGGAGTTCCTCACCTCTCCAGTGTAAGACTCTGCCCCTTGGCGGGCTCTTTTGAAGCCTCCTTGGTGACTCAGCTTGAGCTTGCTGACAGGTGAAACCCCCAACTAATTGCTTTCTAATGCCCCCCATTCTTATATAATGGGGACTCTGTGCCCCATATACATCCATTCCTTTTGGATATTTTCACCTATGTGCTTTGTGGTTCTGTCTGCCACATCCTGCACCCCCTAGAGATGGACAGACACACATACACACACTCCTCTCCTCTGGAAGACAGGTGGACATTGAGGACAGTCCACTCCTTGGGGACCATCTGTTTTCTACTCCCCTCCTTCACAGTGGAGAAGCAGTTGTATACATGCTTCTTGCAGCGTTCTGGTCACTGCGCATACACAGGCAAGCGGCTTCGTGCCCAAGGAGGCAAACTCCGGGGCTGACTGGCTGGGCTGGAATCCCAGCCTGAGACTTTGGTTCTGTGATGCTGGGAAATTAATTCAGCCTCTGTGCCTCAGTCTTCTTCCCAGTGGAATGGGAGAAACCATAGCTACCTTACTCGTTTTAAGGATTAAATGTGAGAGCGATTGGTCAGTAAATAGTTCCTCTTCCTCCCTGCTCCTGGCTTCTCTGGGCCTCCCAATTCGACTTTCCTGCCCTCACGTCTCCCATATCTGCTTGAGCACGCTTGACCTCAGTTGCAGGGTGGAACGCAGAATTTCAGTGCTGATAGAGCTTCGGATCCAGTATAATCCAGCCCCTTTGTTGCAGTGAAGAAAAAAGTGCAGTCCCCCCTGCCATTCCTCTCTTGCTTCATTTTGTTCCAAAGCGGTTGTATTTCCAGCACGCCAGCTACTACCTTTTCTCTCCAGCTCACGTAGCAATCGGATCGGCCACTTCTCCCCCAGTGCAGCCCGTGAGCTCCCAGCTTCAGCTTGCCGGATTCAGGGCTCTCTACTGCCTTGAGGGGTCCTCCGGGGTCTGTGAGGCTCAGGGGTTATGGACACACAGAGACAGGGCTTTCAGTGCACTTGGGCCCAACTTGTCAGTCACCTCCTGGGGCCAGTTGCACGTGGGGGGCAGGAAGAAGAATACCAGGCCCAATATGCTGACCACATTTTTATACTCCTCATTCAAATCCAAAAATCACCCCCATGAGACATGCTGGGAACTCTTTAG
The DNA here is from genome assembly GCF_003009895.1 of Hyaena hyaena. Classification (NCBI taxonomy): domain Eukaryota; kingdom Metazoa; phylum Chordata; class Mammalia; order Carnivora; family Hyaenidae; genus Hyaena; species Hyaena hyaena. The sequence continues at coordinate 5,112,097 of NW_024080660.1, read as the reverse complement.
AGGGAAAAGGCAGGGACTATTCTCTCACTGGCCAGGCAAAGACCACAACACGGAGGTACGGCCTGTCTGAGCAGTTTGGTGTTCCTTCTCAGAAGAGGGTGTGCCTGTGTGCCAGCCCGCTGCAGTGAGAGAAGGAGGCTGGGTGGGGCTCTAATTTCTCTGAAGTCTCCATTAATTCTTCCAAACCAAGGTTAATAGTTACGCAATCAGCTCTAAGTCAATTCCCCCGCTCTCCTCCTTCCAACCAGACCACTATGTTTGCCCCTTCAATGCGGAAGTCCTGGGGCCAGCGCTCTGTCAAGGGGAGATGAGTGGCAGCCTATGTAGGATATTTGAGGCAGTTTGTAACAGTGGGGATAGATGTTGTACAGCTAGTTTTGTTTCCAAGTAAGGAAAAAAACACGTCATTTCTTCGGATAAAGGACATTCTAACACTAAAGGAGAGAGAAGGAGAGGGAGGGGGGAAGCCGAGAGAGATAGAGGACAAAGTGCCAGACCGAAGGACAATCCTTTAAATTGAATTCAGCGTTCCTGGGTGGCTCAGTCAGTTAAGCATCCGACTTCAGCTCGGGTCATGATCTCGTGGTCCCTGAATTTGAGCCCAGCCTTGGGTCTGTGCTGACCGCTCAGAGCCTGGAGCTGCTTCGGGTTCTGTGTCTCCCTTCCTGTCTGTCCCGCTCCCACTCACACTCTGCCTCTCTCCGTCTCTCAAAAGCGAATCAATGTTAAAAAAATTTTTAATTGGATTTGTTTGGCTTTATTAAAAAGTCACTAGATTGTCTTTATGTTTGCTTTTCACTGCAGTGTAAGGAGCCTTGGGTCTGGAGTCCGAGTTCTGGATTTAACTTGGGGTCTGCCCCTTAGCAGGGTGTGACTTTAGACTCAAACATCAGAAGACCTGCCTTCAGTTTCTCCATTGTAAACCAGAAACCACACAGTTATCTCATGGAGCAGGGGAGGCAGCAGGGAAGGGAAGGGAATGAAACATTTCCTGAGCATCTATGAAAAGATAGGTATGTGACATAGGATGTTTGCTTAATTCTCAGACAACCTAATGAGGTAGGTGTTATCATGACCGTTTTACAGAGGAGGAAACTGAGATTCAGAGGTTAAGTAATTTGTCCAAGGGCACCCATGTCTCCCTGAAAGCAAAGTTCACGTTCCCGTAGGGCAGACAGGAAAGAGAAAAGGCAAGGATGTAAAAGGTGGGCTCAGGAGTTCCTGATCTGGACCTCAGCTTTTCTCTGTGAAACGGAAACCGAGATCATCTACTGAGATAAGGAGACAGGAAAATGTCAAGTGTGGTGTAGATTTGGAAAAGCTTCTCTGGCTAAGAAAGAGGGGTTTTCTCCTTCCTCAGAGGCAGTGTGGCTACGGAGGTGTTCAGGAGCCAGTTATCGCTGTGACAGTCTCCTCACCGGGCGTGTCCCTGTCTCTTTTGTGGAGAAGGAACATATTGTCACACATTGTTGAATCCCCAGGTCTTAGTACGGTGCATGGCATATAGTAATACATTTATTTATTTACTAAATATTATGGAGCCCCTGTGATGTACCGGACCTGTTGTAGATGCCAGGAATTCGGCAGTGGCAAAGGCAGGTCCAGAGCGTGCCACTCTGGATCTCAGGGTCGTGAGTTCAAGCCCCACATTGGATGTAGCGCTTACTTAAAAAATTAAATGAATATATTTTTTTAAAAGACAGATTAACCCTCTGTCTTTATGACATTTGCAGCCTGATAGAAGTCTTACAGTAAACATGGGAACTAACAAATAGTAGCAAAGGTATGAATTTAAAACATAGAATAATAGGATAGACAGTGCCTGTCGCAGTGGGGGCATTTTCTCAGGAGGGGACATTTGAGATATGACTGGAATGAGAGAAGAAGCTGTTCATGCCAAGACGGGGGAAGGGTGTTCTGGATGAAAGGAACAGCAAATGCAAAACCCTGAGGCAGGAACGAGCTTGGAACATGTTAGGGAGACAGAGGATGGTTTGTGCAGTTGGAGAGGAGGCGAGAGTGGGAGAGAGTTGAAATGAAAGAAGAGGGGTCAGATCCTATAAAACCTCATAAGCCAAGTTAAGAAGCTTGGATTTTATGCTAATTCCAGTAAGAAGTCTTTGGAAGGTTTTAAGCAGTGGGAGGGATGTGATCTGATTTATGTTCTAAAACAATCGCTCTGGCTTTTTGATGGAAAGTAGATCGTGGAGGGAGAGGGGCAGCGAGCAGCGCAGGAGGCCGGCATAGCAGCCTAGGAGACAGGGGAGAAGATGGACTCACATGGGAGCAGGGGAGCAGGAGAAGGGCTTGGATTTGGGCAGCGCTCTTGCTGACAGATTAGATGTAGGGGGTGAGGAAAAGAGAGGAAGCAAGGATGTTCTTTAGGCTTTTGGATGGAACTGATGATGATGGGGAAGGTGGAGGAGGAACAGGATGGAGGCAAGAGGCATAGAAATCAAGAATTCCATTCTTGGACAAGCTAAGTTTGAAATGCATAGTTGATGGGGTGCCTGGGTGGCTCAGTCGGTTGAGCATCCTACTCTTGATCTCAGCTCAGGTCATGATCTCACTGTTCGTGAGATGCAGCCTTGTGTTGGTCTCACCACTGGCAGGGTGGAGCCTGCTTGGGATTCTTCTTTTCCCCCTCTCTCTGCCCCTACCCTGCTGATGCTCACTCTTTCTTTCTCCCCTTCTCTCTCAAACAAATAAACTTTAAAAAAAAAAAAAAAAGAAATACCTAGTTGACGTCTGTTATGGGTTGAATTATGTCCCCCAAAAAAGATACATTGAAATCCTAATCCTCAATACTTATGAAAGTGATCTTATTTGGAAATAGGATCTTTGCAGATGTAATCAAGTTAAGATGAAGTCATTAGGGTGGCCCTCATCCAATATGATAGTGTCCTTAAAAGAAGAGGAAAGGGGTGCCTGGCTGGTTCATTTGGTCGAGCGTGTGACTCTTGATCTCAGGCTCATGAGTTCAAGCCTCATGGTAGGTGTAGAGATTACTTACAAAAAAAAAAAGAAGAGGAAAAGTTGGGACTTACAGAAAACCCCAAGTGAAAGTGGAGGCAGAGAAAGTGGTGCTGTCACAAACCAAAGAATGTCTGGGGCTCCCTGAAGCTAGAAGAGGCAAAAAAGGATCTCTCCTCCCCCATACCCCCACCCCCAGGGCCCTCACAGGGAGTGTGGCCCTGCTGGCACCTTGATTTGGGATTTCTGGCCTCCACAACTGTGAAACAATAAATTTCTGTTGTTTTAAGCCACGCAGCTTGTGGTACTTTTTTACTGCAGCCCTAAGAAGCGAATACCACGTCCAAGTGGAGAAGTCAAATTTGGATATGCAGGCCTGCAGCTCAGGGAAGAGATCTTTAAAGCCACAGGACTGGAAGAGATTGCCTAGACAGAAGTTAGAGAATGCCGAGAGAAGAGAGCCCTTGTATTTCAAGGGAAGAGTGTTTCAAGAAGGAAAGAGTAGTCAATTGTGTTAAACATTGATGATAAGTAAGTTAGATTGACTTTGACTTTTGGATTTGATAAGAGAGAAGCTGTAAAAAAAAAAAAAAAAAAAAAGAGGAGGTTGTTGATGACCTTGGCAGGAGATGTCAGCAGGTGATGGAGACAGAAGTCAAAGTGGAATGAGTTGAGGAGACACTGTAGGTAAGGAAGTAGAGTAATTGCAGAGAACTCTTTTGAGCCTTGCTATAAAACAACAAAGAAATGCAGTCTTACCTGGAAAAAGATGTGGGGGAAAGGGAAGGTTTTTTAAGGTGGGCAATATTAAGGCATATTTTTTTCTGTTAGTAAGTATAGGAGAGACCAATGACTCAAGAGACAGAAGGGATAATTGCAAGAAGCAAAGTCATAGAAGAAGTAAGAACAGATGGGGTCCTGTGCACAAATGGGGGGGCTGCCCCCAGAGAAGATCAGAGCCTCTTCATCTACAGGGAGGGCAGAGAGTATGAGTAGAGATCATACAGATGGGTTGGTGGGGAAATGAAGTAACCCTCATTCACTTTCATTTTTTTTTATTATATCAGTGAAGTAGGAGGGAGGGGTGAAGTAGGAGGGAGGGATGGTACTGGAGGGTTGTAGAGAGAAGGAGGAGAGGGGAGACATGAAGTAGTTATTTGAGAGGGAGGGGAAGGGGAATATACCAGGGAAGCACAGAGGTTTGGTAGGTAGGACTGAATGAAAGTTCAGAGTAAGACCAGTCAATAAGCATAGTTGTATGATTTTCCTCAGTAATGTTCACTTGCTTGGGTACAGGTGAAAGGCAGGTGGGTAGCCAGTTTTAACCAGAATTAGGATTTTGTCAGAAAAGTACAATGGAGGCAAGAAAGAGAGGCAAAGCTGATGAGGGTGTTTGTAAGAGATCATAGTAGTGAATGTGATAATGAAGCTGGTTAGGGATGAAATGGTCACATGCAGGGCATGGTGGACAATAAAAGCTGGTTTGGTATATCAGGTCCCTATGAGATCAAAGAATAGGCAGAATGGAGGTCTCAATGAAAGTTAGAGGGGTTAATAGGAGGCAATAGGGGCTGGGATGCCTGAAATTGGGATTATTGGAGATAAAAATATTGGTGAGGGCCAGATTTAGGGCATGACCATGGGAGAGACTGGAGAAGACAGTAAATACATAGCATACGGTGAGGTCTAACCCCATTCATAGCAAACATGCTGAAGTTTTTGCAGGAGGAAGAAGGAGAAGTAGTTTGGAACACTACTATAGACCCTGAGATATGTGGGTACCAGAGAAAAGAACAGCCTTCACTGTTTTCTTTATCCTTCATCCTTGCTTATAGACAAGGCTGTTGGGGGGCAGTGTCTTCAGGGGACAGCCGGGTGTCCGTAGAGCAAGACAGTCAACAGAATGCTCAAGGAAGGGTTTAAGGACAGGGGGACTGGCTGGTGGCAGACTGAGTTTCAGAGGATATACAGGCAAGGTTTGAGAATTGGAGAGAGGTGGGAGATAGGATGCCGTCCTACACAGAGTGGTTAGGGGATTCCAGTCTCTGGACAATGTGGGAGGTTAGGATTTGTGATAAGAGACATGATGGGGCATGTCCTGACATTGTCGTTAAAGGAAGGGCTGGTCAGGTAAGGCTACATATAGTCTGGAGTATTTAGCTGGCACATATGAGGACCCTACTGAAGAAAAGGATGCATGAAATTAATCCATGTATCCCTGAGGTGTCTAGTGCTGTGCCAGGCACATGGCACATTCATTCATTAAAACTGCATATAATTGATGCTCTCGTGACTGTAATGGGGCAGGCCATAATCTAGTGCACTGAATATAATAGGTACTCAGAATCCCGGGGGTGATGACAATCTCTAAGTACTTTTGATTGCTTAATATATAAATAGCTTGCACTTTGTCCCTTCTAATGTAAGTCATTCCTGTGTTCAAGACTGATCAGGGACTGGATTTTGGTTATTCTTCCTTAATTAGGAAGAGGTAGACAGGAGGCAAAGGAGGGAACCAGAAAAGTGACCTATTTCACATTGAGCTTCAGGACATCCCCGGTCCCCCAGCCCTACCTTAGATGCTCTGCTTAGCCCCTTCTCTGGAAGCTCACAACAGAAAAGGGAGCAGCCACATCCTTCCCTTAGACTGAAAGATGGCTATTCCAGGCCTGTGCCTTTGACTTTATTCACTTTTCTCCCTTACCTGCTGTTCCTCCGGAAGAAATGATTTCCATTCCTTTTGATTCCCATTTTTCTAGCTTTTCTGATCCTGTTTGCCCTCACTTTGTTTCACTGAGGCTAGGGCCACTTTTTCTTTCCCTCTCCAGAATCCCCCACGACATGCTTCCTTCCTGTCTCAATCCCTCCCCCAATACTACTAGATGTGAGAGTCCAAGGCTTTTTAAAAGAGGCCTCTAAAGTTCCCACTGATGTTATGCCCCAGTGTCTGAGGTGACCTGGCCTGGTCTCCGTGCGGCTGAGAAAGTGTCTCTTTGTGTTGGCTGATGAATGGCTGCCCTGTCCTGCCCTGGGACCTCAATACCCGGAGGGTAACAGGAGAAAGCCCACTCCCCTCCTTAGGCTCTGCACCTGCTGCTCTCAGCTTTCCTTGGGGGCCACGGGGTACCTGGGTAGGTAGCTTGCTTGCTAAACCCTAGAAGAGCAATGCTAAAAGGGTAGGTCTGGGGGCCCTTTCTGCCTTAGCCTCTCTGGACAGCATGGTGCCTATGGAGGGTCTGCCCACACCCCACAGCTTTTCTTCCCCATCACCCCTGTTCCATCCTCCTCCATCTCCTGTTACTTCCCAGGATTCATAATAGAATAATGAGCCTGCTGGGATGCTGTTTCCCTCTGTGACTAAGGGCTGAACTGTAGAATTTCTGGGTTGGGAAATATCTCACCTGGTTAGACATCTTTGCCTTTGCCTGTAGACAGGACAGTGTGCAAACCTTCAGGCCAGAGTCACAGGCACATCCTGATGTTTCAAATGACAAAACTCAGTTCAGTTCAACACGTGTACAGAGTGTCATTTTTATTGCTGTTGTTATGTTGCTGTGCATATTATCTCATTAAAATATTTTATTACTCAGGCAAAGCATGCACATGGTACAACATGACAAGTACTGGATGGTAGAGAAATCAGGGTTTCTCTATATTTTCCTGTCCCATATCCACTTGGATCCCCTTTCCAGAAGTAACTGCTGTTACCAATATCTTTTGTATTTTTCCACAGATATTCCACATCTACCAAATTTCACTTAAATTTCATAGGAGCCTTCTCTGGTGGGTATTATGAATCCCATTTGGAAGACAGGGGAACGATGGCTCAGAAAGTCTAAATGTGTTAATAACAACTGAAGTGTGTGTAAGTCCAAAGCCCATACTGTTTCTGCTATAACATGTTCCCAGTGTGTTGTATCGCCGTTCCCCCAGCCCCCACCGCACTCATTCATTCCACAAGGTTGGCTCCAGAGGCCAGGTGTGCAGGGCCCTGTCCTCGGTGCTGAAGACACTCTCCTAGAGGCAGGGGATCACTGAGCCCCTACCCTTCTGGGGTTCACCAATGAGGAGGGGAGGCTGGCAAATACCTAAAGTCTGGTAGAGAGAAGACGGGGAGCCATAAACTCTGCCTGGCCACAGTGACTGTATGTGGCATCAGGGAGGCCACTTGCTGTTCCTGACTCTCAGTTTCCTCATCTGTCTGATGAAGATAAACTTAACTCACACGGCTGTTGTGAGAATCTAGGGATTATAAATGCAGCACTGCTTGGAAAGCATCCAATCCCAGCACATGGCAAGGAGTCTAGGCCAGTCCTAAGGACAGCTTCCCTATGTGGAGGCCATGGGACACAGAATCACTGAATGACAGAGCAAATAGTGGTCCAAGCCTCCAAGAAGTGATGCATTGAAGCGAGGCTGCCCTCATCTATGTTGTTGTTTTAGGATTGTCTTTAGAAGGCACAGCGTTGTTTTGGTTGTGACAGACAGTGACTAGAAGCAACGTGGGAGTAGGTTATGGGGTTGGCCTAGAATGAGACATAATAACATACAAGTGAGCCTCTTCCAGAACATTGGCTGTAGGACATGGAGAAGTCTGCCCTGGGTTATATCTGTAAATACTAATCCAGGCAGCTCTCCTGGCTCTTCCCAAACCCACCTCCCTCTCTGCAAGGCAGCAGATTACTTGCCTTCTAAAAAGTCAGTTACCAACAGCTCAAGGGCCTTTCTAGAAAGTTCCTCTGCCCAGAACTCTTCCCTTGTCCTTCCCCATCCCACCTTTACCTAGTTTTCATCTTTTAGGGCTTGACTTAGCTCTCATTTTCTCACACAGCCTTTCTGAACTCTCCAGAGTAGATTAAGAGCCCCTGCTATTTGGTGCCTCCCCCCCCCGCCCTACCTCTGATTAGCTCATATCACACCAGTCAGTGCCCAGCTTGTCCACCAGACTGTCCACTCCAAGGGGGTGGGCACCAAGCCCGCTAGCTCAGCACAGAGCCTGGCACTTAAGACATACTAAATTATTTGTTGAATGGATGGCTGAAGTTAGTCATTCCTGCCTCTGGGTTCAAACTTGCCTGTATATTGATATAGCACCTCTTGCACAGTTGTTATTTTATTTTGTTTATTTTATTTCTTTGTGACTGTGTCATCTGAATCTTTTCCCTTTGTATTCCTGGTGCCTACCCCATGTCACAGCAGAGGGGTGGCCCTGCATATTGCTGAATGAATGATTGATTGATTGATTGAATGAATGAATGAATGAATTATTGGCAGGGAGCTGTTTTGAACTAGAGCACATTTCCTTTGCAGTTAATGAACTATCTTCCCAGGTGGGCCACGGAGAGGCTCGGAAAAGTGGGGAACAAGATTGTGCTGGAGCTGATGGGACTGGACAGAGGAGAAAGCAAAGAGCCTGAGTGCCACCTCCTCTTTGTCATTACTGCTGCCTGGAGGGGAGGAGATGACCCCCAAGGAGGGGGACTTGGTCCTGGGAGGGACTCTCTCAGGGCTCTCAAAGCTCTCTGTGACTGAGGTGGGCTTGGCTCAGGTGTCCTACCCCAGCTGCCCCCACTCCCGCCGTTCTCCTAGGAGAGGGGGTGAAACGGGAGGCGGGTGGGAGGGACTCTGAGATTTCCACCCTCTGGGCTTCTCTTTCTCAGTCTCTACGTCCCCAAGGCACCAGCCAGATTCGGGAGAGGAGAGGGGTCAGGCTGAAGCGGGCGGCGGGGGAGGGGCGGCGCGGGCAGCCGGCTGGTGTCCCCTGGTGTCTGGAGCCAAGGCCCCGAGCTCTCGGCCCCCGCGAAGCGAGGCGAGCCGGAGCTGTGCGGTGAATGCAAAGAGCCGGGCGAGCTCCCAGCCCGGCGCCGCCGACGGCGTCCTCAGCCACAGCCCAATGAGAAGAGAGCAGATAATTTATTCTCTAATCCCGGTTCGGGTGCCCGGCGCTGGCGAGTGGCGGGGACTGGGGGGAGGGGGGGACGGGGGTGGGTCTCCTCGCCCCCTCTCTCCCTCCTGCCGCCGCCCCCTCCCCGCCCCTGCGGGCTCCCGGCGCGCACACACACATTTCCTGACAATTAGCGAGCACACCTTGGCCGCGCGGCCTCCGGCGGCGCCGCAGCTTTTGTCTCCCGCCCGCCGGGCTGCGAGGCGCGGGCGCCCGGGCGCGAAGTTGCCGCCCAGACGCGCTGCCCCGGAATGCCGGCCGCCGCTGCCGTCGGGCGGGCGCTGAGGGCGGGGTGGGCCGGGCACGCCAGCCCGGGGCTGGGGGGCTGCAAAAGAGAGGAGAAGAGAGAGAAAAGTAAGGCAGCGCTGGCCCCTCTTCCTTTGTTATAACCCTGAGTGTGTGCGGGCGTGAGCGCGCGCGGTAGTGCCTGTGTGTGCACATACGTGTGCGTGCCTGTGTGCGCGCGCGCGTGTGCAAATGCGTGTCTGTGTGTGCGGGTCGGGACCGGCCGGGGGCGCCGGGACCCGAAAACGCGAGGCGGCTTGGCCTGATCGCGAGTTGAACCGCGTCCCGGGTCCTTCGCGCTTAGCCCCGGACTCCGGCGTGCGGGCAGGTAGCGGTCCCGCTCTCGCCCGCTCCTCAAAGGACTGAGCGCGGAGTTTGTTCACAGGCTGGCAGCGTGCGGGGGGCGGGGGGAGCGCGGCGGCCCGGGCCGGGCCTGCGGGCGTGGGGGAAGGGGAGTCGCCCGCTGAAGGTCTGCCCCGACCGCAGGGGGCGCACGAGGGGGGGGTCTCCAGGCCAGCGGTGCCGCGCGGACCCGGCTACACGGCCCGCTTCCACCCGGGTTGGAGCTCGCTAGGGCCACTGCTAGCCCCGGGAGGGCGCGAGGCTGTGGAGGTGGGTCTTGGGGCTATGGCGGGAGGGGGGGGGGCGCGGCGAGACGAAGTCCGTCTAAATGCCAATTCCCTGAAGTTCAGCGCATCGGTTGTCATTTCATACCTTAATGCATATTTATGCTGCGCCGAAATAGGCTTCATAATTAACTCTCGGAGTCATCCGCAGAGGTTAAAGGGACCCCGAAGATTTGTGCATTGATTGGGTACCACGGCGGTGTGTGAGTGTGTGTGTGTGTGTGTGTGTGTGTGTGCGCGCGCGCGCGTGTGTGCGTGCGCCCCGTGCGAACCCATTGAGAAGAATAATTATTTTTCTCCACTGGAAGCTACAGCAGAGAATCAGACAAGGAGGGAAGAGAGAGAGAGAGAGGTTGGAGAGGGAGAGAGAGGTTGGAGTGGGAGAGAGAGAGAAAGAGACAAAGGAAGTGAGTGCGAGAGAGGAGACGGCTTTAGCATCCGAACTGTGAGTACTGAGCGAAACCAAATAGACAGAAAGTGCTGCGAGTCGGGGACCCCTCGGCCGGGCTGAGGGCCAGGAGCAGCTGTGGAGGACTCGCTTCTTCTCCGGGGGGTTTGGAGATCAGGGGTCCTTGGGGCATGGGCGGACTCCGGGATGCGGGTTCAGGCACTCACCTGAAAGCCAGCTCTGACCGGCTGAGGGCTGCGGGCTGCGTCAACCGCAGCCCCAGGTCCGCCACAGGGAAGCCCCCACCCCGCCCCCATTGCCTTTGTTCCTTTTAAAGGTTTTTTCAGCTGGTAGGATTCGGGAGTGTGGGGGGGGAGTATGAGAGGGAACTAGAGAGAACCCCGCTTTGGGTGCCTCCCCCCTTTCCTTTACCCCATGATGTGGGGTGGGATGGGGTCGGGGTTATAAATGAGGCAGGGATCAGGACTTTGTGACACCTGCGCGTTTGTTTAGCACTAAGAAGGGAAAAGCCGAGGTGTCCGGTACCCCTGGGATAGTGGTCTTCAGGAGACCCCAGTTTGGGAGGCTGAGAGAAGCCATTTCTATGAGCAAAACCAACTCTGGGTCCTCCGCCCACCTCCCTTCTCAACCCTAGGGCCCTTGCACACCTAAGAGGGGCTGGAGCTGGAGGCCCGCCAGGGAGCGGGAGCCTTGGCTGGGGGGGGGGGGGGGGGGGGGCATCTGTGGAGAGGATAGCTGCTCCGGTTCCTGAGAAAGGGTCCATGACAGGGTGCCCCTAGGGAACCGGGCTGGCCACCAGCCCCTGGCTCTACCAAACCTGTCAGGAGAGGGCGCCTGGGTGCCCGAGGGAGAGCCCTCCCTTCCTGACCGACATTCCACAGCCTCCCTTTGAAAGCATAGTATCCTGCCCTCCTCCCCTCAACCGTCATTAACAAATTCCTCTTCAGGTCGGATTTTACTCTCTCCTGGTGATTTTTCAACGTACCTTCCTCTGCCAGTGAACAACTTGGCCCCGCTTAAGCCTTAAAGAAGGGCTAACTTCAGAGGGAAATTCAGTTCTTTGAGGCTGGGATGGGAGTCCTAGGATCACAGAGCTCTGAATCGATTGTCCTCTAAGAAGCTCCTTTGGGGGCCGTTTTTGGTGGCCTGAAAACCCTGCTTGCATCCTTCAGGAGGACAAGGCTAAGGCTTGGGACTGAGAACAGCTTCTATCTGTCACTCCCTTCCAGCTCCCATCACCCTACTGGGGCCTATCACAGTCAGGAGAAAGAGGAAGATCTCGCTCACACACACACACACACACACACACACACACACACACACACGAAGAAGTGAATATCCCGCTGAGGCCACTCCTAAAAGCATTAAGAGGAAGGAAGAACGCTCAAATAGGGAGTACCAAGTTCAGTGTAATCCCCAGGAGGTGGTGTGAAGGGGGGAGGGCAGACAGGGATCAGGGCAGTAGTGGCTGATCTGAACGTAATCTTATGTGTATGGGCCTGTCTTCCCACCGGACTGCCTGCTTGGTGGCTGTGACTTACTGAGTGCTGACTCCTGGTACCTAACACGGTGCCTGTCCCGTTATTTGTGCCCAGTGCACGTTTGCTAAATGAGCAGCTGTCCCCGCGGACCTTCTCCCCATCCTATATTTCTTTCTTTTTTTTTTTTTAATGTTTTTTTTATTTATTTCTAGGAGAGAGAGAGAGAGACAGCGTGAGCAGGGGAGGGTCAGAGAGAGAGGGAGACACAGACTCCGAAATAGGCTCCAGGCTCTGAGCTGGCAGTCAGCACAGAGCCCGACGCGGGGCTCGAACCCATGAACCGCGAGATCATGACCTAAGCGAATGTCGGACGCTTAACCAACTAAGCCACCCGGGCACCCCATCCCCATCCTATATTTCTGCCTGCCTCTTCCTCTGAGAGGTATTCCGTAAGGGCTGGGGAGAGCCCGGCTGTGTAAGTCTTTAGGCTGAGCTGCCATTGCTTTATGTGGGTTTCAGGGGGCAGTGGAGGAAAGGAGTGGGGGTGGAATCAGGCCTGCGCAGAACATCAGAACATTTTGGAATTCATGAACTGCTCAGGTTGAAATGTGTTGAGTTTGCCTATGACCCGTTACTGTATTTTTCTTTAACAGCGTAACTGCTCTGAGAGGCAAAACTGTGGCATGGGTCCTGTGTTTGGGGTGGGTGGATTCTGGTGTACCAGCACTTCCCTAGGTTCTTCCTCCCACAGCCCGGTCCTGGAGCTTAGTAGAAGTCAGATGCAGGGGCAGGAAGTGTCAAGGCCGGAGAGACCACCCCACCCCCACCCCCATCTCCCCAGCTTCGGCCTTTGCACTCTCCTTCCCCTTGGTCTCTCTCTGCCTTGATTGCCTGAGACATTACCAGTTTCCCTTCTATCCCTTTCCCTAAGAGCCCAGGGACCCTGCCAGGCCTGGAGCTCCCTCTGTTTGCCTGGGAGGGCTCAGAGCTGAGTCTCCTGAGACAATTCTAGAAAGCCCTTGGGAAAAAGAAAATTCATGCCTGACCTCCCTGTGCTTTCTTGCTCAGTGGAGCCAGCGACTATGAGGGAACCTGAACTAGTAAGCTCTGGAGTATAGACAGGGCCAGGAAGAGAGGGAGTTTGAGCCATGGGGAAGGCTATGGAAGGGTCCAGAAATAGGACACTCATTCTGTTTCAGTAGCAAGCGCACTGCTCGTCTGGTTCAGGTCTGGAGGACCACACCTGGGAGACTGGCAGATGCATCTGGAACTAGTCTTCTCCTGGGTCAGTTCTGCGCCAGAGACTGCGCCCACTGATCCATCCTAATTACAACTCCAGATCTAGACAGCTGTTTGGGGCAAAGGTAGCAAGCAGAGCCAGATCTCTAAGGCTCCTCTGAAGTTTGAGCAGCAAATGCCTCCTCATGGCGAGTGGAGTCAGATGACAAAACGTGTTCCTCCTCCTCACCCACAACCTGCTACAGCACAGGGAGCCTCCTTCCAGGGAGTCCACGCGTGAGGGGGCTCCAGACACACCAAGCCTGGAATATGGGAGAACCGGGGTCTCTTGTCCTCGTTTCTAAGTTCAGCCTTTCATTCATCCATGTATTCATTCATTCAACAAATGCGTAGCTATATCATTCAGCCAGCGTCCTTAGAATAATATGATATATACCTCCAGTCTAATCTCCTTCAGGAGATTCAGAATCTTCCTAATATCCGGGTCTCCTGCCCCCATGGGGAAAGATGCAGAGTTGCTGGGCTCCAAGCTCCCCCTTAAAGGTACATAAGTATGAAAAGCTCTGAGAGCAGATGTGAGATCTTGGAGTTTGATGGGACCTTAGATTTGACCCATCTAGCTTCCTTCTGGGTGCAAGGATGCCTTCCACACTAGTAGACCATTTATTGGGCTCCTACTGTGTGCCTGGTTGTGGGTCTGAAAAGCGGTGGAGCGCCCTGTGTTTGATTTCCTCTGGGGGCAGGGAGCCCACAGCCTCCTTCTGGAGCAGCTCTGGGTCTTCAGTCCTTTCTTGAGCTGAGCCCAGTCTGGCCCCCGCACCCCCTCCGTCTGTGGCTTTCTCTCCTATGGACAGCAGAGTGAATGGCTCGCTAGCCCCATCCTCACGCCTCTCCTTGCAAAAGAGTGCTCCCCCATCGGGACTACCCTTAGCTGGCACCATCTCCAACCCAAGTGACCAGACTTAGGCTGAGGTTCAGGTTGACTGGGTGCCCTCGAAGGGCATCGTGGGACTGGAGGGTCCTAAAAACAGTCTCTGCAGCCTTTTCCCCAGGGGAAGAGTCTTCAGTATCCAGGCTGGCCCTCTGTTCTCTGGGAGGCGTGTAGGAATTGGAGGGACTACTACTAAAGGGGGGTGGGACAAACTGCAGGTGCCGAAGAGTGTCTGCCCTCCAGTCAGGAAGACAGACCCTGAGGGGAAGGACCGGAGGAGGCCAGGGATCCCTCAGAGCAACACTGCCCACCTGCATCTGTAAGCCTCAGTTTTCTCATCAACTAAATGGGTATAAGAATAACAGTGTTCACATTACTGAGTGGTTATCATTAACAGGGACCGAGCTCGTGTGTGACACACAGTTTTTCACTCCATTAAGTGTTCATTCCTGTCACTTTCTTCTCTGTGATTTCTCTTGTTTCCATCTGCTGTCCCCTCCTTGCCCCTTTCACGATTTCTGTCAGCGTTTTCTGTTCTGTCTCTCCCAGCTCCTGCTCCTTCCTCCTTGGTCTCCCACCTCCTTGCACCCCCTCCTCCTGGCCTCTGCCCATCCCCCACCTCCTGCCACAGGCGGGTGGCAGGGCCCGGGCTGCACTGACAACAAGCACGGCTGCAAAGGTGCCTGTCTTGGCTTCTCATTAGAGGCTCAAGAATGTGTGGAGTCATGAGGGACAATGAGAGTCAGCGGCAGGAAGAATGGGGCCTCTGTCGGGGCAAGAGAACTTTCCCCAATCCTCAGCTCAGCGGAATGGGAGTACCTGAGGGTGGGGGGGGCGGAAGGGGGGGAGAGGGGAGGCCGCAGGTGGTGGGCAGTGGCCGGGAGCTGGCAGAGCTCTCCGGAGCCGGCCGCCATGGGAATTCTTAGCATCTGTTGGCATCAGACCTCAAAGGTGACTGTCTCTGTCCCTAGGGACAGGGCTGGGGAAGCCGGAGAGAGAATGTGCCACTGGGCGGCCGGGGCCCCAGCTCTCAGCCCCCCAGCAGAGCTGCAGCAGGTTTGTGGGTGCCTACAGAGGAGACAAGGATAGTGGGGATGGCCCCAGCTTGGGGAGGCTGAGTCCTTAGGGTCCTCATGGGTGGTGGCCTCCCACTGGAAAGCAGATTCTCAGGATTGGAGGAAACAGAGGAGGCTGGGCCGGCTGACCTGCTTCCCTTCTTCCACATTCCAAGGAGGTCTGGCCAGGCCATTGCCTGACACCCGACAGATGTTCTTCCCCCCCAGCCCCCCGAGTTTCTGGCCCCAGAAACTCCTCGGAGAGACACTGCCCTTTCTGGAGCTTACGTGGGGCTTGTCCGGTGGGCTGGGGCTGGCACGGCTGAGCCTTTCTTGTGCGCAGGGCCAGCCAGGAACCCGAGGAAAGGAGCAGGTGAGGGCGGGTAGAGGGGCCAGATCTGAGCTGATGTGTGGATCTTCACACAAGTGCGGGAACCCAGGATATGGAGGGATACAGGGTGGGGGTGAGAGCGAGGGGAGGAACAGGGGCTGCCGAGATGGGGAGGGGCAGCTAGGCAGGAGAGGGGGCCTCCAGGGGGCTGCCTCAGGTCTCCTGCCATAAAATGAACCATAAAAAAGCTGGAGGGGAGCAGCAGGGGAAGGAAGGAGAGAAAGGAGACGGGGAGGAAGGGAGGGGAGGAACAGCCCCTCCACACCAATAGCCCGGCAGGGGGACGTGAGTAATACATGGCTGGTTCAGAGGGAGTGAGATCAAAAGCGAGTAGATACAAGAGGTTTGTGCTTCACCGACCAGACAGCCAGAGGCTCAATGAGACCTTTGTTACCCAGGCCCAAGTCAGGGTTGAAGGAATACCTGACCTCCCCCGCCTGCCCGGCCCACCCCCACCGCCACTACCGGCCACCAGGCGGGGGGAGGGGCGAGCCCGGCCTTCTCAGTGAGTCAAGTTGAGTTGGGCACCGCTCAGACCGGGGCTGGTGGGCGGGAAGAAGGAGGAGGCCTGCCCTCGCTGGGCGTGGAGCTTCTGGGGGGTAAGTGGAGGAGTGAGTGGCTGCCCGGAAGGCAGGAAGTGGCTCTTCGGGAATTCTGAGGGAGACTGCCGGGGCGAGGGGGCCCACCAGGTGAGCCGTCCCTTGGACCCCAGCTCTTGGCCCCAGTGTCCCTTGGGAGGGGACAGAGGGCATTCTGCTTGGAGCCCACGGTTCTTTGCAGGTCCTGAGTCTGGGTTGTGGGGACCCATGGGAGAGGGAGGCAGGGGAGAACCAGAGGTTTCTGGGGTTGGGGCGCATGACCTGAAGTTCAGGTGGGAAGTTGGAGGGTGTCCAGCTGTTTGGCCCATCGGTTGGATAGGACGACTGTGTGAGTGTGTGCCTGCCCTGTTGTTGCTGGAGTGTGGGAAGCCCAGTAAAGGAGGTCGCTTCAGCCGAAGAGAACAGTGAGGCTGCCCCTGAGGCCAAGGACACAGCTGCTCCCTGGCAGAGACACGGCCTGATCTGGGCCTACGACCTCTTGTTTTCTGAATCCCCTGAGACCTCCTTAAACCTGGAGTTCCCTGAACGCCTGTCCTCCGAGGCTGATGCTTGCCCGCAACTGACCCAACACGGGAGAGGGCGTGAGCAGATGGTCCTTATGTCCTGAGCACATCTTTTCCAGGGGCCTGAGACTTGCTTCCCCTCCACTCAGCTCTTCCCCAAGTCCTGGACATGCCTGTGCATATCCTGCCAAAGAGAGAGAGAGGGAGAGAGCACAAAGCACCCGCTCCCACAGCACTGCCCAGGGATGGGTCCAAAGCTGGCTGTCCCCCGCAGGTGGGGATTTCAAGTTCAGGCCCTTCTCCTGCCTCCACCGGGGTCTGGAAAGAAGGCCCTGCTTGCCTCTAAACCACATGAGAACAGGTGTAGTTGTGGTCATCCGGACTAGTTTAGGAAGTGCGGACCAGCCCCCCACCTTGGGAGCTCTCAAGAAACGTCTTCACCCCTCCAAGAATAGGACTTCTGGTTCTCCTTTGCCTCCCATTCCCCAGGGCCCCCCACGCTCAGGCCTTCATCTTAGCTCTCCTTTACCCACACCCTCCTTTGCCCTCTCTGCTTCCTGTGGGCTGGGCTAGGAAGGGTTAAGCTCTGTAAGGAGAGAGTCTAATATGGGGCTGGCCCTGGGCACTAGCCGCAGTACCATTGAAAAGATCCGGCCTTACTGTCTTGGGGAGGGGGTAGTTAAGGACCCTGAGCAGGGGCTGGAGGCTAATTAAGGGAATTTGAGGAGGTCCTTTATGGCCAGGAAGCTACCCCTCCTCATACCCCGGAGTGAGGCCCATTGTGTGGGGACTTTGTGGGGCCAGAACTGGAAACTCATTACTGGGAAGGCTTTAATGCTGGGGCCAGGGCAGGTGGTGGGGGATGGTGAGAGAATGTAACCTGGGGGGCCCAGGACCTTGAGGGTGGCAGTGTGGGTGGGAGGGGTTGGTGGGAAGAGGAGTGAGGGCCTCTCACGTACCCCCAGCCTCCCTGCATCCTTTTGAGATTCCCACCGCTGGACCCCCTCAGCTCTGCTGTGGCCTATGGCTTTTCATTCCTATGTGATTGCTGTTTCTAATTCATGTAGGGCTAAAAGCCATGGGCTACAGTGAGGGGCGTGCTCCTTCTGAGATCTGCACATCCCTCCCCACAGGACCAGGCTGGGAGCGAGCCACAAAGGGGTACCAAGAAGGGTTTCCACTTGGGGATGGGGCATGCAAGGGCCCTGGTAACCTGGGGTCTGGGGCCAGGCTGTATGGCCTTGGCCAAGTCACTTCTCCTCTCTGGGCCTGGTCTCTGAAATGAAGAGGCTGAACTGGTGATTCCAGAGGGAGATTCCCTCTGAGGATGGAGACACATTCATGGGGTGCTGAGGTCTGTACGTGGGTTTCTTCCCCACTCCCCACCCCTCACTCCCTTGCCGTGTTACTGAGGACTGGCTCATGCTCAGAGATTTGGAGGCTGGAGTCAAGGGCATGGGACCATACAGCCCTCGGGCCTCCCCTCAGTGCCCTCAAGGACAGCCCGTGCTTCTCGGCCTCGCTCACTTCTGTGTGGTCAGCTCGGAATCCACAGCCTTCTCTGTGTAAGGGAGACCTCGGGACTTTTCAGTGTTTGAAATGGGAGAACCCAGGCCGGCCACTCACGGAGAGGAGTGCAGCTCGGAAGGCAGCCTCTCCCCAGCGGCCCCGGGGTTGCTAGCTCCCGGCCTGCTACCCTGTTCTGGCACGAGTCCCCCTCCTCCCGGTCCGTGAACTGCACCTGCGCTCCTTATTCCGCACTGCCTGCCACTCACCTTGTGTGACTCCCCTCGCCCATTCCTACCCTTGGGTTCCTGCCCTACCCCCACCTCTCATGCGAATCCGCCTAACTCCATCCCAGCCCTTCTGGAAGGCTCCAGCAGGTGGAAATAAGGTGGGCAGTCTGGCCGGAGAAGCGGTGAAAGCACCCTCCCCTCCCAGCCCCCCAATCTGTCTCAGGCCACTGAAGAATCGGAGAGTACTACGTTTGGTATTGAGAATCAGGAGGCAAGTAGTTACTTCTAATGTCTCAGAGCCCTTCATCTCCCTGGCCAGCCTTTACCTAGTGTCTGCTATGCACCAGGCAAGGTTCTTTCCCTCTTAGCTGTGCTCATTTAATTCTGGAAACAAGTCTAAGAAAAAAGTGCTATTATTATCCCATTTTACTTCGGGAGTTCTGAGGCACGAGGGAGCTAAGAAGCTAGCCCAAGTTCATATGGCTAGTAGGGGGCAGAAGCTGCGATTCGAACCTGCACTCTAACCACATCATGCCGGGTGTGGGGAGAGCCGACGAGCTAGTGCGTGGGAAAGCAAAAGCGCCGGCTCCGTGGCCCAACTCTAACCATCCCCTGTCCTTCACTGGTTTTCCTTTTCCAGCAACAGCAGAGGGGGTAAGAATCAAAACAATAGGAGGCGCGAAGAGAAAGCCCAGGCCAGCGGGGGTTTTGCTGGGGCCGCTCCAGGCCACTTCCCCTCTCGCCCCAGCTTGGGTGGTGCAAGGATCAGGGATGAAACTTGCCAGGCTTTCTCACTTTCCTTCCGGGTCCTCTTGCCCAGAGATCGGACGTGGCTAGCACCCTCCACCGCCTCCCTCCTTGTCCAGCTGCCCCTGGCTCGGAATGAGCCTATTCTGGTTCCTTCTTCTGTCCGAGGACATCCAAGCACCTGATTTTTTCCCCTTAGCTTCCCGAGATCTAATGGGCAGGTCAGGCTGGAGCAGCGCCCCCTTCCTGTCTCTGCAACTGGGTCCCTCCCAGGAATCCTGTGGCACGGTTTGCCAGGAAGTAGGCCCCCGGAGGAAGGGAACAGATGACCATGCCAGGTTTTACCTCTGTAAAGCTCCAGCCAGCCAAGGCTCTCAGGAGGGGTTGGTGGGTACGTGCTTGTCGAATGAATTGTGAACTGGGAGCAAAGGTGGTTGTGGTAAGAGCAGTGAGTTGCCGCGAACAGGGCCACAGCAAGCCCTTCCTGGGCCCGGGCTTGGGCCTAGGGTGCTTCTGGGGTTAAAAGGTTGCAGCTTCTCTCTGTTCTTTGTCTCCTGGCCACTGCCAGGGGTGCAGGCCTGGAGGAGATCTGTAATTATA
This sequence comes from Hyaena hyaena, assembly GCF_003009895.1. NCBI lineage: Eukaryota > Metazoa > Chordata > Mammalia > Carnivora > Hyaenidae > Hyaena > Hyaena hyaena. The sequence goes on along the minus strand of NW_024080660.1, from coordinate 5,092,578 downwards.
TGTTTCGCACAATTGTTAAACTGAATTGAATAGGCAAGCTGGGCTGGTGCTCTTTCTCCCTGGAGGATTCACCGATCCAAGGGCTGTGCCTATCCTGTTCCCTGCGTGCAGACAGCTGAAACCAAAAATGTTCTGAACCTCAGTCGCTTTCATGGTCCCCAGAGATCCCCCAGGATAAGACCTCCCTTGAGAGAGTGGGCGCACCCTTAACAACACAGATTCAAGTGAATCTTTCCAGTTGCGTTTGCCCTCTTTTGAGTGGGAGTGGAGTTTCACTGCTGAAAGTCGGCTCCTTTTAAGTGCGGGCTGTTGGAAAAAAGTCTCTGTCCCATCATTAGAAGGGGATGGCATGGACGATCGCCCTCTGGAAGGCCTTCTAGGACTGATAGTCTGGACCACTGCATCCCCAGCTCCTACTGCACATCAAGCTGATAACCCTAGTCATGCTTGCGATGACTCCTTAAGGCAGGCCGGCCTCTACCAAGCGGTGGGCCTCCTGGAAGGGCCAGAGCATAAAAACATTTCAAGACTGCGAGTGCTCTGACCCCTCAGCTCCCGTGGCCCCCAAGTCCCTCGGAAGCACCGGTTAGTGCCTGTTTGCCCCGCTGGTCTGGAAGGGTGGGAGGAGCATCCCCTCTTTCTCCATAGGTGGGCAAGCAAGACACGGCGGGGGTGGGCTGGCCCGGGAGCCGTCGAAGGCAGAGAGGACCATGGCTCCAGATTCCAAGGAGTTGAGTAAGCCAGAGGCTGGGAGGCAGGCCCAAGCAGGCCAAGAAGGAGTTAATCTCCAAGGAGAATGAGGGCTTCTCCCAGACCGGAGGCCTGTGCCCAGCTTCGCCGCTGCCAACCCCGGGCAGAAGTCCTGGGATCTGTAGTTTTGCCAGCACCCACCCCTGGCCTGCCTGTTTATCAACAACGTCCTGGGGACTACAGTTCCCAGAAACCTGCAGAGGCCAGGCTTTGGGGGAAGGGGTGGGGTGTGAGGCTCGGTGGCAGCAGGAGGGAGAGGGAGGAGGTGGGGAGAGAAAACCCAATTCACCCCCTTCCTTTTTAATTCTTTCTCCTGGTGTGTCTGCTCCACCGCCCGAGCTAATCCCCCAAATCCGGTCTCCTAAGCCGCAGCTGCTTTCCTTCGCAGTGATGAATGGCTCGGGGAGGGAAGGTGAATTCATATTTTAATTACTGAGGCGCGGTGCTAAGGGGCGCTGGGGAGGGGGCGGGGGCTCAGCATTGTTCTGGAGGCGCGCTGGGTCACTTCTCTTTCGCCCTTTACCTGGGGTGGGGGTGGGGCAGGGAGGCTGGGGGGCGCCTTCTGGGCAGCCACTCTGCTTCTGCTTTGGGAGGTGAGGTGAGGGAGGTGGGAGGGAAAATATCTCTCTCCCTTCTTTTTTGTCAGAGGATTCCAGGCATGTCCCAACACTTGTACATATCTCCCTACGCTTCCAGCCCCCGCTGCCGTCCACTTTGGCGGAGGACATTGCCAACACTGGAGGCACCAAGGAGTCCTTCCCTTAGTGTCTAGCTGGCCCTGACCCTCTTCCTCTTCGTTCCCTCAACGTGTTCAAGCCGTCTCTGACCCACTGCCCCAGTTTGGCTGGAGGTGCTAGGGCTGGAGCGGGTGGAGGCCTGGGAGGGTGCCTCATATAGAGAGGAGGAGCAGGGTTGAGGGACAGGGGAAGGGGTCAACAGGGAGGCTGGGAGCCCCCTGGTGGTTGGGGATGATGAGCTGTGGGCTGGGACCTCCGCTGGGCTCCCACAGAGCTGGCCAAGCAGGGGACCTTTCTCATCCCCATGCCCCAGATCATCTCAGACCTGAGCTGGGGACAAAGGCCAGAGAGGAAGGATGGGGAAATGCATCCAAGCCACCAGCTTGCAGTCAGATGCAGCCAACTGTGAGATAGCGGGGGTCCGTCCCGTGTCCACCTTCCTTTCCTTCCTATGCTGAGTTGATGGGGGCCATCCTTCTATCCCTTAGCCCTTCCTGGGCTAGAGGTATGAGAGCCAGGGTCGGAGGGGAAGCTGCAGGATGGGAGGGGCAGTTTCCATCATGAACACAGACAAGTGGGGGCCGCCTCCAGGCGCTGGTCCACTTGCTTCATCAAAACTCTGGACTCTGTCCGTTTCAGACATTCGAGACTCTTCTCCTCAAGTAGACATTGCGGGAGGAGGCCCAGCAGGAACTGCCTTTTCCAGGGAGCCCTCTGGTTGGTGCCAAGACGCTCTGCAAAGTGTGGAGGGAGGAAGGCAGGGTGGGCAAAGCAGAGAGAGAGAAGTGGAGGCACAGCCCTGACAGCCCCGCAGGCACCTGCTGACGGTGCAGAGTGATTCTGAAGGGTGAGTGGGACCCGAGAAGGAGGGACAGCCCCGGAATGGGAAGGGGTTCTCTGCTCCACAGCTCCCCACTTCAGGGACTGGCCCAGGGACCTGTATCGTGCACAGAGCCCAGACTGCTTCCTGGGCTTGGAGTCCTGCACCTTATGGTGAAGAAGACTTTGTCGGGCCCTGGTAGGGAAAGGGGAGGACAACCAAAGCACTTTATATATCAAAGACATATAAATATATATATTTATAATGCCCGCCTCTCATTATACTCTGCCTTAGAAACAAGGACCCCGAAATCTCAGTGAGGCAGTCAGCTCCCAAGCCAGCTCTCAGGAGCCAGGCTGCAGCCTCTAGCCCAGCTCTTGAGTGGCTTAATCCAACCCTCCTGAAACTCTGATGTGTAGGTCCTGGTTTCTCCAACCTCTACCCCCGAACTTCCCTACAGTGAGCAAAAAAGGCAGGATTTTCTCATCTTTCCCAAAGGACCTTGGGGAAGTACAGTCACTTCGGGGAGTACACTTTGCTGGGTTTTTTTTTTTTTAAAGATTTTTTTAAGTTTATTATTTTGAGAGAGGGAGGATGTGCATGTGCACAAGTGAGGGAGGGGAAGAGAGAGAGAGGGAGAGAGAGAATCCCAGGCAGGCTCTGCATTGTTCAATACAGAGCCTGACTCTGGGCTCGAACACACGAACTGCGAGATCATGACCTGAGTGGAAGTCAAGAAATGGATGTTTAACCGACTGAACCACCCAGGCGCCCCCACTTTACTGTATTTTTTTTAGAAAGAGCCGACACTGGAGGGGAAGTAGAGTAGAGAGGGAAGAGGATCTATGCACCTTGGGACCAGAGACCCTGAGCTGCACCTAGACCCAGGCTTGGGGTGGAAGAGTCATGGTCAAATCTACTTGCCTGGCTTGTTTTAATTAGGAGTTCCTTCTCCAGATCAGCTTTGTTGTGCCTACTGATTTCTCCCCACATATTTTTCCTGTAGCCACGGAAATGCTGTGTTGATGGTACCTTTGACATACATCCCCCTAGCAAAGGAAGTGTGCGTTACAATTACTGATTACAAGGAAACCCACCTGTTCTGCCTCTCTTCTTCCTGATCAGACTAGGATTCCTAGTGCCCTTCTGGCCCCTGAGGTTTGGGGGCTAAGTGTTAAACCTTGATTAGCCTCTTCTTACACTGAAATGAGGAAATGAAAGCCCAGAGAGGTACAGCCACTTGCCAGGGTGACACAGCATGCCGGCGTCAGAGCCAAGAATAGGACCCAGGCCATCTAAGCCCCAGTTTAGATCCTAGTCTCTCTAGGTTTATCACGGGAGGGATCCAGAGATAGCTGCAGTAGATAGATCTAGAAATATAGTAGTTGTGTCTTGGCTCTATATATATCCTAGAGATTGCTCTCTGCTCTCTATATATACTCCGGGAGGGTGGGTGTGTGGAGGATGCTAGGAATCGGGTGATTAAATAGCCAGTCTACCTACCCATGCTGACTCAGGCTGGGCCTCCTGCCCACCCAGCTGGCCATTGGAAATGCACTGCACCTATTAATTACAGTCATTAGCTGTATTACCAGGACACTTGGAGGGTAAGGAAGGGGAGAGTCCTGACCGCACCCGGCTCCACTGTGGGCACCGTGCTCGGCAAGGGCCTGCCAGCTGGGCACTCTGCTCGGCCTGGAGAAACTTGAAGTTTGTCCAGAGGAGCAATGTTGGCCGGACCTGTGGGCCTGTCGGGGGAGAGCCGTCACCTGGACCTTGCCAGATTCCTCAAATACAGTGGGACCCTCTGCAGGTGTGTTTAGTGTTTGTGGCCTGGGGCGTCGGATGCAGGGCAGGGCCAGGGACATGCCCCACGCTTCCCGATTCCTGACTTCAGCGTAACCCCACACCTCCCTCCTTCCTCTCAGCATTTGGGCTGCCCCCCCCCCACACATTCTTTCTGCAGAGAGAAATGATTCAACCCAGGCCTACCAGGCTGACCCCCATGCAAAGTGCTCCCTTGGTGGCCAGCTGCTCTGTTTCTGCCAACTAGAGTGTACAGAGCAGGCTGGGGGCAGAGGAAGGGCAGAGAAGTGAGTGCTGACCTCCTGGAGCCCGTGCCCCTCCCGAGCCCGACTGCCCCCCACTACCAGAGGGGCACCGTGTCCCCCAGGAGTGGAGAGAACATGCCCAGCTGGGGTCAATCCAGCCTCAGCCTCTGTCTCAGCCTTACTTTTGTGCCAGAAATTATAGGAAGAAACTATATCTTTACCCTTATGTACTAACCTCCCAACCCCGTTGCCCAGCATAGATGCTCAATAAAACAGCCTGCTGGCTAAAAGAACTCTGCTATCTGTTCTCTGCAGGAGGAGGATCGGGATTTGTGCTGCTCTGAGCAAAGCAAGTTCATTCTGTTTCCTGTAGATTTCCTTAAGGGTATCAAGCAAATGGGGGCTGCTAGAAAAGGGGGGGCCCCATGACTCAGTTCCAGGTGTCAAGGTCAAGGCTGTGTTGGATGCAGGCCCCCTAAGTCCCGCATTTGGATCACTGGGCTGTGTGACCTAGAGGGACAAGTGGAAGCCCCCACTCCTAGCCTGGGTAAGGGGGTGCAGAGCTTACTTTGAGGGGGCTTGCTTCCTGTTCCCCAACCGCAGGTGTGTGGTGGTGAGAGAGGAGGCAGAGGAGGCAGGAGGGGAACAAAGGCGGCAGTAGCTGGGGCTCCCTCTTCCCTACCCAGGACTCACCCAGACTCCAATTTGAGGAATGACATCAGCTCCACAGAGATGAGGAAACACTGAAGGTTCACAGAGGCTGTTTGTTTGGTGCCCGCCCCGCCCCCCACCCCCCAACCTGTGTGAGAGCTTTGGCAGGGCCCGGGCAGCCTCAGGGAGTGGCAGTGACCGGCCAGATCTGGAGGGCCCTGGGAATGTTAACCCCAGCTTGCTTCTCTCTCTCTCGCCTTCCTCCTGCCCCTTTTCCTCCCCTGCCTCTCCCTGCAGATCTTCTCTGGTGAGCGTCCCCCCAGCCTGGCCCAGGGCATGCCCCAGTTCACCTTCGCCTGCTTCTGTGGCCTCCACGGCTTCTGCAAGATGAAGAGGAAGAAGGAGGAAGTTCACAGAGAGCGGGAAACGGCAGTGTGAGCTGGACCGGGGGGGCCCCTTCTTCGGCCTCCCTGGGGTTCAAGGCCTGAGGGCACCCACTTCTGGAAGGACCCACCAGGCCCTCCAGAGACCAAGATGCCTTGGGCAGTCCCGAGAGTGAAACTTCTTTCCTGCCCTGAGGGCTCCGAGCACTCCACTCAGGGTAACTCTTCTGCAGGGGGACTCTTCCCATGAGGGATGTGCCGCCTTGGGCTAGGAGCGCTGCTCCCCGATAGGGAACTGGACCTCCCAGCAGCCCCCGCCTTGGGGGAGGCCTCGGGCAGGCCGGGCAGAGTGGAGGTGTGAGACGAGCCCCCCCCCAAAGCCAGGATGGAGCCTCCCCTGGGACCCCAGGACCTGAGGCAGGAGCCTCTACAGAGGACCATCCCTGAGAGAGGGGTCCGTTCCTGTCCCCTCCCAGCGTTCTCCGGGGCCAGGTGGGGCCAGGACCAAGGTGGGCAGCCTGGCTGTGAGTCGGATGGCAGAGTCGGGACAGTGAGGGGCAGGCGACGTTCTCGTGGCAGGAGGCCAGCTCGGTGCGCCCTTGGTGCCTCCCTCCCTCGCACTCCAGAAGGCAGCTTTCCCTCCAGGCCTGGCCTCCAGGACCCTCTGACTCGCGTCATGCCCCCTTGCAGCAGCACAGATGTGGCGGCCTGCACCCCGGGCCCCGACTCCCCTTCTCAGGAACTGTCGCCCAGGACCAGACCCTGGGAGCCCTCTTCTGGACTGCGCCGTGTCTTCCCTTTATTCTCCTGTCTCCTTGCCTCGCCCGCCTGCCTCTTTCTCTTCTCAGAAGCCATAGAGAGGGAAAGGCTTGCATGGTGTGCCTTTAGGGGAAACTGGGTAGAGGGGCCCTCTAGGACCTGCCTTGACTTTTCCCCTAATCTCTCCACTTCCCTCAGTCTTCCAGGGTCAGCCTCAGCCCCCTCTCCCAGCCTATTTCCAGCAGGTAGGAAGCAAACAAAACCCCCTTTCCTTCTTCCTTCCTTCCTCCCTCCTCCCATGTGCGATAACGTCCCCTTCTGTCGCTGTGCCTGAACCTCTCAGGTGCTAGAGGGTCACACGGACAGCGATGCCAGTGGCAGAGACACTTCAAGCAGATTCTGTAGCGTTAGCAAGTCTGCCCTCTACTTCCTCACAGAACAGGTCAGCGCAGGAACAGAGTCAGATGCCCGGTAGCATCCAGTAGCTTTCTGACAGTTAACAGGTGGGCTGGGTAGAGGAGATCTGGGTCCCAAGGACAGATGGTGGGGCTGTGTTCCCTCTTCCTTGGAATGTGCCTCTCTGGGCAGTCAGGGAGGGCAGACGACCTCCTCTGCTGGCTCATCCGGAACCTGGGGGAAGTAAAGGCACATTCTGTCCTGTAGCCTTTCTTTGCCTGGCCAGCTCCTGGGCATCTCCCGAGCTTCCGGCAGATTTGGGGGCATCCAGGTCATCTCTGTGAAGCCAGAGCACTGCTTACAATTCCTCTGCTCCAATCCTCCAACCCCCTCCCCCCTCCCACCAACTTGCCCCTAGCACCCGGCCCCAGACTTGTACAATCTGTTAGTTCCTTTTATATCCAAAGAACTATAAACAGAAGTCCTTCCCTCAAGGAAACAAACAGCAATAAAGGCCAGTGGAGTCACAGGGACAGAGGTAAACCTCCCCGGTTCTTTGGCGTTTTGGACAGGAGAGGCCTTGGACGAGGCAGAGATGGGCAGAAACGCTTTCAAGGGTACCTTGATGGGGCAGCCGGGGAGCCCGCCTGGAGGGCACGTGTGTCCCTAGCGGTCGCCCGTGAGGCTGCAGGCTTAGAGAAGTCACTCTTGCGGTGGAGGATGAAATTGTATCCCCTGGAACCTCAGGGGTGTTGGGTGTTAGGTCCTGACCACACAGGCTCACCCAGAGGAAAGGTCAGGAGAGGTGACGAAGGAGAGTTTTGCCCCTGCGCACCACCTCTCGGGGCTTGGCAAGCGATGTCTGCTGCAGGGGTCTGGCAGTGAGCCCTTTCAGAGAGCTTCTTCCCAAGGAGAACTCCATGGACTCCAAAGGGATACAGGATATCTGGAGCCCCTGCTCCGGGAGCATGGGAGAGGCCCCGAGGTCCCAAGGTCAAGGCATCTCTGGTCTGAGTGGAGGCCCACCTGTGCCTGCAGACAGCAGCCCGTAGCCTCTTCTTCATCCAGGGTGAAGGTGGGAGCAAACGCCCTGCTAAGATGGAGGAGTCGGAGGTGGCAACAGCTCTGAGCCAGACCCACTCCACGTCCTACTGTCCCTCGGTCTCCATCTCAGGGAAATGGTCACTTTGCTTCTCTCAGCGCCTCGAGCCGATCTGGAGACCTGTGCCCGCCTGTCTGCCCCTGGGTGAGCCCAGGGGAGAGGTTGCTTCCAAAAATTGCAGAAGCAGCCCTCGCGTCCACAGGCCGTGCGTCCAGGCCTCTGACTTACAGTCCAGGCTTCTCTTCCTTTTGTTTCTTTCGGGGGAGCGAGGTCTGGCCACCTCGTTTATTGCCCTGCCCTGAGGCTCCTTCCCAGAGGACAGGCTGGACCATGTTGCCGTCCCTGTTCCTAATTCCCTCCACCCCATGGTTCTCTCCCAGACTCTACCTTGAGAAGGGGCGTCGGGATCTCCTGGGTAGAGGAAGGGGGCGGGCCTTTCCTTCTCGCTGTGTGGCACTGAGTCTTTGCTGGAGAGCGGGAGGCCTTGGCCTCCCTGGGCCTAAGTTTTGCCCTCTTGGGCTGAGGGTGCCGAATGGGGGATAAAGAACCATGAGATGTGCGTGAGGTTCTTGTGACTTGGATGTTGTCAGGAGCCAGGCCCTAGAGACCCTGAGGAGCTTCTTGGCTCAGATTGAAGTCTTTTTTTTTTTTTTTTTTAGAATGTCATCTCCTTCTCCATTCCCGGGGAAGGGCTTTTTGGATGTCACAGGAGTAATAGAGATATATAAAGAGATTGTTATTTTTTAAACAAATAAAAAGAGCAATAATTTAACTGAAATATGTTTGAGGTAGCACAGTGGATGCAAAGAGCATTGAGCTGGGAACCAGATCTCCTGGATTCCAGCCCTGCTTAGATACTGATGACAGTGTGATCTTAGGCTAATCATGTCCTATTTCTGGGACTCAGTCTCCTCCCACTAGTGTCCTCTAAGGACCCCCCCTCCAGAGGCCAGGGCTCTGTGGCCCTGGGAAGTTGAGCCTTAGCGGGGCTCAGGGCCGTCGAAGCACGGGGGTTGCAGTCTCCTGGGCTCCTGTGCACAGCTCCGTGTGGGGAGGGCAGGTGGAACTGAGGTGGCAGATCGCAGAAACGGTGGGGGTGGTGAGAGACAAAGCCAAGGCACCCAGAGCTTTGGCTCAAACCCTCCCCCAGTGCCCCAATCAGTTATGCCTCTCATTCCTGCAGCTGGGGCCTGTCTAGGCCACCACAGGTCCCACTTTGGTGCATATTCTCTTACACACACACACACACACACACACACACACACACGCCACCCGTGGCAGATGGGATCTCAGAGGACCAGCTCCGTGCCCTGGTTATGTAACCCATGAGCTTCCCTTTGCCCAGCTGCTGGTGAGCCCATCTCGAAGCTGCTCGACGCCCCCCCCCCCCCCCCCCCCCGCCCAGCCTCCCTTCACTACCTTGCCTTCTGCAAGGGGAAGTGCATCAGGCTGCAATCTGCCCGGGCTACAGAATGAATGTACATTCTCCCAGCGGTTTGGGATATGCCCGTGGTGGGATGGGCTGATGACCGACCATCTTTGGATGGAGAGCTACCACCCCCGGGCTCCCAGTGCTCTGCTACGGCTGGCTCCTGGCCTCAGTGACTTGCTTCCTCTCTCCCAGACTCGATAAAAGGTGGTGACAAGACCCATTTCCTCCCTACCTCATAGGAAGACACGCGTTACGAGGGCACTTTGTATCAGATGTGCCCAGATTTGGAGACAAACACTTGGTTTACAACTGTGAAGATGGGCTTTCACCAGAGAAGGAGACCTCTGGCTGCTGCCTTTGGGGGGGCTCCCGGTGGGCTGGCCCAGAAAGCCTGGTGTTCACCCTGGAGGTGGCTGCTGTGCCCAGAAGGGGATGGGTCTGACAACACCATCTGAACCAAGAACCAGAATTGGTTCTCAAAGAACGAACGCTCCATCCCTCTGACACAAGAGCAAGAGCATGAGATAGCTGTCATCACCATCGCCCTGTTCCCAATGCAAACGGCGTCCTAAGCCTATGTGGCTGCACCATCTAGGAGCAGGGCGACTGGCTGGTCCAAGTGAATCCTCTATCCCCCAAGCCATACCCCAAGGTCAGTGCCTACTGTGTTGGGCTGTGTGGCCCGTCCAGCCTGGGCCTCCTTCTATAAATCCCTGTAGGATCAGAGTCACAGATCACGAAGAAGAAACTGAAGCTTTGGCTATCCACAGGGAAGCCAGGACCATCCACTGGGAGGGTGAGGTTGGGGAGCTACCTAGGGCATCCCTGCGGGAACTCATTATGCCGAGGAAGGCGTTCCAAAAGCCAGGAGCCCCCAAGGCTGGGCAGCCCGACAGCAACTCCAGGCTCTGAAGTGCAAGGGTTTCCTAGTGGGCTACTGGTCTGTCTCCCTGCCCTTCCTGGGCAGCCTTTCCTCCTCCCTCAGTCATCCCTGTGTTCCATCAGAGAGGCGGGAGGAAGGCTGCAGGCGAGACGACAGGACCCAGCCAGATCCTCAGGACTCTCCCAGCCTCCGTTGCCATGGCAACGCTGCTATTTTTATCCCGTTGTTCATGATGCTCAAAGCCCTGACTTTCTCTGTTCCAGAGAGGCCAGGCAGACTTCTGCCCTCATCCTTCAATGCAGCATCTTCTCCCAGAGGCCTGAGAAGAAAAAAGAGTAATGGAGGAAAAGGGGAGCCCACTGGGTCATACGTGCCGCAACTAGGGGAACTGTTTGGCAGTGGTTTGCCTCTGCACTTTTGAGCCTTTGGTTTTCTAGCTGGTTTAGGAGCTCTGTTTCATGTGTTCAAGGAGATCAGAACTCCCCATGCTCTCCCTGAGAGGCTGCTCCAGAGGAAAAATGAAGAGCTGTTGTTCTGGATGCGTTTTTCCTACATGGCTATGACATTGGTTGGGGTGGGGGTGGGGTGGCTGCTGCTTCTCTTGGGAAAATCAGACCTCGTTCCAAAGAATGTCCTGTTGATAAAAGCCAACTCCTGGTCCCTTGAAAAGCGGGGGAGAGCTAAGTTTGATTAATTAAGAATCAGATACACTTATCATCACTGGGAAATCTAAACCAGTACTTCCCTTTCCCTCTGCCCCTCCACCAAAGAACCAAGACAATGTGACTTCGTGTCTTTGTCCAGTCTTTATGCCCAAAGCAAGTTAGCAGATACCCTCCAGGCTGGAAAACAGACTCCTGGGTTCCTCTCCTTCCTACCCACCCCCACATACAGCCAGGTTTCTCTCCAGGCGCTTGAGGTCTTAAATTTTGACAATGCTCTTGAAGTCAGGGTTTAATGAAAGGATTTCTTGGAGCTGATCATACTCTGTTCCTTTTCCCTGGGACAGCCTCTGGTCCTCTGCCTATGTCCCCATTTCCACCCCAGTGGTACCCTGAAAGTCAATGGTGCTAACGTTCCCCACCTATATGTTCTGATCGTCAATGAGATTTAAATCTAGCATTTGGGGTGGTTGAGTTGGGGGAACCATTTCATGCACATCCTGGAGACCATGACCCTGGAGACTGGTCCAGGTCTTAACCCAGCAAAGCAGCACTCATACTGTGTTGGACTCCTGTACTGAGGCTGTGCCTCAGCTGAACTGACGCCAGGATGGCTAATTTTTCTAGGGTGGCTGGGACTCATTTACTAAGTGTCTAATTGGTTTCAGTGTGGCTCAAGTTGCATGGTTTCCCGAATCTATGCACCTGGAGTAAGCGCTTTTCTGGTTGCCTCTGAAAAGCATGCCGGCAAATGCTGCTCTGTTAATTGCTGTAATAAACAGACTTTATTATATCCCTTTGCAGTAAATGAATTACGTTGTCAGGGTAGATGGGGCATCCGTGTTTATTTCGCACTGTGATACGCTCCGGCAGCAGAAGCTAAACATTTATTTCTACTAACTCTGCTGGGGAGAGGAGGAAGTTGGAGACTGGGAGGGAAGAAGCATGGAAGTCAAGTGAGGTGATAGGGCTTAGAAGGAGGCTCTGAGAGACCCACTGAGTCCCTTGTGCTACCTGTACATTGCCTCCTGGGACCTCAGAGAAATAGTGGGATCAAGCTGGCTAGAGGAGGTGGGGTGGGGAAGCAGGGAAGATGGTTAGGATTATAGTAAGATCACATAGTCTGAAAAGTGCTTTTATTTTTACAGAAAGAATAAAGACCCGTAGTTGGGCTTCTCAGGACTATTGGCAGAACAAATGGGAATTTTCAGACTTACAAGGAGAGCAAAATGCTACAAGATGGCTTAATATTAAGAATAAGAATTATATGGTATGTGAATTACATATCAATAAAAGTATTTTTAAAATTTTTTTAATGTTTTATTTATTTTTGAGAGCAAGGAGACAGAGTGCGAGTGGGGGAGGGGCAGAGAGAGAGGGAGACACAGAATCCGCAGCAGGCTCCAAGCTCTGAGCTGTCAGCACAGAGCCCGATGTGGGGCTTGAACTCACAGACCATGAGATCATGACCTGAGCCAAAGTCAGACGCTTAACCAACTGAGCCACCCAAGCGCCCCAATAAAAGTACTTTTTAAACAATTCTTTGGGGTGTCTAGCTGGCTTAGTTGGCAAAACATGTGACTCTTGATCTCGGGGTTTTAAATTTGAGCCCCACATTCATTGTAGAGATTACCCAAAAATAGAATCCTAAACAGAATTCTTATATCATGACTCCACTTCAATTGGAGGGACAGAGATTCCAAATTATCACTGAAATAAGGGGGCCCTCAGAGGGGCCCGGAGTGCTAGAGCCAGAAGGTCTAACCCCAAAGCCAGGATCCTATAGGCATGGAGTGGTTTGGGGCAGGATGAGGCTAATCTATAGTTTAGAGCAGTGGATTCACTGCTCCTGAAAAGGGTGGCCACCCCTTCTCCCGGTTCAGCCACGATGCTGCCTAGCACATAAGCACTCAACAAGTGTTTGCAGAATGGTCTGGGGCAGGCAAGTGCCCCACACCTTTCAGTCTTCAGGAGTCGACGGGAATGTCTGTCCCTACCCCTTCTGCTGTCAGCATGGCCCTTACCTCCTTGTGTGGGGAAAGCATGCCCTGTACTGCTGTCAACTCAAGCCTTTCAATCACGATTGAGTCCCAACTCTGTGCAAAGCCCCGAGGGAGGAACTGCAGAGCAGACATTGCTGTGCTCCTTGAGGAACTCACAATTTAATAAAAAGCAACTTGAGGGATGCAAGATGCCTTAGGAAGAATATAGCAAGGTGCTTTAAGGCTGCAGGTATCTGAGAGAGCAGAGCTGTTTAGAAAGTGGGGAGGGATCAGGGAAGGCTTCAGAGAGGAGGTGAATTTCAGCTGAGCCTTGAAGGATGAAGAGGAAGACTGTTCAAAGCACAGGTTCCGGGGATCCTTCTCTCCTTGCCAGCATCTACAGACATCTGCCCATAGTCATATGCACAGCCTGCGCCAGCCATGACCTTGCAAGCAGGAGCCATATGTGGCCTCTCCTATCGCAGGTAAGTGCCACTGCTCCCAAATTCCTCTCCTCTGCAAGAGCCCGACACCTGAAATTTCATTAGTGCTTCCTCTCTTTTGCTTTAGGCTTTGATCCCCTAGGGTTTGTAATCCAGGAGGGAGGCCTGCACTGGGCAGTTATCAGGCATTTGCCCCATAGCATCAGTGGTACATCAGGCTAGGGATGACCCGGTGGGGAAGAGGGGACAAGGAAAGGTGTAGCTGGGAGGTGTGGCAAGGAACTGCCCCTGCCTCACGGCTCTGTCCAGCCAGACTATGCACGCCGATGCCTGCTTATGTTCCGTCATAGTATAGATCTCCTCCCTCTTCTACTCTCCCCTTCTTTTCTCTTTCCAACTACCTTTTCCTCTACCTTCTAAAGAGACGGCCAGAAAACCTCAAAGGTATCATATGATGTCCCGTCATGTCCCAGAGCACTGCCTGGGTCTAGAAGATTGAGGACAGAGGCGTGGGCTGGCAATCCTAAAGGCCCTGTGTTTCTGTCCTGGCTCTGCTCCAGATAAGATGCTTGTTGGTGGTAAGATAGACACACGTCTTTGTCTGTCTGGACCTCGCTTTCCCTACTTGTAGAACGGGTGGATCTCTGCCTCCCTTCCTCTCAACTGGCTGTGGGGGAAAGAGCACCAGGTTTACATCATGATTTCAATTCTCTTCACTAGCTGTGGTAGCCTGGAGAACACAATCTCCCCAAACCTCTGTTTTGTATATGTAAAATGCAGATAATAACGCCCGCCCCACAAGTTTTTGTGAAGATCAGTAAGATAGCATGTGCTGAAGTGCTGATGTAGCTCAGTGCCTGGCACCAAGCAGGGGTTAAATACGAGTTAACCCAAAGGGTCATCTGAAAGAGGAGTTACAAATGGCAAAAGACTTTGCATCTCACATCTTCCACTGCCTCTAGCACGCTGTTGGGTACAGGATGGGGACAGAGATTTCGTAAACACAGTAGAAGAAAACTTCGAGTCAAACTGAATTGAAGACGCATATGGAGAGGTCAGGAATTATTAAATTAGCTCACTTGTATCCTAGATAACTTCTTTCCCCGGTAATAGACACGAAACGGTGCACAGATCTGCTCGCCCCCAAACGCAGTGTTGTGAGGTGTGGTGAAAGCGAGCTGGGGATCTTCGAACTTTGGATTCTTCCTTCTCCTCCCCCCCTGCTCTTCTCCCTTCTCCCCCTTCCTCCAACCCCGCAAGGGGGACCGGTCACTTTCCACCCCCCAACCCCGCCCGTTACTTTTTGGGGCGCGTCCTGCAGGCGGCGCTCTCCCATCATCTCAGCCTCAGCAGAATAGGGAGCGAGGGGGTGAGGGGAAGTGTGAAGGAAAAACAGCCCCACGCGTCGTTCACATATTTACATCTGAACTGTCAAAATAGTTATTTTTAAGTCGAGTTCCGTCTGCTGCGGGTTTAGAAGCGGGCGGGGCGGGGGCGGCGGGGACGAGAGCGCGTGCGCACAGCGGCGGGCGCGCGCCGGGGCTCCCGGCCGCGGTGGAGGCGGGGGGTGGAGGGTGGGGGCGCTGTCCTGGGCGCGGCGTGCGCGCGCGGAGCCTGGGCCCCAGGCGTCCACCACTTCGCTCGCGCGCGGGCCGGGTCTGCGGTCCCTGGCCGTCCCCGAAGGGGGACGCGCGGTCCGTTCCAGCCAACAATGGAGATCTGTCCACTTACTGTCGGCTGCAAAGGAGACGCCACGACTGTGGTTCTCCCCCTGCGCCGTCCCTGATTGTCCCCAGTCTGCAAGTTCTTGGCCTTAGCCTGCCTCCATCGCGCCTACCTACATCGTGGCCCCATCCAGGTCCAGGGCTGATTCCGAGGACCAGCCCCCGCCCACCCACAGCCATTCACACCACCAGCCTTTCCCAGGAGGGAAGGAGTTGAAGGTTCTTCAGGAATTGGTCAGCGCTGGGGGTGCCTGAAGATAGGGACCCTTGGGTGTGCAGGCGGTGGAGAGAATGACTTGGCCCTAAACGTGTGGCGTGGCAAGAATTAATTTCTCCCTGCAAAGTGAGGGGGCTGTGGGTTTGACACTCATGACGCTTCTTTCTGGCTCTCTTGCTTGCTCTCTCAGGGGCAGTGGGATTTGAGACAGACGCTGGCTGGCCCTGCTGCCATCAATATGTGTCCCAGGCCTGTCCAATGTCTGCTCTGTAATGAGTAGTGTTTCGGAATGTCACCTCTGGTAATGGGGAAGCGGCCCCTGTGCACAGCCGGAAGCACCTCTCTGTCTTCATTAGGCAGTCCGCAGCCTGGCTGCCTGCGGCCCTCGCTGGGTGACAGATGATGGGGACGAGGAGTGAGAGCAGTAGCCTCCTGCTGTCCAGGATTCATTCCCAGACAATGATTCTGAACGCCGGTCCCTGCCCTCCCCCCAGAAATAGACAGCTGGGAGAAAAAAAATGCCCTTCTAGGGCAAGGTGTTGCAAGGACTGATAATAGCTAAAACTCGGGTGAAGGAGAGTTGGAGGAGTCATTTCCAGAAACAGATGCCCGCCTAGCCACTGTGGTCTCCTGTCTAGATTGCATTTGGGGGCATCTTCCTCCTCCCCACCCCAGCTGTCTTCCCAGGCCATCTTTTGTGTCCCTTCTAATCTGGGCACCATGCAAGAGTCACCAGACTGCAGTTCTAATGCTAGGCTTCCCTGTAGCCAGACCTGCATATTGTCTCCCAGCAAAATCCTCCTCCTTTTAAATCTCAGCCCTCAGAGCCACCTGAGATGGGGGGCATTGAGATAAGCCAAGCTCCCAAATGGCATGAGACTCAGATGTGGCTTCAGAGGACCCCTGCTCTCATGATAGAAACATCACCATGGAGACATAGTCCTCTGATTCAGCTCAAGGTTCCCGCCCTCCCCCAGAGGCTGTGGTGTGTCCTTCATCTCTTCCACTGCCCCAGTGAGTTAAGCTGGACCCAGGAACATCCTTCCTTACTGTTTATGTGATTGGAAGTGGAGGTGGGTTAGTACCCGCTTTGGAGGGCTAGGGGTGACGGTGGTGATCACGCGGAAATTCCTGGGGCAATTTCTGGTCCAGAAGTTGCATAGATCCTTGGTCTCTTGACTGGAGCTGGTGGTAGGAGTGGCTTCACTTTGTCAGGCCCTCACTTTGAAAGGCTGTGAGGGAGTCCCCTGGGGATGCGAGCTCTGCCCATTACCCCTCTTCTCTGTCTCAGTAAAGGGCACCCTCGTCTGCCTGGATATTGGAGCCAGAATTCATCCTTCAATTCAAACCAGAGAGGGAATGATTCCTGACACTCCCACTCTCCACCGTGCATTTGATCCATCACCAAATCCTGCTGGCTGTCCCTCCTAACTCTCCCCCAGACGTACTTCTCTGTACCTCCACTGCCACCACCTCAGTCCAAGCCATCACCCCTTCTCGCCTTGCCCCTCTGGCCTCATCTCTCCCTCGCTCTTGCTGATGCTGTCACTGTCACCCAGCTTTCCCGTTGCAGGAACACAAGCCTGACCCTCCCCGACCACCCAGTCTGAATTAGTCCCCTGCCCCCCCCCCAAGTCCTTCTTTGTCACATCAGTCCATCTCGTTGTCTGAAATTTTCTTGTTCACTTCACTTGCTTGTCTGCTTTTCCCTCCTAGGACATAAGCTCTAGAAGGGCGGGAAGCCCATTACTTTATTTACCCTCAAATCCACAGCACTGAGAACACTGCCAAGCACGTGGTAGGACTCAGGAAATATTTGTTGAATGAGTGAATGAATGAATGAATGAACGGTTCGCTGCAGCCTCAACCTAGTGATACATGTCCAGTCCTGCACTGCTCCTGTCTTTCTCTCCATAGCATCTAGGGGCATTTTTCTCAGACACAAATGTCATCATGTCACTCCTCTGCGCAAAGCCCTTTCGTGACAGGCAAAACGTTCACAACCATTGAAGCAGAGTGGAGGGTATGTGTGACTTTCATTATATTTTCACTTTACTCACTTATAATTTCCTTCTGCTTGAAACTGTTTAAAATTAATTGGGTTTAAAAATTATGGAAAGAAAAATTCACTTCGTCCTCGGGATAAAGCTGAGTGAGAGCTTTAGGCTTCCAAGGCTCTTCGCTGAGCACCTCCCACCCCCACCAATCTTCAGCCTCCCCCCTCAGCTGTCACCCCATTGCTCTGCACACTCAGAGGATCCCCAGGAAACAGCCACACTTCTTAGTACCAGGAACAGATAGAATTCTCTGGAACAGTTATTTTGTTTTCATTTTATGAGTATGCAGTGGACTAGATTTTTGTGTGGCTGCTGGAAAGCTAGGTCAAGTTGGAAATCCTCTTGCAAGTACAATAAACGTGTATACAGGCCACTGGGGCTTCCTTCTCTCTTAGCCTCGTTCTTTGCTTTATGTTCTTCATTTTATGTTCCTGCTTGTTCTTCTTTTGTGTCCATCTTGATTATCTTTCCGGGCTGTCTTGAACTCTTGCAGAACCTCTTGAAGCCACGGGAATTAACCTTTCCTGGGTTTTAGGGAGAAGACTGGACCTCCCACCATGCCCTCTCCTCCTGGTTTGTCTTGTCTTTTATTAAATGTGGCTGTCCCTTAGTGAGTGTTCCTGGTGCTGAATGGACACCCTCCGCTTACTGCACTATAAGCTTGTCCCCTCCAGGGCGTTCTCGCTCTCTCAAATGTTCCTTGGAGGAAAAGCAGATTCTTGATTGTTCCTTATAGGAGGGCAAGCCGCTTTCAGTTTCTCTGGCTTCGGGAGGAAAGGGCTATGACACTGAATGAGGTGGGGAGATGCCCCTGTAACACCCGTGTCCCCTCCCTACCAAGCGCCCTGGGATACGACCCTAATGCCTTGGCATAGTAATGAGGCTTTACTTACAATTCGCATTTTTGAGCACTTACCCGTAGGCACTTACTGAAAAAAGGTGTTTTAAGCACTTGAGATGCATTAATTCCGTCCTCAATAATTCTGTGAAGAATGTACTATGTATTTCCACTTTGTAGACGTGAAAGCCAAGGCCAAGGGTAACAGAGCCTACAGTAGGTGGCACATTCAGGGTGCAAATAGAGGCAGTCTGACCTGAGACTCTATCTTCCTGACCATTCTGCATTTGCCTCTCACGGTCCTCTGGCGGCTTCTGAGCTCCTGGTTGGGACTCTGGCACTCCCAGGCCTCCTTGCATTCCCTGCACTACTGTTCATGGCCATTTCATAGAGAAATGGTCCCATGCTGCTGGGGTCTCTTCTTCCAAAACGCGTCTTGTCCTGCACTGCCAGGCTCAGCTTCCTGATGGCCCTGCTGTCATCACTGAGCACCCTCTGTCAGCGACCTCAAGGGGAAACCCACCATTGGCATCAGAGGGCCCCAGAATGGGGGGATCCTGCGGGAAGAAGGGTCCTTGGGGCCTACACCTTAATGTGAAATCTTAGGGCTCTCCAGTTCAGCTGTACCCATCCACTTCTCCAAGCAATTGCTGAGGCCAGCCCACGCCGTTCCTTCGTTCATGACATGTCCTTGCCCAGAATGCCCATCCTCATGTTTCCCGCCTACCTAGACCTTGCCTGCGCTTAGCTTGCACTCTGAACTCCGCCTCCTCCAGGAAGCTTTCCCTGAACACCTATCACTCCCAACCAATGGTGATTTTCTTCTCTGCTTCTGAACTTCCGTGGCACCCATGAGTACTACCATGTGGGTACTCGATTATGAACTTTAACTTACCTTTTCCCTTGCGTGTTTTTGGTGTCTCCACCTAGAACATAATCCCTTTGAGGACAAAAAGCACATTTTAGTTATCTCTCTGTCACCCGCAGATTATTTCTCTCAGGTTTATGCACAATAAATCTCTCTATGCAGGACTTACAGGACACCAGGAAGGGAGGCCTCGGGATCATAATTTGTCAGCATCCAAGGTTTGCTTTGTCTTCATAACAGGACTAGATGCTAGACCTATTTTGGGTCCAGACACATTTTCTCTTCCTTTAAAGGCAGTACTCACAGGAGCTCAGTACATAAAGCAGGCAGGGGTGGATCTGTCCTGGCTGCCCTTGAATGGGGCTGCTCTGTGCCCCACCCCTCCATGGCAGCTCAGAGGGAATCTTGGGGCTGAAATATTATAATTAAAAATTACTAGGGAAGGGGCACCTGGGTGGCTCAGTTGGTTAAGCATCTGACTCTTGATTTCAGCTCAGGTCATGATCTCACAGTTCGTGAGATCAACCCTTGAGCAGAGCCTACGTGTGATTATCTGTCTCCCTCTCTCTCTGCCCCTCCCTCCCCCTCTCAAAATAAATAAACATTTTTTTTAAAAAATCACTAGGGAAGGCCACACCAAAATTTACAGATTTGAGTTGCTGAAAGAGGAAGCTATATGCGCACATTTTATTAAAAGGATATTTGCTGGTGTGTTCATAAAACAGAAATTAAGCGACTTTTTCGCCTTTGTTTCATACAAATTGGTTTTTGTTTTTTCTCCATTAACCTTGTTCATGCCTTATTCTCTTGAGAAGATGCTTCTGCCAGAGCCCTGACTGCATTTGATTAAACGATCTGTTTACTCTTCCGTTGTCCCCATTAAACAGGCAGCTCCTTGACAGCAGACACTTTGTTGCATTTACTTTCCCATCTTCAGGCTCAGCCAGGTGCTCAGCACATAGTAGGTGCTTGGCAACTTAACCCCCAAAGCACTGAAGTCTCTACTTACACGGCCACCTCTCGGTGAGCTAGACCCAGCTCAAGGTCCCTGTGGATGATTCACCCTGAATGTTAATGCAAAGTGGCTGTTTCCTGCTGCTGAGCTCTGCTCTCCCCCTCCCCTGCCCAGCTGTTTTGGGCTTGGGAGAATATTAGTTAATTTTATTTTTTTATTAAAAAATGTTTTTAATGTTTATTTATTTTTGGAAGAGAGAGAGAGAGAGCACGAGTTGGGGAGGGGCCGAGAGGGAGAAGCAGAATCCGAAGCAGGTTCCAGGCTCCAAGCTGTCAGTGCAGAGCCCGATGCAGGGCTTAAACCCACACGTGAGATCATGACCTGAGCCAAAGTTGAACGCTTAACCGACTGAGTCACCCAGGCGCCCCTTAGTTAATTTTAGTATTAGCCTAAGAATAATTAATTAAGAAGGCAAATTTACTCTAAAAGGTGTAATTAATTCCAAAGCCAAATAGAAGAGTTATGGATTATCTGCACTGCTGCTGCCTTCAAGTAGTGTGGATAATCAAGGGCTGACTAGACGAATACAGAATAATTTAAGCATCAGTGCTATGTAGACTGAACTCCATGCAGTTCCTCCGGTACGTGGGCTCGTGGCTGAGACAAAGGACTGAGATGGAGCTCGTGCCTGTATGAGTGCGGTCAAGGGGGAAACAGCCAAAGAGTCACTGGCCCTGGCTCTTCCAGCTCCTAAATCATTCATGAATCTGTGTCTTCTTCTGCAGTCACCCCATGCCGGCCTGGTCCATGTCTGAGGCAACTCTTTTTTAGGGACTGTTGTAACGACTCTCCCAAATAGCCTCCAGACTCTGCACTACCAACTCACATCCGCTCAGAATCCAACCTCAATTGTATCAGACACATAAACACAGAACCCTCCAGTCAGCGTCCAACAAATTTAATCTTGCCAAGCCACACTGACAAACTTCCAAATGTGCCTAGAAGTTAAGATTTAACTCCTCCCATCCCTCAGCTCATTTTCCTCCTGTCCCTTCTATCACCACTCCTAAAATGGCCATCCTCAGTCCCCTTGTTAAAGGGCAAATGACTGATCATTCTGGAAGTCTCAGCCTAAATGAATCTTTCAGCCCTTAGGGGCTTCCAAATCTGGGTTTACAGGAGGACTCTGTTAACGGCTTATCTTATTTTCTCGCAATTATTTGTTTTCTTTCTCTTGAAGGAGACAATGAGCTCCTTAAAAGAAGGACCATATCTTTGTCTTCCCCTATACCACTTTCTCTTATTTATTTTGAGAGAGAGAGAGAAAGTGGGGGAGGGGCAGACAGAGTGGGGGAGGGAGAGTACCTTAACAGCGTGGACCTCAACATGGGGCTCCATCAAACAACGGTGAGATCATGACCTGAGCCAAAATCAAGAGTCAGACACTTAGCTGACGGAGCCGTCCAGGTGCCCTTCTACCACTTTCTAGTTTAGGCCAAGCATGTTGTCTGACCTATAGGAGATGATCAATAAACATTTGTTGAAAGAGATGGTTCAGTTAATGACGCCAATGATGGTGCCGACTGAATTTACCCATTGAAACCCAAACTTCCTCTCCCCCCCCCTCCCCCAAGTCAATAGTAAATGCCGTTTAAAGTATCTGGGGAAATGCCTCGGTTCGCCACTTCCTGCTGCCCGCCTAGCTGAGGTTCAGAGGCAGGTGCCTTCAGGGGGAAAGTCTAGGATAATGGCAAGCGATGCAGACTTCAGCCTGACAGCTGCTGATCTTTGCTTTAGTTGATTTCCCCCTTTGCAAATGGTTATTGGCAATTGAAACTGCAAATCTACTATCTGCTCCCCTATGTAAATTGCATTTACATTTAAATTGTGCATTCTTCCAAAGGATGGGGTTAGTAAATAACGGCAGATTAAACTTGAGGAGAGGAAATTGTGCCCCACGTCAAACCTGAGACCGAAGTGACATCTGGCTTTTACTATTTCCGTTATTTCAGTTTAATAACAGCATGTGGCATTAAGGGAAAAGAAATTGGATCTACATTTTAATGAAAAGAGGAAGCTCTCAGGGTTTAGATACCTTATCATGTTGAATACCTCTTAGATTGGCAATTAAAACTTGCTTCCCTCAAGAAATGGAATAAAATATCTTTGCAGCCATGGGGGGAATAATAAACAAAAAACAAGCTAATGCCCAGGACTTCACAGATAAAACTGAGAGAAATGGGTGCTGCGAACATCAAAACCAAGTATTTCCCGATACTGCAGAGTACAGGATTTCTTAAACAGAATAATGCTGAGAATAGAATCATGGATGGGCTGGGTGGGATCTTCAGGGGAATAATTTCAGACAGAATAGTTTGTGCATAATAGGAGGCTCAACCCAATCAGATCATCTGATTGAATCCTTTGTCAACCTAGCTTCTTTTAAACTGCAGAGGTCTAAGAAAATATTCTAGAAATGCCTGTTTCATCCTAATAGTCTAACTGTTTAAATGGAAGCAGTTCCACCTGCTGGCTGCTTTTTTGTTGAAAGCAATTCTAGGAAATGTAAACAAAATGCTTATGCATCCTAATAACCCAAGCCTATCATTTATTTGCTTTGATTGAAACAAATGTGTCAATTTTCCAAGTCTTTGTTTGGTGAATCCAATGTTTAGATGTTGGCAAATGTTTGCATTACATGTTTGTTTGGAAACTGATGCTCTATTCAGAAACTCTGGAGCTATCGCCCTCAGAACCACAGCCTAGAATCATTCAATGAGCCTCCCTGACAAAAATGCTTAATCTTTTCCCAGAATCCAGATGGTGTTGAATGGTAGAGTCCCATAGGCAAGTGTAAATGGGACGGGGCTTCCCAAGCAAGAGGCTAGGTGTGGAAACTTTGAGGATGTGGCTCACAAATAATTAGAATAATGGAAAACATTTATATAGTGCTTAGTATGTGCTAAGCATTTTATGTGTACTATACACTCACTGACGCTCAGTAACAGCCTTGTCAGGTAGAGACTGCTGTCATCCCCATTACAGATGAGGAAAAGGAGACATATGAGGTTAGTAACTCACCTCACCTGATGTCACCCAGCTGGTAAGAGACAAAGCCAGGATCTGACTCAGGAGAGGCAGGCTCACTGTCGGAGTAACCCTTTCAGGAGATTCCCTCCTATCCCTGGCATTTAATGAAGGCAGTGTGTATTCCCCGTATTTACATTTCATCTTGCATCATTGTTTTTAAAGTCTCAGCAGTCTTTTTAAAAAGATTCAAGCTAATAGTCTAAAGGATCTCCTTATTCTTAATGAGGGATTCTTTGACAAGTTAATACAGCTTCTACCACTTTCTCACTTTCCCTGGAGTCCATGGCCAAATCGCCCATCTACTACTGTCGATCTTTTGATGATGCCCGAGACGCTTGAGTTTGTTTAATATTTCCTTTATCTTCCCAGTTTCCTGGCGCTGTTTGGTTCAATAGTATCTCTTTCCCCTCACTTCCTGTGCATAATGATAACTTCTCTGCATCTCTTGACATTTTATCGTGGCAGGCTGCCCATAAAATCAACCAGTGCCTCCTTCTGTCTGAACTTAGGTTAAATTAATCATCTGACTTCCACATCAGTCTGTTGCTATGGGATTGACTGATGTCACACTGTCAGTATTATGATCACCATGATATCTAACAGGCAAAAAAGGATCGGTTGCTTGTAGAAACCCTTGGGTGAAACTCACCCAGCTTTAGTTACCAACCCAACTGCATAGACTTTAGACAACCATGTAAAGGGGTAAGTGAATTAATCAGTTGGATTCCATTCGAGTACTTTTCTTCCATATGTGTGTTCCCTCTAGGCAATTGTCTAGCGTCACTTGAAATTGATGAGGGTTCTTTTGGAGGTGATTTTGGGGAAGTTGGTGAAACAACAGGCAGCTGTGTCACAGGACCTGCCTAAGCTAGCTTCTAGTAAAAAAAAAATTCTGAGGCGCATTGTCCTTTTCCTTTCTCTGTTAGGTGGTTTACTGGTAGCCAAAAATGTTAATTCAGCTTCCCCAACACATAGAAAAGGAAACTCCCACTTACTAAGCACCTACTATGTGCCAGAATGTGACTCTGGTCAGAAGTATAGCTTTAAGTGGAAAACTGTAGAGCTAGGCGTTCTCAGACAACCCTGATGTACATGACAATTCACAGCTTCTTCTAGCTTGTGTACAATGTTCTTCCTAATTGGACATTGATTGATCACCAATAAAGGCAAAGTCATTACTTAAAATTGGTCCGTATCCTTTTGTGCTGAGTAATTGTCTTGAGTCATTTTCACTGCAATATTAAAAAGTGTGGAAACACGATAGAAGTGAGGTACAATTAACAAACTGCTAAATTATAAATCTCTGTTAAAAGGTTTGACCGATGCATCTTTTTCAGGATTTTGTTAAGTAGGTGGAGGGGTCCTTCTGGGAGGGTGAAGGGATCAAGTAAATAAACGCAATTGAACTTGAGGCTGGTGTGGGTCTGGAAAGCCAATCAAGACTTGTGTAAACCTATATAAATCAATTTATGTGCCAGAGAATGAATAGCTGACTTTTTCCAAATGCCAATTCAGCAATTACCAAGTCTGCTGGCGGTTAATTAAAAACTACCATCTCGTTATGTTCAGAGTTAAATTACAAGTGTGAAAACTACTACTGTTAGCAGGAACCGAATGCTCTGGACTCTCTGTACTCTCATCAAAAGGAGGGCAGGGATAAATAAGTTTTATTTAACTCACTAAAAAATCTCTCTCAGCTCTTTCATATTTAATTAACTTCTTATCTTCTCAGAGTGTGAGTCTTACTCAGAGTTCCTAAGCAGGAATGGAAATATTTGTTCATTTGTTCATTTTGTGCAGAAGACTCCCCACACATGAGTTGCATAGAAAAGTTAGAAATAATTGAACCCCAAAGGCACTGGGGAAAGGGACACCCACCCAAAGCTTAACGTTGAGGCAACTGAACCCAAGAGAGATTTATGGCGGAAAATGGTGACTTTTGCTTTCTTGCCTCCGTGCTTCCAAGCCTGGAGAGATTGGGTTGTAAGCACTTTTGTGGATTTTTTGGTAAGGTTTTAGGGCTTATTTGGAAGTTGTCTTCATGAATTTCATGTTTTCCTCTTTCAAAGTTTCCACTGTCTGCAAGAAAGATCAAACATCTATCACCATGGTGGATGTGAAGTGTCTGAGTGACTATGAATTGCAGAATGAGCTTAATAAGCTTGGATTTTCACCTGGCCCGATATTACGTATGTATGCAGCAAATATTAGAGACGAGTCATTTATCACTTACAAACCACCTCCAAAGATTTAAAATCATTTACAATGGAAGGATCATATGCAACAAAAGCCATTGAAATGGAATTTGGAAAAAAAAATTTTAACACAAAAAACCATAAAGAGGGAAGAGGTGATAAATAATCCAGATGCTACATATAGATTGCTAAATATGGAGCCAGAGAGAAAGGATTGTTTTTTTCCAATAAGGAAAAACCAGTTACTCTTGATTATGTCACCCTTTTGGGTGTTTTTTTTTTTTTTTTCTTTTTCATTCCTAGTATGTGTGCTATGTTAGCTATTTGTGTATTTATTGTTCGTATTCCCCATAGATAATATGTACAATTGTGTCAGTCTTACTTTCAGATGTGTCCGATGCCTGTCTCTGTGGCTAATCCACAGAGGCCCCACTTTAAGTGTTTGTGGAAGGAAAGGCATGCACTGAGTAGCTGTGGGATTGACCTGATTGTAAAAGCTGTAATTAACCAACAATGTAAGGTACAAGAATAAGGATCTGGGATGTGAAAGACCTTGAACGCAGTGAGATCGTATACATAAACAGAACGACTTAATGTACTCTCTGCGTTCTTCTTCAGCTTCCACCAGAAAAGTGTATGAAAAAAAGTTAATACAACTCTTGGTCTCACCTCCCTGTGCATCACCTATGATGAATGGACCCAGAGAGCTGGCCAGAGATCAGGATGATGACGGTAAAGGTACCATTGGAAGCTGTACTGTTCAATAGCAACTGTGCACTGCTAGATAGCATCTGTGTACTTATTTATACCTTGTCTGGTATGATCTATGCAGCAGGATGGCCTGTGAAATATCTGTATGGCCTGTTTGCATGCAGAGCCTGGAGATTAGGCCCATGGGCTGCAAAAGGAATCCATTACTCCACGTCCATGTTCATGCCAGTGACACCACTGGCGGAAAGCCGGAGGGGAGGGACTGGTCAAGTTGCATGTCCTCTTAATTAGCCAGAACCAAGCCTGGGTTGATTTGTGAAACCAGAAGTCCCTGCAGGTAGTTTTCACGTCTCCTTTGAGGTCTCAACCTCTGCTTTGCCTCAATCAATACATTTGACAATTATTTTGTTCAAATTAAATGATTTCAAATCCATTCAGAAAGATGAAACCAACTGCACCTCCCTGAGCTCCCATGCCTACTGCCTTCCTGACTTCATAGGCGCTGACCATAGCTGGTCTCTTCCAGGCCCCAGGGGAGGTGGAGAGCTATGTTCTCTGGGATCCGGGGGCTTCCATTCCAGCGGCTCCTGCTCACGTGCACCATTCTCCTGTAGGGGCGTCTGGCTTGAAATCTTAGGGGGTGGGCTTGAACACCCCTACAATCAACTCCAAAGCTGTCTCATTTGATAAAGATTTATTAGGAGTCCTCTATGAGCCACAGTCAAATAATAGAACTCTCATGTATTGAAGGCCACAAATGCATCTCTGTCCTAATGTGCAGTATCTCACTTAACCCTCACACCTCTAGCTGAAGTTCAGAGAGGCCAAGTGACTGGCTGGCCCAACATTAAATAGCTAGGAGGCAGCCCCAGAGTGGGCCGTGAAGAGCAAGGTCCATTGTCTCTGTCGCCACTACATGTCTGGATCCTGGAGCAGTACTAGGCACACAGCACGAATTCAAGATATGTTTGTTGAAAGAGGGTGACAGAACTGAGATTTGAATCCAGGTCTGGTTCTCATCATTGTGCTCCTTCCACCGCATGCCTTACACTTACTCCGTAATTTCTACCGTGAAGATGAGCGCATTGCATTTTTGACCATGCTTTAAAAAAAAAAAAAAGCAATTTCAAACAGTTCAAATGAATAGCTTAACAAATGATAGGTGCCTGGGCCCTCTGCAAAATCCCCTACGGTGCCTGGTACTGGAAGTGGTGGTGCAGGTTCTAAAAGCTTTCCCTGAGTCCCGCATGGCTGGCCTCAGTAGAAAGAGCAGGAGGGCTTGGGGACTGACCCCACTGGCCCCAGAGCGGGCCAGTGATTACCAGGATGCCACAGGGCAACTAGCCACCCCAGACCCTTTCTGGATGTGGGATGTGTTCCGAGTCCTGTTCCAGACCTGGGACTGCTTGTGTTTCCTGCCCTGGACGGGAGCCGAAGGGACTCAACCAGCCCTCTGATGAAATGCTGTGCCAGGGTGGAAGATTCCAGAGAGGAAGGCTTGTGTGCTCACTGCTCACAGCCGCCCAGCACTGCAGGTCAAAGCTGCACAGCCAAGCTGCCGTGGCCTCAGGCCAAGCTCTCCTGGCTCCCAGCACACAGGCCCCACAGAGGGGCACTTATGCCCGGGCAAGGGGAAAATGGGCCCTTCAGTGTGTAAGCCCTGCCGTTGCTTAATAGGCTGTGTCCGCCTGCTGCTAGCCGACTTCAGGCACTCCAGTCAGAGGTGGGAGCTCTGGTTCAGTCCTACCCTTGTAACGCAGTTCTGTTGTGTCAGTGGATGGTGGTTAGGTCAAGTACGAAATGATTGCTCTCTCCCGTCAGGTCTGAATCAGACGTTTGAATTCACTCATGGGAGGAACCTCACGGAGCCGGGTGCCACTCATAAGTTCCCCGGGGAGATTCGGCCTTGGGCATTTCACAGAAACACCTAGTCCTGGGGTGGGGTTGCGGTGCAGAGTGTGTGGCAGGGGGCCTGTGAAGACCTGAGGCTAAGCATCCGGTTCTCCAAACCACACACGGACAGGTTTGATTTTTCTCCATTTCGCTCATTGCTTTGGCACCGAGTGGACATAGCTTTAATGATCGAACCTGTTTTCAAGCATCCCAAATATGTTTGAGTTGGAGAGCTCCTTTTAAACCCCCTCCAGCAGCTCTGCTGAACGTGCATAGCACACGATTGCTCCAAGTTCATCGAAATGCTTCTCCAGAGGCTGAAGCCAAGGGCCGATGAACAACCCACTTTCCCGTCCCTGGCAGTTTCCCTGATGTTGAAGCCTTTTAGCAAAGATCTGGCCTTCCTTCCTGGGGGGTCGGGGAGTGGGGGAGGGGAGCGGAGGAAGGGGCTTCTTTGGACACAGAAGGAGAAACTCCTCCTGGCCTCCCTTGCTATTCCGGGGATGTATGAGGCTTTTAGCTGGTTCGAAGCGGCATCGACTAGACTGAAAACAGCCGCCCCGGTGAGCAGCCAGCCCGCGCAGTGTATTTCTCGGAGGCACACAAATATGACAGCCTTCCTGTTAGGAGCCCTCGCCCTGTTCCCAGGGGAAGGCCTTAGCCATCACACAAAGGCCGCAGCAAAGACACTCTTTGCCCTCAGAAGGGCAAAGTGAATTTTCTTCCCTTCACAAGATTCTTCCGCCCTGCAATCGAGAGAATTCACCCCAATGATTGGTGTTTATTTCCTCTGCCAGCTCGTATGTTCTCATGGCCTATTTTCCTTTTGTTTCCCATGATCCAGAGCATAAGGCCACTATCATTTTGAAAGGAAATATCATTATCTCATCAGAAAAAAACAAGGGACCCAAAAAAGTATGTACAATTCTAATGCATGAATACTGTTACCCGTTTACTATATTTATAGGAAATAGCACTCTTCATATGCATTAAGAAAGGAAATAGCAAGTCACTACGTGCTGTTAGAGGGGTAGAGTCCTCGCTTAAAGAGGCTCATTTTAATGCAGGTTTCTGTTTTGAGAAAGTATTTCCATGTTCTGGCTCAAGACCCTGAGTAGCACAGTCCTCTAGCCCCTCCGCGAAATTGCAGCAAAGCTCCGGCTCGGCCCCCTCCGGCTACCGCTCCCCTCCCCTCTCCCTACCCACGGTCTACATTGGTCTACATTCACCGGGGGCACCCAGCATGGTCTAGACCCAGAGTGAGCGCAGAATTAACGCGAGGTCCTGTTTCCTTCTCTTTCCCCGACACTGACACCGAGGTCTGGCTTCCACCCTCACTGCCGTATTGAAGCACGTGACCAAGAATGTGCGGGTAACAGGTTTTGCAGTGAGGCCTCGCTGGTTTAGAGTTCCCACCCTTCCACGTGCTAGTTGTGGGGCTTTGAGAGGGTCACTTAACTCATGTGAACCCTGAGTGCAGTTTAATAGCAGTGTCTACTGCTATGGCGGGTGTGAAGTGAAAGGCTGTGCAGGGAAAGCTCTAGAACGAGGCACATGATTAGTTCATATGATGAATGCCAAGATGTCAGGCTCCAGGGACTTCTTGCTCAGGCTTCTGACCACTGTCCCTCTGTATTTAGAGATGCCTGCCTACTTCAATTTTATTTTATTTTATTTTTAATTTTTTAAAGTTTTTATTTATTTCTGAGAGAGAGAAACAGCGTGAGCAGGGGAGGGCCAGAGAGAGAGAGATACAGAATCTGAAGCAGGCTCCAGGCTCTGAGCTGGCTGTCAGCACAGAGCCCGACATGGGGCTCGAACCCACGAACCGTGTGATCATGACCTGAGCTGAAGTCAGACGCTTAACTGACTGAGCCACCCAGGCGCCCCTGCCTACTTCAATTTTAACAACACCATGCCCGCTCAGTTCTTGGTTCTGTACCTCTGTTTCCATTCTGACTCGCCTTGGAGGTCTGTCTCCAGCTCTTCTCATTGTCCTTGGCCTCTCCTTCCCTTTATCTCGTGTCATCTTTCCGCCCAGAGGTCTCCCGAGGCCCTTCTCGGGAGGCGTAGGCCTGCTTATCCAGCCACTTCCTGGGAAGCCCCTTCCTCTTCCTTGTCCTTTCATGCCTCCCCTCTGCTCTGCATTCAACAGCTTGTTTTATAATCAGGAACACTTCATAGATTATATCAGTGGATTCACGCTGCTCCCCGTGGCTGCCTCTACCTCCCAGCTCCTCACACGGAGGACATCAGGACCAAGCTCGCCTCTGCTGACGCCAAACCGGCATTTGTGGCCTCTGATCACCGTGATGGTTTCACCACCTTCCCACCATCCAGGCTCAAAGCCTCAAGAGTTATCTTGGAACACCCACTCCGCGCTGTTGTCAATCCTACGGATTTGAATTATGAGTTTTAAAAATCCATCCTTCTGGGGTGCCTGGCTGGCTCAGTAGGTAGAATACGTGTGACCCTTGATCTCACTGTCTTGAGTTCAAGCCCCACATTGGGCATGGAGCCTAGTGAAAGGAAAAAAGAGAAAAAAGGAAAATCCGTCCCTTCTTTCTGCTGTATCCTAGCTTGCACTGTATTACTTTTTTTCTGTATTTCAACAATTGTAATATCCTCCTAAGTGTCCTCTGCCTCTAACCTTTCCTGATTCCAGTTCAGATCTACAAGCAGAGACTGAGTCCTGTCATTCATTTGCCTGGGAACAAGATGCAAAAACTTACCACACACCATGAGGAGGCTCCAGTATCTCCTGTAACTTCATCTTACGCCTGGAATTCTTTTGTTCTTTCCACACACAACCCCCACCTCCATTTCTCTTCTGGTTAAAATCCTGTGAGCATGTAAGGACCATCTCAAAGGCCATGCCTGTGCCTCCCCTTAAAATGCCATTTCTCCCCTTCAATAGATGTCACAGGGCCTTGCACAAAGTAGGACCCGGAAGCTCACCTCATCAAATCTACCAAGCAGCTCTACTGACAGATAGGTTAGTTTGCAAATATGGTCCAGTATTTCTTTAAAAAATTTTTTAAATGTTTCTATTATTTTAATTTTTGAGAGAGGGAGAGCATGCGCAAGCGGGGGAGGGGCAGAGAGAGAGGGAGACACAGAATCCGAAGCAGGCTCTAGGCTCTGAGCTTGGGCTCAAACCCATGAACCGCGAGATAATGACCTGAGACAAAGTCGGACGCTTAACGGACTGAGCCACCCAGGATCCCCGGTCTAGTATTTAAACTACTTACTGCATTTCAATAAATGAAAAGGAAACCCCTGGTGAATGTTCTGGTAGTATGCTGTTAGCTTTAGCTTCCCATTTGAACATAATTCAAGTCTGATGAAGTAATTCAGGTTTTCTAAAAGAATTTTTTTTTAATTTTTTAATGTTTATTTATCCTTGAGAGAGTGAGAGAGACAGAGAATGAGCAGGGAAGGAGCAGAGCGAGAGAGGGACACAGAATCTGAAACAGGCTCCAGGCTCTGAGCTGTCAGCACAGAGCCCCACGCGGAGCTCGAACCCATGAACCCTGAGATCATGACCTGACCCGAAGTTGGACGCTTAACCGACTGAGCCAAAGAATTTTTAAAATCTTCCAAATGGTTCATCAAAGGAATCCTTTCATTCAGAAAACCCTGTTTCCGCAAAACACCCCTCTGCAATAGCTCTGCCAAAGGAACGGAGGGGAGAAAAAACAACCTGCGTATTTAAAACTCGTCGGATGAGACCGGCGCCCTTCAGTCCTTGCTTTCCATAAACCTGAAATAAAGCCACATCAATATTTTGAATTGGCAATAGAATTAAATAGAAAGTTTGTGACGGCATGAAACGTTTTGACCTGAAGTATCTGTATAAGCCACTTCGATTCTCAGAAGGGCCTTGAGACATCTGTTCAACTCTAAATTCTGCAGTAAATGTAAATAAGCATTTAAATCTCCACGTAAAAGATGGTAAAAGTGTGTTTATTGAGACACTTGTCTAACATCACAGACTTTAATTACTTAAGAGCAATGGTCTGTGCCTAACAGTCCTCTAAGTACCAGGAAAGGTAATATTTTTGCATTTCTTTGAAACACCAACGAGCACCTATTTTCCTCTCCTATCCTAGGTTTCCAGTGGCATACAAACCACTTTGAGATTTGGATTATGTCAACTTCTGGACGCTTTGTAATACTGCATGTGTGTGTTGTATCACGTCACATATGCAGCCCACCGCTTTGGTGGTAAAGACCACTCAGAAAGTCAGCCCGATATTTAAAACAAATTTTTTTTAATGTTTATTTATTTTTGAGAGAGAGAGCGTGTGAGCTAGGGAGGGGCAGAGAGAGAGGGAGACACAGAGTCTGAAGCAGGCTCCAGGCTCCCAGCTGTCAGCACAGAGTCCAACTCGGGGCTCGAACCCACGGACGGTGAGATCATGACTGCAGCCCAAGTCGAAAGCTCAACCAACCGACTGAGCCACCCAGGCGCCCCAGGCCTTGGGGACTTTTTTGTCACATGGGCTCCAGGCACGGCGTGTGTAGAGCAGGTGGCAGAGCCTGTGTGTGTAACACAGGCTCTAAGCCCCTTCTACCGAAGAGGGGAAAATGGGACTTCGGGTGTCAGGGAGGCAAAATAATCTGCAATGTCAGGTTGCGTGAAGTGGCCTTTGAGTAAGGGGACCACGTCATTTACACCCCCAACAGGATGCTCTTGAGAATGAAAGAGGACGCTTCCAGAAGGGACTCGGGAATAACAGGAGTCAAACAGAACTGTCCTGGCAAACTATACGGGCGCCCTGGGCTCAGGAGCGGGTCCGGTGTGAAGGTGTTGGCATGCGCACTACCATCTGCGGACTGGCTGCTGCGCCCCACACGCCGAGGGCAGCTGACCGGGGAGCTGTGTGCCCCTGAGTGCTCCTGGCCCCTTCGGGTGCCTCCGTGCTCTCTCCCAGACCCAACATGCTCTTTCCTGTCAGAACCCCAGTTCCCTGTGTCCCCCTGCCTGGAATATTCTCTTCTCTCTTGTCACCTAACCTACACATTCCTCTAGGAGCTTCTAAAAGTGTGTTCTGTGGGTCTGCACCTAGCAAATGGCCTTTCCAGTCAGCCCCAACTCCCACCCTCTGCCCAAGAGCTTTTGCTTCAGGTGTAAAACTCCGAGGGTGAAAACCGATGTCTTTGAATCCTCTGCTTTGAATTCAATGGCAGGCATATGGGGGGAGGGCGAGGGAGTCACTCGGTCTTTGCTGGCTGAAGTGAGAAAGGAGCCTTTGTTGTATAGGATGTTGGTGGTGTTCCTTTCTCTGACCTCCTGTTCTGTACCAGCTCCTTTGTATCTTAGACGTCCCTTAGTGTATTCGCCTGAGAGACAGTGCTTAGGTCACAGTGAATTGATGACCACCCAGGAAATGGTGGCAGCAGAACTCCCACCCCTGGGCCTCAGCCTGTGAGTGAACAACTATTTATTTCTACTGGGCATTGTGCTAGACTTTTTTGAGGAAGAAAAGAGGTATAACAGGAGTCGTAGTCCCTGTCCTTAAGAAACTTAAAAATGAGCTCTGGAGACAAAAATTATGTGTGCCAAAAATACGGGCTCCAGAGCCAGACTGCCTGGGCTCAAATCCCAGCTTGCCACCGACTTGGACAAGACACTTGACCTCTCTGTGTCAGCTTCCTCGTCTACACACAGAATAATTAATAACAGTCTCAATTTCACAGAGCATTGCGAGGATTAAGTTAAGACACATAAAGCAGAGTACTGATGGCATGTGATAAGAGCTATGTAAGTACAGTAAGAATTACCCTCGTCAATACTATTTTTTTTAAATTTTTTTTAAATTTATTTCTAGGAGAGAGAGAGAGAGAGAGCGCGAGCGTGAGCAGGGGAGAGTCAGAGAGAGAGGGAGTCACAGACTGAAACAGGCTCCAGGCTCTGAGCTGGCAGTCAGCACAGAGCCCGACGCTGGGCTCGAACCCACGATCCGCAAGATCATGACCTAAGCGAAAGTCGGACGCTTAACCGACTAAGCCACCCAGGCGNGGCAGAGAAAGGGAGTCACAGACTGAAACAGGCTCCAGGCTCTGAGCTGGCAGTCAGCACAGAGCCCGACGCTGGGCTCGAACCCACGATCCGCTAGATCATGACCTAAGCGAAAGTCGGACGCTTAACCGACTAAGCCACCCAGGCGCCCCGTCAATACTATTTTTTAATGTGTATTTTGAGAGAAAGTGCAAGCGGGGGAGGGGCAGAGAGAGAGGGAGACAGAGAGTCCGAAGCAGGTTCCAGGCTCCAAGCTGTCAGTGCAGAGCCCGACGCGGGACTGGAACTCACAAACTGTGAGATCATGACCTGAGCTGGAGTCGGACACTTAACCGACTGAGCCACCCAGGCACCTCTCTTATCAATACTATTATGTACAAAGCGTGATATTGCATTATCTACAAAACAAAGCAAAATACTTAATGAAAAAATAATATAACAGCAAGTGAATCTTCCGTATTGAACTCTTTTTTTTTTTCCGTATTGAACTCTTAAGTGCCGCAGAATGATTTATCAGAGTGCCCACAGATATGTTTATATAATTAAATATACAGATAGAATCAAAGATTCTCTGTAAGTACTGTGTGTTGAATGAGGCAGACCAACCTTTAAAAAAAAAGTCATACGTGCCCCCCTAGGATATAAGACTCCTTCTTTTTCTCTTATGCTAATCCTTCCCCTGCCTTTGGAAACATTGAAAAGTAATTTATTTTTAAATAACTTCAAATGTAGGGACAGTGGCAAGATTAATATAAGGTACAAAGAACCCCCCATAAGTGTGTTCACTTTACCACATTTGCTCTGTGTGTGTGCACGCCCGCGCGTGTGTGTGCACGCGTGCCCTGCCATTGAGGCCTTGAACCATTTGAGAGCAAACTGTAGACAGGAAGTCCCTCAGCCAGCTCCCCCTGCATGCCCACCCCTGAAGGACGCTTTCTACACAACCACCACACGATGCTCCAAATAAGACATTCACAGTGATTCAGCACTAACTCAGCGTCTAATCTTCAGACCCCATTCATATTTCACCAATTATCCCCAAAATGTCTTTCTGCTTTCTGGTCCATGAGCAGTCCAGGAACACACATTGCTTCTCTGCAGCCTCCTTAGGTCTGGAGGAGCCGCGCCTCAGTCTTTCCCTGTCATTCATGCCCTTGACTATTTTTACAAGTACAGGCCTTTCATTCTGTTGGGTGAGTTTTCTGTCTGATTTTTCCTTTTGACTATTCACAGAGCCCTGCCTTTAGGGCAGAAGTTCCTCAGACATGATGCTGGGCTGTTCTCTGAGCATCACTCCAGAGAACAGTGTCATCCTGCTCCCCCGGTGGTGAGGGTAACCTTAATCACCTGGGTAAGTTGGTGTGTGTCAGGTTTCTCCAAAAGACCATCATTTCCCCCTTCGTAACGGAACCCTATTTTGTAGGGCAATATTCGGAAATGACACCAACATGGTGCTCCTCATCAAACCTCATCCACAGCCCTGGTACCGTGGATGATTGCCTGATTCAGCTTCCATCATGTCAGTGACCCATTAAGATTTTTTACTTCCAGGGGTGCCTGGCTGTCTCAGCTCGTAGGGCATGTGACTCTTGATCTCTGGGTCATGAGTTCAAGCTCCACATTGGGCAGAGAGATTACTTTAAAAAATTAAAAATAAAAAGATTTTCTTTTTTTTAATTCTTTTTTTTAATGTATATTTATTCTGAGAAAGAGAGAGAGAGAGAGAAAGAGCATGACTGGGAGGAGGGGCAGAGAAAGAGAAGAGAAAATCCCAAGCAGGACTCCCCACTATCAGCACAGAGGTCAATGCGGGGCTCGATCTCACAAACTGTGACATCATGACCCAAGCTGAAATCAATAATCAGACGCTTAACTGACTGAGCCACCCAGGCCCCCCAGAGATTTTCTACTTTTGTCCTTCCTTCTATATTTATTAGTTGACATTCTAGTATAAGAAAGATCTTCCCTTTACATTTATTCATTCATTTATATATTAATTTATTCAATCAATGAATCCTTAGTATGGACTCATTGATTTCTTCTGATTCAGTATTTTGTAGTCATTGCTATCATTTTAATGCTCAAATTGTTCCAGATTTGGCTAGTGGGAGCCCCTTCAACATGGATCGTGTGTCCTTTTAACACGTCCTTATTATTCCTTGAGAACTTTCTTTTTTTTTTAATTTTTCTTTAGTTTTAATTTCAGAGATGATAAATATCAATAGATATAATCCACGTAAACAAAGAACTCTGGGGTCCTCAATAATTTTTTTAAAAAACAAAGTTTTTATTGGAACTTGATCATTTAAACTAAAATTACCTATTTAAAAAAATAAATGTTAAGAGACAAACCATAAAAATTCCCAAATAAAGGCAAGAGGAACAAGAACGAATTTTACCATGCTCTTGTTTGTTTGTTTGTTTTTGATTTTGTTAGGTAAGCTCTATACCCAACATGGGGCTTGATCTCACAACCCTAAGAGCAAGAATTGGATGCTCTACCAACTGAGCCATTCAGGTGCCCCCTAACTTTATGGTGTTTTATTTTATTTGTTTGTTTGTTTGTTTGTTTGTTTGTTTGTTTGTTTTTCTTTCATAGTTTATTGTCAAGTTGGCTTCCATATAACACCCAGTGCTCATCCCCGCAAGTGCCCTCCTCCATGCCCATCACCCCCATTCCCCTCTCCCCCACCCCTCATCAGCCCTCAGTTTGTTCTCAGTATCCTTGAGAATTTTCTTAATCTCTGACCCAAGATGTTTCAGACCCTTTTGTGCTTTTTCTCTCCCAGGAGCCTTGGCTCCTTTTACTGCAGGATGGTATTTGGAAACCAAAATCTAGGACTTTAAGGAGCTCATTGCTACTGGGGGTGGTCACTACTTCCAGGCCCTCTCCGTGAATAGAGCTAAAAAAATAAATGCATGTATATGTACACATACACATATACATCTATAACTATTTTCATCTCTCTCTTTATATATATAGATAGATTATATTTATGTATTTTATATATATATATATATATAAATTTAAAAGCCATGAGTTCATATTGATCTCCAGTTCCAATCCTGTTCATGCTCCTTATAACCTTTCCCCTTTCTATGACAGTGAGAGACCTGACTTTCATTATTCTCAATATATCTATATTTTTAAACATTTATTTTAGAGAGAGAGAGGGAGCATGAGTACAGGAGAGGGGCAGAGAGAGAGAGAGTATCTCAAGCAGGCTCCATGCTGAGCATGGAGCTCAACTCGGGGCTTGATCCCACGACTCCGGGAACATGACCTGAGCTGAAATCAAGAGTTGGATGCTCAACCAGCCGAGCCACCCAGGCGCCCCTAACTTTTTTAAAATTGGCTTCCGGCCCAGCACAGAGCCCAACATGGGGCTCATAGCCCTGAGATCATGACCTGAGCTGAGATCAAGAATCGGACATTCAACTGACTGTGCCACGTGGGCACCCCTGTATCTACATTTTTGCTCAATTTTAAAATTTTTCTCAGTGTAACCAATCCCCTGTCATAACAGCCACCACCAATTCTGCATAACCTCCATCACCACCTCCTCGGCCACTGGACTTGCCAGTACTCCATGTGGCCATCTCCTGTCTCTCTTCCTTGGACACAGGGCACACGAATGCCTCCATGCTGTCCCCTCCCCTCCCGCTCCCATTCTTCAACCGCTGGGCACCTCAGTACCTCCCCTCCACATGCACAGCCCGTTGCACTCCATTTCCTTGACCCCTGGACATGCTGACAGTCTGTGTCCATGTCCCCTCTGTCCTACTGCCAGTGTATAACACACTGACATCCCAGGGGAGGGCGAGGGAGGTAAGGAAAGCTTCAGGTCTCTTTTTTGCTTCTGGCTCTGAGGTCTCTTTCCATATCTTTGTGCCAAAACTTCAATAGAAGTTTGACTCTCTGTGTCTCCATTGCTATTATTGCTGATAAGATACCTTGTAAGCCTGTAATTAGCCTGTGCATTGCCTACCCCAGATGCTGCAATCAGAAGGCCCAGTGTGCCAAGGGAATATATATTAAGTGTGCAGTTGAGTTGCAGGTAAAATTTTTAGGAGAGCTGACGTTAAACATCTCTATATAATTTCTTAATTAATTGAAAAACATTCCTATTCCCACTGG
Source organism: Hyaena hyaena (assembly GCF_003009895.1). Classification (NCBI taxonomy): domain Eukaryota; kingdom Metazoa; phylum Chordata; class Mammalia; order Carnivora; family Hyaenidae; genus Hyaena; species Hyaena hyaena. Next base: position 5,054,816 of record NW_024080660.1, on the reverse strand, counting down.
TAGGAAATTACATATTCTACAACTACTTAATAAGCTCTATGTTCTTACCTGTAACATGTACTAATGGTAGCTAAATGCTGTCTTTACAAGGAATGTAATTTAACATTCTCCGTACAAAAATACTGACCTCCTGGTAGATATGCTTAAATATGCTTAATGATCAATGTACGGATTACATACTGGTTCTTTCTGTGTATCAGAACCCAATTTTTGAGCTATAAGAGCAACAGGAAGAGATAGTGAAACCAAACTCCGGTTACAGTGATTCTAGTATGATAATAAAGGTAAGTTTATTTTCATCAAACCGAATTTTGAGCAGTGGTGTTCCCGTTCTAGAAGAAAATATGAATTTATTTAGAGAGTTCAGCTTTTCTTTTTCATTTCAGAATATAAACTTACTGACTTTAGCTAGTTTATAATTCACATTTTGGGGATAGCTATATGTATCCACTTTAGGGAGAGGAGTTTTCTGTTGTACCTCCCATAGGAAATTTTGTTTTGTTTTGTTTGATTTTAATGTTTTATTTATTTCTGAGAGAGAGAGAGAGAGAGATAGCATGAGCAGGGGAGGGTCAGAGAGAGAGGGAGACACAGAATCGGAAACAAGCTCCAGGCTCTGAACTGGCTGTCAGCACAGAGCCCGACACGGGGCTTAAACCCACAAACCGTGAGATCATGACCTGAGCCGAAGTCGGACGCTTAACCGACTGAGCCACCCAGGCGCCCCAACCCTAGATTATTTTAATCTTCTGGAACTTGTTAAGGTTCTGTAAGCACCAGGCACTATTTATCACTATTCATGAGTCCAGGCATCATTTATTATAATTATTGATCATGGGATTTCCTGTCTTGAAAGGCTTTTTGAAGGAGGCTATAGAGCTCATCTTACAGATGAGGAAACAAGGCAGAGAGTGGATAGGACTTGCCCAAGACCACCCAGAGAGGTAGCAGAAAACTTGGAAATGGAATTCCAGCCTCCTAGTTTCTATTCTCTTGCCCTTTTTGTTGTATCAGGCTGCCAAAAGGGGAGGAAAAACTCAGGCACCTGAGTAGTGAAACAGCTCCCCCCAGTGGCTCCTTTCACAGTGTCGAAGAAGGGCTCCTGGACATCTGTTCAGCCACGGAAGCGGAGGCTTACTTTCTGATGATTGCTTTGTAATGAGAGTCCCTGTGAGACATTTTTTGGTGACACTTCCAATCACACGTAAAAGCCACGGTACAGAAATCGGCACAGTTCAAACGGGCTGACATGTACGCAGATGGATTTGCCCAAGTGGACAGAAAAAAACCTCAAACCTGAAAATATTTTTGACATTTTATTATAATATATCTTATGCATCTAAAAAGGTATAAAGAAGCATATAATGAGCAGTTGGGTTCCCACCCCAGAGATTAAAAAAATAAGTCCTTTCTGTTGAAGACTTCAAGCCTCCACTGTAGCCCTTCTTGATCATATTCCCCTTCCTCCTCTTTCCCCCAAGGTACCCACTATCCTGAATTTTCTACTTTTCGTTCTTTTCCGTTTCTTTATAGTATCCACAAGCTTTAGTTTCTCCTGGTTTTAGATTTTATTTAAATGATATCATCATGTAAGTATTTTTGAATAACTTTCCTTTGTCATTCAACATTACGTCATGGGCTCTTCCAATATTTGTAGCACTAGTTCATTCATTTTCACTATAATGTAGTTATTGTAAAAGTATATCGATCCATTCTTTATTTATTGGACATTTGGATTGTTTCCAAGTTTTTCTAGTATGAGCTGCTGCAAACATTGTCATACAGTATCCATTGTGTACATGTGCAAGAATTTTTTCTGATTGAATGAATACACCCAGGAGTGGAATTGCTATAATAGTCAAGGACACAGACCTCTTTAACTTTGGAGATCATGTGAAATCACTCCACAAGTGACTGCGCCATCTTACATTCCTACCAGCAATATATTAAGAGCTCCCTTGTTTTCAATCTTCTTTAAAATTTAGTATTGCCAGATGTAATGCTTGTCAAAGTAGTGGGTGTAAGATTGTATTTCATTATAATTATAATTTGCTTAGTATTGCTAATAAGGTTGATCATCTTCTTACACGTTTGTTGCTCATTTGTGTTTTCTGACTTGTGAAATGCCTGTTCGTGTCTTTTGCCCATTTTTCTATTAGGTTATCCTTTTCTTGTTAATTTACAGGATCTCTTTATATATTTTGGATACTAATCTTTTGTCAGTCATAATTATAAGACATATCTTCTAGTTGTCTGGGCTTATCTTTTGTTTTTACAGCAGTTTTGGGTTCACAGCAAAATTGAGAGGAAGCTGCAAAGATTTCTTATCTACTCCCTGCCCCTACACATGCATAGCCTCCCCTATTACAAACATCCTCCACCAGTGGGCTTATCTTTTCACTCTTTCCTTGGTGTCTTTAAAAAAAAACAACAAAAAAGATCATTTCAAACTTACAGAAAGTACAAAAAGGTTTTTTTAAGGTGTACGTATTTTGAGAGAGAGAGAGCACACATGCACACTTAAGCTGGGGAGGGGCAGAGAGAGAGAGGCAGAGAGAATCCCAAGCAGGCTCGGTGCTGTCAGTGCAGAGCCCAATGTGGGGCTCGATCCCACAAACTGTGATATCATGACTTGAGTTGGATGCTCAAATGACTGAGCCACCCAAGGATCCCCAGGAAGTTTCTAACAAATAATTGTTTTTTTAAAATTAATTAATTAATTTTTATTTTAGAGAAATAGCATGCTCATAGAGGAGAGGGGCAAAGGGAGAGAGAGAGAGAGAGAGAGAGAGAGAGAGAATCTCAAGCGGGGACCCCAACTTGGGGCTTGATTCCATGACCCTGGGATCATGACCCGAGTCAGACACCCAACCCACTAAACCATCCAGGTACCCCTTCTAACAAATAATTTTATATGGCCTTCACCCAGATTTCCTGATTTTTAACATTTTACCATATTTGTTTTATAATTTTATCTATTTTTTTCTCAGACTGAATTGTAAACATCATGCTCTTTTACTCCCTCCCTAAAACTTCATTATGTATATCCTTAGACTGAAGACATAAAGATATTCATACTACAGTGACAAGAATCAGAAATTTTTCTATTAGGGTTAAATTCACATAAAATTTACTATTCTAAAGTGCACGATCCACTGGCACTTAGAGCGTTCGTAATACTGTAAAACTCCCACCTCTATCTAGTTTCAAAACATTTTCATCACCTCAAAATAAAACTCAGTACTCATGAAGCAGTTACTCCTTGGCAACTACTAATCTGCTTTCTGTTTCAATGGATTTCCTTCTTCTAGATATTTCCTACAAATGGAACATCAGTATGTGATGTTTTGTCACTGGCCTCTTTCACTTAGCTTAAAGTTTTCAAGGTCCATCCACATTACAGCATGTATTTGTATTGACACTTGAGTGAATAATGTTCCATTATATGAATACATCCCTGATTGTTTATTCATTCAGCTGTTGATGGACATTTGGATTGTTTCCACTCCTTGCATATTGGGAGAGGTGATACTATAAAAATTCAAGGACAAGTATTTGAATACCTGTTTTCAATTCTTTCAGATACATACCTAGGAGTGGAATTGCTGGGTCATAAGGTAATTCTGTGTTTAACACTTTTTAGTAATGGCCAAACCATTTCCCACAACTCCTGCAGCATGTTGCATGCCCACTAACGTCTGAGGGCTCCAATATCACCATACCCTTGCCAAAACTTGTCGCTCTACGCCAACTTGTTTTTCGTAGTCGTCCTGGAGGATGTGAAATGGGATCTCAGTGTGGTTTGGATTTGCATTTTCCTAATGACTAACGATGTTGAGCATCTTTTCACGTGCTCGTTGGCCATTTTTATATCTTCTTTGGAGAAATGTCTAGTCCGGCCCTTTGTCCATTTTTTTTAACCAGGTTGCTTGTCTTTTTTATTGTTGAGTTGTAAGCATTCTTATATGTTCTGTATGCCAAGCTTTTATCAGATACAAGATTTGCAAATATTGTTTCTCATTCTGTGGGTTGCCTTTTCGCTTTCTTGGTGATATCTCTTGGTGTACAAAGGTCTTCAGGAGTTTGATTATGATGTGTATTTGGGCATGGATTTTTTTTCTGTGTGTGCTTGTCCTGTTTGGAATTCACTCGGCTTCTTAAATCTGTACATGTATGACTTTAGCCAAATTTGGGACATTTTGAGCCATTTATTTCTTAAATACCCTTTTCAGCCTGCCCTCATTCTACCCTTCAGGGACTCTGATGGCACAAATGTTAGATCTTCTGTTGTAATCCCCCAAGACTCTATTTGTCTTTTGTTTTGTTTTGTTTTGTTTTTGTTTGTTTACACTTGGCTCTTCTCTATATGTTCTACTTCTTTGCAAGGAGTCAATTTTTTTTTTTCATTTGCTACAAACCTTGTCATATTGTTCCTTGAAGCATTTTATGATGGCTACTTTAAAATCCTGGTCAGATAATTCCAATATTTGTGTCATCTCAGGTTTTTTAAAATGTTTATTTAAGAGAGAGAGAGAATCCCCAACAGGGCCCGCGCTGTCAGTACAGGGCTAGATCCCACAACCCTGGGATCATGACCTGAGGTGGCATTGAGTTGGATGCTTAACTGACTGAGCCACCCAGGCACCCTGAAAGGAGAGTTTACTATCTATTATTCCCTATTCATGCCATGGAGGGCCACATGGGGACCCGCCAAGGTCAGGCAGGGGATGAGAGTGACAGGAAAGTATGGGTACCCGACTTTATTGCTGTTTTTGAAGGAATAAATTGGTCAGGCAAGGTAAGCATTTTAGGATTGGCTAGTTTGAATGACTTTGGTGGGCTTCAGGCTCCAGGGGTGATTCTTAGTTGGCCAGTATCTGGCCCTGGACTGAATTAGAGCAAAGGAAATATTGGCTTGGTGTGTGAGGGGAAAAGAGCGAGGTTGGGGATATGGGTTTGGGATTGGTTGGTTTGCCCAGAAAAAGCTTGCTCACGTGCATCCTCTCCAGGATTAGCAAGGCTCTGATCATCTGATGACGTTAAAGCACTCTCAACTCCAGAAAACAAAAGCCATGAAATACAACAGGGTCTCTATTCTGATCGATTTGTCTAGCTTGTGCTGATAGCAGAATGTTTTAATTACCTTCGCAAGCCCCCATCCTCCTTGTTGTTTTATTTATTTTATTTATTTTTTAAGTTTACTTTTTGAGAGAGAGAATCTGAGAGAGAGGATGGGGGAGGAGCTGAGAGAGAGGGAGACGGAGAATCCCAAGCAGGCTCTGCACAGTCAGCACAGAGCCTAGGGTGGGGCTAGAACCCACAAACCATGAGATCATGACATGAGCTGAAATCAAGAGTCACACTTAACCAACTGAGCCGCCCCGGCGCCCCTCTCCTTGTTGTTTTGAAACAATGTCTTTATTTTCCATGTCCTTTTGTCCTTCCATGTAAATTTCAGAATAAGCTTACCAAGTCCCATGAAAACTTCAGATTGGAATTTTGATTGAAATTTTATTGATTTTATAAATTAAGTTAATTATAATTAACACCTTTACTTTGTCGAGACTTCCTGTTCACGTTCTTTACATTGATTCAAACTTTCTTTGATGTTCTTCAGTAAGACTCTAACTTTCACAATGTAGGTCATGCTCTTCTTTTGTTTGCTTTTTTAGGTAGCTGGGTCACATAAGCTTTTAAAGTTTTTTTGCTATTGGGAATAGTATCTTTTAAAATTATATTTTAGATGGCTTGTTGCTAGTATATAGAAATACATTTGACTTTTGCATAGTGATCTTCGAACAATGACTCATTGCAATTATAATGATTTTTCTGTAGAATTTTTTTTAGTCCAGTTTGTATACCTTTCATTTTTGTGTTTGTTTGTTTTACTGTGCTGGCTACAACCCCTTTATTACAGCGTTAAGTAAGAGTGATAATAAGAATTCTTTCTTTGGTTCTGATTTTAAAAGAAATGCTTTTAGCATTCTACCTTTAAGTATAGGTGTTAGAAGTCACCTTTTATTTTATTTATTTATTTTTTAAATTTATTTCTGAGGGAGAGAGAGAAACAGCATGAGCAGGGTAGGGTCAGAGAGAGAGGGAGACACAGAATCTGAAACAGGCTCCAGGCTCTGAGCTGGCAGTCAGCACAGAGCCCGACGTGGGGCTCGAACCCACGAACCGCGAGATCATGACTTGAGCCAAAGTCAGATGCTTAACCAACTGAGCCACCCAGGCATCCCTTAAAAATAATTTGTTTATTTATATATCTTTAAATTTACATCCAGCTTTGTTAGTATATAGTACAATAATGATTTCAGTAGAATCCAGGGATTCATCCCCTACATATAACACCCAGTGCTCATCCCAACAAGTATCCTCCTTAATACCCCTCAACCATTTACCCCAGGCCCCCTCCCACAACCCCTCCAGCGACCCTCAGTTTGTTTTTTATATTTGAGAGTCTCTTATGTCTTGGCCCCTCCCTGTTTTTGTATTATTTTTGCTTCCCTTCTATTGTGTTCATCTGTTTTATATCTTAAATTCCTCATATGAGTGAAGTTATAATGATATTTGTCTTTCTCTAACTGACTAATTTCACTTAACATGATCCCCTCTAGTTCCATCCACGTTGTTGGAAATGGCAAGATTTCACTCATTTTGATTGCCGAGTACTACTCCATTGTATATATACACCACATCTTCTCTATCCATTCATCCATCAATTGACATTTGGACTCTTTCTATACCCTGGCTCTTGTCAATAGCGCTGCTATAAACATTGGGGTGCATGTGCCCTTTCGAAACAGCACACCTGCATCCCTTGGATAAATGCCTAGTAGTGCAATTGCTGGGTCTAACTTGCTTTATCAAGTTAGAGAAGTTCCCGTTCTGTTCCTGATTTTCTGGATGCTTCCTTTTTTTGGTTTTAATCAGGAATGGAGATGATCATAAGTGTTTTAGCCCTTCTTTTGTTAATGTGATACAGATTATTTTAGAATGCTTTTAGTTCATTCAAAGTCATGACTTAGGTTAAAGGAATACAATGTTGAAAATGAGAGCTTCATTAAATCAAGGTTGAGGTATAAACAATGAAGTAAGAGTCTAAATTGTTGCAGGATCTTTTATTAACTGAATCACTTTTAGTCAACAAAGGGAATTGAGGTTAACTCAATTTTAAAGAGCTCTAAATCAAAAGGATTTTTTCTGTCTATGAGGAGGGTCACGACTGCCAGCTTGCCAAGTCATTGATAAAAATGTCTGTTTCTACAGATGGGCTGTTTTAGAAAAACCGCATCCATGAAGTAGAGTGATTGGAAAGGGTAGGACATTGCAGTTGGGTGGGGATTTCACCCGTGTTCCCAGGAGCACCGCTGCCTGCTGACTCCCCAGAGGCCGCAGGAAGAAGTCCTGGAAAAGTAAGAGAAAGGGGTGGGAAGGAACTCAGGACTCGGCTCAGCGCCTTTCTCTGACTGCCTGTCACTACAGGTATCAGCCTAGGACATTTCCAGCGAAGTTTCTGTCTATACTGGGAAATCTCCATCTCGCTGAAATGCAAACAAGCTTGTGTTTCCTTATGCACAAAAATGAATGGCTTTCGTCAAGGTAGACCATTTTTCAAAAACCAAATACATTTTGTGATGAGTAATGGTTTGATGAGATTGTTGATTACTGTTCTTCTGGTTCGGTTTATTAGCCCAGCGTTCTGTAGTTCACTCTAAATTTAAAAAAAAATTTTTTTAAATGTTTTTTATTTATCTTAGAGAGAGAGAGACAGCGTGAGCAGGGGATGGAAAGAGAGAGAGGGAGACACAGAATCTGAAGACAGGCTCTAGGCTCTGAGCTAGCTGTCAGCACAGAGCCTGATGTGGGGCTCAAACTTGTAAACCACAAAATCATGACCTGAGCTGAAGTCGGACGCTTAACTGACGGAGCCACCCAGGCGCCCCTTGTAGTTCACTTTAATACAGTATGACAGTATGACAGTAATATCTCATTCACAATCCACTTTCAGATTCAATGGACATAATATCTCATTCACAATCCACTTTCAGATTCAATGGATATAATAAGTAGGCCATAGCACAAAATTAGTCTACCTAGAAAAATCTTAAAAAAAAAACAATTCATCGAAAATATTTAAGAAGAGATCAGATGGCTACAGGTGTTGCTTCCACGGGAAATTAATGAATGATCTGATCATTTATTAATTAATGACAACAGTGTTTTAGACATATGTTCTCGCTCTGTTTTTAAGGATGAGTTTCCCCAATGGAAATAAGACAAAACAAAAACACAGGGCATCAGAGCCAGAATATCTGGGTTTAAGTATCGTTGTACCTTTTACTGATTGTGTAACCTGGGCAAATAATTTCGCTCCATAAACCTGTTTTCTCATCTGTAAAACGGTCACTCCAGAGTTGTTAGCAAGATTACATGGCGTGGGGCATGTCGAATGCCCAAGATAACGGACGAGCAGAACATGGTATTTCTAATTCTTTTCTAGGAAAGCAGCATTATCCATCACTCTGCAGGACTGCATGGTGATTAGAGCAGGGACTCGGAGGTTACACTTTCCTGGGTTGACTCCTGGCTCCACTATCTCACCAGCTATGTGAGGAAGGGCTCATGATTTAAACTCTCCATGCCTCAGTTTTGTCACCTGTGAAATGGGCATAATGAAAACACCTTCTGCACAGGGTGATATTGAGAATTAAATGGGTCTATTCATGTAAAATGCTTAGAGCTGTGCCCGGCACCCAGAGATCCTGTCTAAGTGTTCCCTAGGATTATAAGACACTGATTGTCGGTTGTATTGGCATATCTCAGAATTGCTTACATTTTAACGACAGCTGTGATTAATAACATGTGGATGGTTATCACTTTCTAATTTGAAGGCCAGGGGCGTAGCGGAGAGGGTATGGAAACAGAGCTGGCCATACATTCCCTGGCCGCCCTGGGCTGTGTGTGTTGAAAGCAGCATGTTTGCAGTTTCTCGCTCTGGGCCCAGGGAGGAAGGAACATTACATTCCCCCGTGGGGGCCACTCACCCCCGCTCAGCCTTTGTTTTAATGAGCACCAATATTTTTTAGTTCCATTGTAAATGCTGTTTATAGTGAAAACTACATTTCAACAACATTAAAGGATTTTTTTTTTAATGAAGAATGAATCAACTACAGACAGGCCACCTGATGCAAAAACTCATTTCACTGCTTCCATTTTCCTCTAGTGTGTGTTTATGTGTGTGTTTACCCGGTGGCCATCACTGTGTATATACAATTTTATACTCTGTTTATTGTAATCAATAACCCTTTCCCTGGACTTTATAATTATTATTATTATTGATGTCTGCACAGTCAGGTGGATCGGCCATAATGACTCCTCTTTTGAAAACCAGAATGTTCATGTTTTACATGCTTTAGGAGAACTCTACATGTGAGTGATAGTAAAGAAATTATAAGAGAAAAGGCAATCAAAGACTTAAACCTCGTTATAGCAGGAGGGAAGAGAAAGGAGCAAGTATTTGATTGCCTAAGAGCTGTGAAATCCTATAATTTGATTTTGCAAATGACTTCTACCCCAAATGTTTTCTTTAACAGATCTATTTTTACATTTAAGAGAATTAAAAAGAAGTCGCATTTGACGGGTATGTGGAGGCTCATTATACCATCGACTACTCTGGTCTATGTTCAAAACTTTCTGTAATTAAAAAGGTTGAAAGAAAAGAATGTGCTTATAAACAATTTTTCCTACACCCTTGGAAACAGTTTGAAGGGTCTCTTGGTGAGCAAACCGCCACTAGCCCCAGTGGCAACTTGGTGAGAATTTTCAAAGCCCCTTTTCCTCAAGAGTCCCCGTCCTCCCTGAAGCTGTAGGGGATTGCACACCTGCAGCATCTACGCTGGACACAGTGCTTCCTTGGCTTTGACATCTGGTGCTACCTACAGCTTCCTACCATCCACGGAGCCCCTGCTTGGGTATCACTAAACTGTATTAAGAACATCTTCCTTAAGAAGGTGAGGCAGGGGGTGGAGGCAGCGGCGGTTTCGTCATCCATGGCCTGAACTGGGTAGGGAGTGACCAGACATAAGTGATGGTACAAGAGGCCTTGCCCTGCCCACCCCATCTTGGACCGAGGCCATCGGACCTGCTGACGCAAGACACCTTGCCTGGACATTGCAGTAATTCGAGGACGATAATCCTGAATCATAATTAAGGGATGGACAATCAGGGAACACCAGACATAGGAGGAAAACCAGCAACATGCAATTAATAATAATTACCATTATCATAATCATCATTGCAAACACTTATTGGATGCTCACTTCGTGCCAGGAGATGTTTGAATCATTTTGCATATATTAAGTCACTTGATCTTTTTTTTGAATTTTTAAAATAGTTTTTATTTATTTTTGAAACAGAGAGAGGCAGAGCATGAGCAGGGGAGGGGCAGAGAGCGAGGGAGACACAGAATCTGAAGCAGGCTCCAGGCTCTGAGCTGCCTGCACAGAACCCGATGCGTGGCTCAAACCCACAAACTGCAAGATCATGACCTGTGCTGAAGTCAGACGCTTAACTGACTGAGCCACCCAGGCGCCCCAAGTCACTTGATCTTTACACCTTGATTTCACAGGGAGGAAACAAAGGCATAGAGAGCTATAGCTTTTCAATGTTTGGAAAAAGAACCACATGAAAGAAATTTAGGGGAAAATAAAAGAAAACACAATTACCCCAACTTCTATCCCTCTTACAGAATACTTTCATTTCCCAAGATTACTTTTTGTTCACAGTCAACTTGCTTTTTATTTTTTATTTTATTATTATCATTTTTTTCCTTTTTCTTTTTTTAAAATTTATTTCTGAGAGAGAGAGAGAGAGAGACACAGCATGAACAGGGGAGGGTCAGAGAGAGAGGGAAACACAGAATCTGAAGCAGGCTCCAGTCTCTGAGCTAGCTGACAGCACAGAACCCAACACAGGGCTTGAACCCACGAACCATGCGATTATGACCTGAGCCAAAGTAGGATGCCCAACTGACTGAGCCACCCAGGCGCCCTTATTATTATCATTTTTAAATAAGCTCTATACTTAACGTGGGAACTCGTGACCCCAAGATTGAGTCACATGCTCTACTGACTGAGCTAGCCAGGTGCTGCCCCACCAACTTGGTTTTTAAAATAACCTTATTCTTTCTATAAAAATGATGCACGCTCATAAAAAAAGCTCCAAGCAATAAAAAAAAAAAGTACAAATAAGAGCAAAATAGAGAGTTGATATTTAAGACCAGAATGTTGCTTGTGTCATGTGACCCTAGTTACTGGTGTGTCTATTGTTAAAGTGTGAGTCACTCAAGTAAAATATTACTTTAGTAACATCATGGAACTTGGATGTTTTTGCTAATTATTGAGTAAAGGCAAACTTAAAGTTTGTGTTCTGAGGTATAAATACCTGAGGTACCAAAAACTTCTGTAAGTTCTTAAATTATATGACTTTTTCTAGAATAAAAAAATAAAGTCCTTTGTAGAAGACATTGGAAACAATAAATTCTTCTTGATATTTTCTTTCTGTTCATTAGAGACTCGCTTTCGCCACTAAATCAAAAGCTATAGATATCTACTGCCTGGCCTATAAGCATCCTGAGGGAATAAGGTAATGCTTTTCTTAGCCTCTGAGAGGATATTGTTGTCTTATATAGCTCCTGGAAAAAGTTTTGTTATTCAGATTTCTCTGAAGGGCTTGAGGCTGAAAAGAATCTGTTGAGAAAGAAGAATTATCTCATAATTTCAACACTGAAAGGACCTGTATACTGTCCATTTCACCACTGAAACATTTGGAGATAAGGAAACAGGTCAGGGAGGTTGAGGAGAGAAACAAAAGTCACCCTGAACTGAGACCAGAATCCAAGTTTCTTGATTTGTAGTCTTTGGAGACATTTATTCCTACCTGCACCTTGGAAAATGGGGTGGGGGGAAAAATAGGTAGTTGAAATAAGAGCCCAAAACAGGCCATTTTTTTGTTGTTGTTGTTGCTCAGAAAGTAAAGTCTTCTGGAAAGTTCCCTAACTTCCAATAAAGTGTGGCAGGTTTCCAGGATTAGACAAGTGGATACATAAGACTCTCACTAAAAGATTTCAGAAAGTACCATCTTGTACTTCTAAACAGGACATTAGCAGATTTCAAAAGCACTTCCCATCTCCACCCTGAGAGGCAGTACTTATTTATAGCTGAGGAGCGAGAAAGGAGAGAGCTTGTGTCCTGATGTGTCCCCTATCCACCTGTACCCGCTCCCAGTGGGGACCAAAGGATCCCTGAGTCAGGCCTTGGGCCAGCGTTGAAAGATGGTACGCAAGTGGGTGATGATAATAATAAAAAAACGCTCTTTGGGGTTTTAGCGATCTCACACCCCTGTGATCCCTTGTTGAACTCAGCATAGGTTTTAAGAGTAGAAGGCTGCTCCCAAAAGCCTCACCATAGATTCTCCCTTGGGGCCCAAGGACCACATCCTCTAAGAGGGTGCTCCAGTCCTAGCCTTCTACAACCCTAAGACCCCCTGATGTTTCCGCAGGCTTACTAGAAGAGCATCAAGCACCACATTCAAAGAATGGAGAAGCACCAGAGGGACAGACTACTGCATAGTGGACGACAGTGTTGAGTCCGGGAACCTAGAAAGCTTTCCAGTGACCTTGAAGCTTGCTATGTTTGGCATCTTCATCATTGTGATATTTGTCTACATAACAGTGGAAAGGAAGCCATTCTTTGGTTAAGTGCTTTAGGAACAGAGCAATGAGGGAGCACCTGAGAACTGGAAAGACTTCTCTGAAGAGGGGTGCTGGGCCCCATGGCCTGCTGGCCTTGCTCTATGCCACCCTCACAGATCTGTACCCAGGCTCATAATTTCAAAGCCGAAGGGACCTTACGTACTCTCTAGTTCACCACTTATGTTGCAAGACAAAGAAACAGACCAGGGAGGTTGAGGGAAATGCTAAAAGTCACAATGAATGGAGACCAGAATCCAAGGCGGGAAGAAGGAATGAGGGAGAGAACCAGGCACTTGTGTGAAAAAGTTTGATGACAGGGACTTCCCCAAGTCATGCTGGCCATCATTAAAGGTGCTTCCACACTTGGCATACTTCTAAAAAAGAAACTGTGCCTGGTGTTTTTCTTTTCAGCTATGGTGATAAGCCATACGTCTGACTTGATTCGAAAGGCCACAACAGGTAATTAACAAAAAAAGGAAATGTGTCTGGTTTGGCAAACACAAAGCAAAACCCAACATCATCAAACAGTTTAGAACAAGATAGCATTTCTGCCATTGGAATGTAGCAAGATTTGAAACAATTAATGTCTGATGAGGGAATGTTATGCTCGTGGCCTCTGGGAGAAGGGCAGAGCTGGGTAGGTACCTGCCTCCTCTGTTTATTGGCTCTGTGACCCTGGGTGAGTTAGTTCTTCTCTGAGCTTTAGTTTCTTCCTTCCTTCCTTCCTTCCTTCCTTCCTTCCTTCCTTCCTTCCTTCCTTCCTTCCTTCCTTCTTTCCTTCCTTCCTTCCTTCCTTCCTTCCTGTCTTTCTTTCTGTCTGTCTTTCTGTCTTCTTTCTGTCTTTCTGTATTTCTTTCTTCCTGTCTTTCTTTCAAGACTTTCACTCTTTCTTTCTTTCTTTCTTTCTTTCTTTCTTTCTTTCTTTCTTTTTCTTTCTATGTTTATTCTTTTTTGAAGGACAGAGGGAGACAGAGCATGAGCAGGGGAGGGGTAGAGAGAGGGAGACACAGAATCTGAGGCAGGCTCTAGGCTCTGAGCTGTCAGCACAGACCCCAATAAGGGGCTCAAACCCATGAACTGTGACATCATGAACTGTGAGCTTTAGTTTCAACTTCTGAAGATAAGGATAGGACAGACCTCTTAGGGGGTTGAGGAATTTGAAGAAATAGTGCATATAAAGTATTGAGTGTGGTCCACAATCAAATGGTAGTAAGCCTTCAAGAGATGCGCAAGCAATGTTACACTTTGGGACAATATTTCTGCTTCCCAGAGGAGCTAGTTCTAGATACAGACAAGTCTTTTCCCTCCCTTTTTAAAAGTTTTTAAATTCCAGTTAATATACAGTGCAATATTAGTTTCAGGTGTACAATACAGTGATTCAGTAGTTCATACAGCACCCCGTGAGCATCACAACAAGTGCCTTCCTCAATGCCCATCACCTATTTTGCTCATCCCCCATCCCCACCCCCAACTCCTGTCTGGTAGCCATTTGTTTGTTCTCTATAGTCAAGAGTGAGAAGTACTTTTTTTTTTTTTTTAAAGTAAACTCTACATGCAATGTGGGGCTCGAACTCATGACCCCGAGATCAAGAGTCACATGCTGTCATGCCCAAATTGCGAGTCCCCAGAGACCTCCAAGGAGCCAGCACCGATGCAAGAACAAAAGGGTCTTTATTACAAGCTCAAGCAGGGGCTCACCTGTCTACTGGCACAACAGCAGCAAAGTGAAGCCTCGAACAGTGGCGAGCAGGGTTTTTATGGGGGAAGGGCGGGGGTGTTACCATGCACACGTTGCACGTTTTGCATCATTACATAAGCACCAATATAATTGTACAATACCCATAGTAACAGCATAGTAACAGTTTTGACCATTCAGTAGCTGCGAGGCATCCAGTTACATTTGGAGGGACCCAATCATGACCTTTGAGAGTCTTTTAAAATGACCCATTATGAGGTGGGCTCAGAGAATCTACATGGGGCTCCTGCAAGCAGTGATTGATTGGCAAGTTTGTACAAAGTAACTACCTGCAGTTCCCAGCCCTGACTCGTCTCCAAGACTACAGGAATGTTACACATTTCTTTTGATTGGCAGATCTGAGGGTGGTCAGAGAGCTGCTTCAGCTGAGGCTTTTCCTGGAACTGGGACTACGTGCAGCCTGAGGTTGTTTCTAATGGAGGACTTAATTTCAGGCTCCTCAGTGCTCTACTGTCTAAGCCAGCCAGGTACCCCTAGGGAAGTCTTTTTTTTTTTAATGTTTTATTTATTTCTGAGAGAGAGAGAGAGAGAGAGAGAGACAGCGTGAACAGGGGAGGGTCAGAGAGAGAGGGAGACACAGAATCCGAAACAGGCTCCACAGAGCCCGACATGGGACTTGAACCCACGAACCGTGAGATCATGACCTGAGGTGAAGTCGGATGCTTAACCGACTGAGCCACCCAGGTGCCCTACCCCTAGAGAAGTCTTAAGTATCAAGAAGTTGACTGTAGCAATTTTTATGGTAACCAAAATGTAGAGCCAACCCACATATCCAAACATAGGGGAAGTACAGCCTCTTGACATAATTATAGAATAATTATAAATACTAACAATGAATTTATCATAACAGAATATGCTTATTTATAAAAATTTAATGACAGCTATATTGATATATAGTTTATATGCCATACAATTCACCTAAGGTGTACAATTCAATGATTTTTTAATATACTCATATTTAGAATATTTTCATCACTCCTAATTTACTTTTTTTTTTTTTAGGTAAACTATGCCCGACATGGAACTCAAACTCCCAATCCCAAGATCAAGAGTTGCATGTCCTACTGACTGAGCCAGCCAGATGCCCCACCCTTAATTTACTTAAAAGTTTTTAAATTGCTTTTAATTACTTTTTTCTTTTTTTTTAAAGATTTTATTTTTAAGTAATCTCCACACCCTACGTGGGGCTTGAAGCCCCAACCCTAGGATTAAGAGTCACACACTTCACTGACTGAGCCAGCCAGGTACCCCTAAACTTACTTTTTTTTCTAATGGCACACAACAAAAGATGCAGATTTATTATTACCATGTTACCACAACTGTATAAAACACCAGAAGAAAATATGTGAAAATGTTAACAGTACTTCAGTGATAGGATCTCCGATTCCAATTCTCTTTTCCTGATTTCTACTTTTCCACAGATTTAAAGATTTCTATAAGCAGGCTGTGTTAATTTGCTAATGAGAGAGAATAAATTTTAATATTTAAAAATGGTAATACTGTATTACATTTTAACTGCAAGGAACATAAGTCTCTGGTAAGGGGGCTTAAACCAATAAGAATTTATTTTTATCTCATAAAAAGAAATTTGGAGCTTGAGACATATAATATTGTTAAAAATAACCAAATGTAATATGATTCTGATTCAAATAAACCAACTGTAGAAAAAATTAGGATCCAAAAAATCTGAGGGGCACCTGGGTGGCTCAGTCAGTTGAATATCTGACTCTTGATTTCGGTTCAGGTCACGATCCCAGCATCATGGGATGCCTTGCTAAGCATGGAACTTGCTTAAGATTCTCTCTCTCTCTATCTCTCTCTCTCTCTCCCTCTCTCTCTCTATCTCCCCCTCTCCCCCACCCCTCTCCCCAGCTCACGTGCTCTATCTCTCTTTAAAAATGAAACAAACAAAAAACTCTGAAACTGACTAGGTATTCAGTGATACTAAGAGGTGTGTGGGGTTGCCTGGCTGGCTCAGAAGGAAGGGCATTTAACTCTTGACCTAAAGGTCATGAGTTTGAAACCCACACTGGGTGTGGACATTACTTAAAAAGAGAGAGAGAGATTTGATCTTATTGAGCACCAGCAGCTATTCTGTGACCATGAGGTAAAAAGCATATGAGGAAGACTGAGAGAATCATAGAGATGTTGGCTGCCATCTTTGAACGGCTGAAATCAGTTTTGCAGTTCGGGCCATTGCATTAGCATTTGAGGCAGAACTCAGGGGCTAACCACATCTGATCTGTATTCTGTGTTTCATCCAGAACAGTAAGGGAGGCTGGGACAGTGAGCACGTGAAGCTTTAGCAGGCTCTCTGTGAGAGCGACAAGGGAGAAGAGGATTGGCTAGAATAGAAAGAAGCAACCTACAGTAATGGTCACATGCTCTTAAAAAAGGACACTTCTTTTTTTTATGTTTATTTATTTATTTTGAGACAAAGGTCGAGAGTGTGCATTGCAGGGGAGGGGCAGAGAGAGAGCAGGAGAGAATTCCAAGCAGGCTCTGCATTATCAGCACAGAGCCCAACTCAGGGCTTGATTCCATGAACCGCAAGGTCATGACCTAAACCAAAGTCAAGAGTGGGATGTTTAACCATCTAGGCCATCCAGATGCCCCTAACAAGGACATTTCTGTTCTTAATATAATTAAGCATTATAAAGTCCAAGTAAACATCTTCTAGAAAGGCTGCTTCAGTACTTTCCATTTTTGCCAGTATTTATACACCAGAATCCTGGAATCACTCACAGAGACAGCACGAGGCATCGGGTTAGTGCCTCACCACTCAGATGTGGGTCCCTGACCAGCAGCATTAGCATCTCAGGACCTACCCTCACCTACCAAGCTAGAACCTGCCTTTTCCCAGGATCCCAGGATTCCCATGCATATTAAGGTTTAAGAAGCAGTGCTGCGGTCCATCCCTATCAGATACTTATGTAAGAGCGTCCAAGCTCAAACCTTAACCAGGCTGATACTAAGACTCAGGCCAGAGGGCCCGGGCGGCAGGTCCTTTTGGAATCTATGCCTTCTGAGGCCTGGTTCCCCCACTTTGGGAAAAATTCGTCTAAAAGGAAGAGACTCAGGCACACAAGTTTAACTCCAGGAAATGTTTCACTATTCATTCATTCAATACTTTATTTAGCACCTCGAACATACTCTCAATGGCATGACAAATAAAATCAATATAAAGTATGGTCCCTGTTCTCAAGGAGTATGCAGGCTGGTAGGGAGATGAGGATGCCATTGGCTATTACAGTGTTAAGGACAGGGTGCCCGGGAGCACAGAAGAGGGCAGCTTTCTCGGATGTTGGCAGTGGACGTGGGCAGTGAGAAATATCACCGCCGAATCCCAGATGACGCGTAGGAGGCAGTTAAAAGAAGGGAGAGAGACTAAAGGAAATGCCTTCAGGCCAAGGGCAGTATTTACAGAAGGAGTATGTGAGATCAGCAAGCAAGTGTGGGGAAGCCCACAGAAAAGAAGGGGGGTGGTCAGAAATGGGGCCAGATGGAAGGCAGGATTCAGACCGTGCAGGGTCTTAGGGACCGTAGTGAGGAGTCTGAACTTCACTCTTGAGGCTAAATCCAGAGACCAGGAAGGCCTCTAAGAATTAACCTGCATCCCTGCCTCTCAGATTGTCTTCTACAGTTAGTTCCCAAGGCTTCTCTGTCTTCCCTTGAGAGCTAGGGAGAGAGTGCTGCTTCAAGAGGGGGACAAACCAAAGGAGCCATTGGTCAAAATCCGTGTGTCATGCCCTGGCAGCAACAGGGGCAGATAGCCCAGCGTTTGGGAGGCACGACACCGTGGCATGCATTTCACCGCATGTGCCGAGCCCAGGGAGCAAATGTAGCAATGTTACAGGAGCAAGGACGGGGGAGCAGGCATTGGCGACAGCTGTGTGTGCTCGTGTGGGGCACCCTCCTGGGACACCCAGGGAGAGGAGTGGCCACGGTTGCCCAGAGCAATAGAGAGGGTGGTGAAAGGAAACAATTAAAACCTCTGAAAATGCCCTTGCCCTGTTTTATGAATATGTGCGATGTGACCGAGCATTTCATGACCCCCTCTGGAAGGTTCGCCTTCCCCTGGAAATCTGGGGAAAGTGCGTCTGGGGAGTGGGGCTGACTGTCTTCCCAGGACCAGTGTCCTCACTAGGGAATTGCCACCAGGCCACCCAGCTGACCTCAGCAGAGGGCGGGAGCGGAGAAGGCCACTTTTCCTGTCGCTGCCCCGTCCCCACGTTCTCCACAATGGGGAACTACACAAGCTGTGTGACAGGCTTTTCTGAAATTTCAGACAGAATGAGGGCGGGGGAGAACTGAGACTCTCTGGGTGCTTTTCCCACCGACCCGCCCCATCCCACCTCCAGCTCCACGCAGACCCAGCAGAAGCCACGACACTGAGATGTTCCTGACCTTGGGCCACACCAAATTCCCAGGCAGGACTCCCTCCCCGGCTAGTCTCAGTAACGGGGAAGGGGATCCGTCTAGAGATGTTCTCTCCTCTTGTCAAGAGCAGACTCCCAGCCAACGGGATGTTGTCGTTTCCCAGTCCTCGCGACTCGTCTGCCTTCCCTGCAAATCCTGGCGCTCCTGGGGCTGGGAGACTGATACAGCCATGGTCTCTGGATCTCTTCTCAAAGTGCCGGCTTGACTGGATCCAGAAAAGAGCCCACTTCCTTTTTAAGCCATTTCCAACCCATATAGGCATGTGAAACCACAAAATCAATACCCCAGATTTTGCCTCCTCCTTATCCCTGTGAGAAGATCCTAAAATGAGCAAGCTGCTGCTAAAAGGCATTCCCGATCCACCTCATTATGCAGTGTTTACCCCTGTAACAGGCTGCCACTCCCAGCGCTCCTTCCTGGAAATGTCGCCACTTACCTCCAGGGGAGACCTGCTGCCCAGGAAGGGGAGGCTCTGACCCCGATTGCGAGCAGTTAACGGAGGGCTGGCTGGCGAAGCAGAATTCAGCTAATTGCGTGCCACACTGGGCGCTGGGTTGCAGGGCTGTGTCCTACATATGGGGCAATGAGGCCCATCCTATCACATGTGTGCTGCTAAAATCTCTTTCCAGCCAACATCCCGGCTGGCAGATGGAAGAAATTCTTAAAGGCTCTATTTCTGGTTTCCCACAAAGAAACGCTGTGCTACCACCTCTTAAAAATAATTGGTTAAGTACCAAGTTATTTTCATTGCCACAGTCATAAATAAAGAAGTGCTAGACCACATTATTCACATCCATAGTAGCTGATGATAATTCCTTATGCAAGGAAAAGGATTATTGACGTTTGGGAAGTTGCCTTTTCTTGCTTTTTTTTTTTTCCTCTCTCTTTCCTTCTCTCCCTAAGCCTCACCCCCAGCCAAGAAAAGTCTTGTCGATTAGAGTAAATGTGAAGGGGCTGATGTTTTTAAGATTAAACTTGACCCTTTCCTGAAGCAAGAAATGATCTCAAGGCTAAAATAAGAGTGTGCCTAATCAACGTAGCATTTGATTCTGAGGAAGATTCCCTGAAGAAACCTGGATGGCAGAGAGTGAAAAAGAAGCCAATTAGCTTGTGTTAAGCCCCTGTAACTTTTAACAAGCTTGCTCGAGAAGAAATGAACTTATTAAGAGGGCACAGAGCCCCAGGTCTCTGTTAGCTTGGCTAGGCAGGATGCTCCCGCTTCCTTCCGGTGCGTTTTGGCAAAGCAGGTGAGCACAGAACAGGGGAGAATTCGGGAGGTTCTGCAGAGGTGGAGTGGGAGAAAATATACGTGCTAATTAGCATGTTCCTGGGAGCTCTCTCTCGGCATTACAGGACCACGTTCGCTTCAAAATAATGGCTCCTGCGAATGTTCTCATGTGTGTTGAGGGAGGGGGTGGCAGGAGGTAACCTAATGAATCAATCTCCAGAGAGCCAGAAGGGGGTTATTCTAGAAACACTCAGACATGAATGAGGGTGGCTTTTCTCATTTCCTGGCAACAACAGTTTCCTAGAGAGCCATTGTTAAAATCCTCTTTGGAGTTCAAGGATTCGCTAAAAGTATGTGGAGGGGACAGAGTAAGTTTGTCTTTTTTTTTTTTTTTCTGGTTGTGACTGTGTTATGGCCCTTAGGAGAGGAGTAGGCTACAAATGTACATCACCGTCCTGATTAGAGGGCACCTCTTTCTGCTTTCACAAGACTGACGCTGAGCAACCCCGCTGAGGGGCGAAGCAGGAGAAGGGCAGGTTCACAATGCGCATGGATAAGGATCACTCTGCTGCTATGAAGAACACGTCCTTCCCACTTATACTACTGGGGAGTTGAAATCTGGTCTAAGAAGAGCAACGTGGAGGCAAATGCCCTGAGCAAGGACTGAGAGGGTCCAAGTTCCAATCCTGGCTCTGCCCCCAGCCGCTGGGAGGAATGGAGGGCTTTCCTGGGGCTTCGGTTTCAACCATAAACTGAGCACCAGAATTTTGAATCAAACACTAAGCAATGGTGAGCCTTGAAGACATTGTGCTTGGTGAAATGAGCCTGTCACCAAAGGACAAACACTGTAGGACTTCCTTCCACGTGGTACCTAGAAGAGTCAAATTCACAGACGCCAGAAGTAGACTGGGAGTTGCCAAGGGGGAGTGCAGAGCTGTTTCGTGGGTACAGAGTTTCTGTCTGGGAGGATGAAAGGCATTCTGGGGGATGGACGATGACAATGGTCACAGAGCAGTGTGGGTGTGCTTGGTTACTGAATTGCACCGTGAAAAATGGTTAAAATGGTGAATTTTCTGTACATTTTACTACAGTTTTTAAAAAAGAAAAAGGAGGGGTGCCTGGGTGGCTCGGTCGGTTAAGTGTCTGACTCTTGATTTCTGCTCAGATCATAATCTCAGGGTTTGTGAGTTCAAGTCTCGTGTCAGGTTCTGTGCTGACAGCTCAGAGCCTGCTTGGGATTCTCCTCTCTCTCTCTCTCTCTCTCTCTCACTCTCACTGTGCCCCCCTTCCCTCAAAATAAATAAACAAACTTAAAAAATAATTTAAAAAAGACCAAAAACAGCATTTGCTCACAGTACCGGGGTCTCAGCTCACATACCCACCAGGGCCACACAAGGTGTATAAAGGGAAGTGCGAGCCCAGTGACATGCAGAGCTCACACGGCACCAGAGGGGACAAGTGGCTCTCAACCCAACCAAAACTTGCGTTTAGCAATGTGGGTAGATTTTCCAAGAAAAGCATACATTTTTGGCTATTTAGGCGAAATCTCTGAATTCTTCACGTTGGCAACGTGATCCAAATTTGTAAAGAAACAGCAACAAGACGAGCTACATCTACAGTTTACGTTCTCCCTACGGACCTCCAGCCTTCTCACTCTGCGTAAATGCCAGGATCACCTGGCGTCATTTTCTTCCTTCTCTGCCAGCATCCCACCCCTTCTCTCTCAACAGCAGGTTGTGGCCCAGACAAGCTCTGCCTGGATATGTCCCTCAACTCCCCCCATTGTGCCCATTGGACCCCAAGCAGAACGTGCCGGAACAGGAAGAGTAGGCTCAAACACGGGGATAGGCAGGGACACGGGCATCAACCTCACGGTGGCTCTAGCAGAGCCCGTCTGAAATCTGAGGTACCCTAGCCCCAGAGTCACCCTCATCCCCCAAATTCCACTAATTGTTACCATTTTCTTGCTTTGTTTTAATGGAGACCTAGTGAAATAGTCCTTAAAAGTTCCCCTCTCCCTTAATGCTCCCATCTCTTGATCTTTGTTTTGAAATCAATTTCCCCACTGTATCCGGCACCCATTCCCACAGCCGTATTTAGGAGTCAGACAGCGTCGTGCATCTTTCTTGACTTTTGACAAGCGTGCAAAGTGAAAGTACATACCAGAATATGAGATCCCAGGGTCACGGGATTTCTCTTTATTAGAGTAGTAGCAGCCCTGCAGATTCTAGAGGTTTCCTGTACTGTGTTTCACTTATAACTCCAGTACTGCGACTTGGCAAAAGAACACAGGCAGCTTTCTGCATTCGCTAGCAGCTTTATTTAAAGGTGGCACGTTGCTTGCAAAAGTGGGCCATTCGGAGAGGTGTAGGAAACACATCACTAAGCATCTGCCAGTCTAGTTCTCACTTATACCAGATCTGGTAGCAAAGAAGAGAAATGGGGGCATTTCCTTCGGCTAGGCTTTCGACAATTAATTCTCAGTGACAGCACACATGTCTCCTGCTTGTGAGAAGCCATCAAAAGGTTCTTTTTGATGTGATATGTTCTCCCGAAGTGGGGAAGCAGTACTGCTCAGATGAATAGATCTGCATTCTCAGCAAACCTGGCTGGCAATGGAAGTTTGCTACCCGAAATTCAATGAGTCTTCTGTCTGCCCTGTGATTCCGTGTGACCTTAAGCGCAGTGATACCTCACTTAGCTGGCCGTTTTTTTGTTTTTGTTTTTTTTTTGCAGATAAACTATCATTTGCCTCTTTGAAAGCAGTGACCATTTTCCACCAGTGAATCACTCTGCTGAAATTTACAGAGAGCCTACTGGACACCAAGCCCTGTTACGAACTGGGCTATGATGACACAGAAGCTCACGGTCCAGCAGGGAAAACAACGACACAGACAGAGGATTATACCTTGTCTGGAGTGTGTCTGTGGATGCTTTCTTGGTGCTCTGCCCAGATTTCCTTCTGTGGCCCGGTGTGCCCCCCGGCCCCCGCTGTGTGGGTTGGCTGCTAAAATCTCATGGATGACCCCTCTTCCTGAGAAGGGAAGGCCACATCTTCTGCTCAGTTTATACCCACGCTGGGCAGCCCACAGCCAAAGACTAACTGACACGGAAAAATGAAAGGCCAGCCTCTTGGTGTCAAGGCCGGGAGAGGACAACTCTACAATTTCATTTACAACCCAGAGGACCCCACCCGTCCATGCATCCACTGTGAATCGGGCCAGCACTGGATTTTGTCTGGCTCTTTCCCTTCATCCAGCTTTAAAACCTTACAGAACTTTCTGAAGAACACTTCTCAACCAGTCACAGCCCCCAAGTGCCTATCTCAGGCTCTGCTCCTAGGGAGCCCGGCCCATGGCAGTGGTATGGGCACCAATATTTGGTAGAAATCTTCCTGAAATGTTATACCCCTCTTTGCCTTTTTAAGCAAAGAATCTTAAATATAATTTTGCATATATGAAATGACTTCCCCTTTCTGTTTGCTCTTCAGTAAAACAAGGGCCTCCTGCCAACGCTTGTGTCTTTGACCTCATAACCATGAGCGTCACCTTGGGGATGAGTGGAAAGAGAGGCAGGACCTGGGTTCGAATCTTGACCCCCGCACCTAACAGCTGGGGGTCCGCAGGCATCCCGGCTGAGCTGCGTTTGCTTCCTCTGCTGGTTGCAAGATTGATGCTCACGCCTGGGGTGCTGTGAGGGCTTGGTGAAATCATCCATCCCAAAGCACACGGTGCAGCGTCCAGCAGTAAGTCAGAGCTATTCTCATTACTCACAGTGTACTCCCATATGCAAACAGGGGAGCCCCCCAACCCCACCCCAGCGGCCTGTATGACAGCAGGCCCTGCGCTAAATGGCCCCAGACCTGCCGTTGCTTCCGAGCTGTTGGTATTCTTTGTTTGTTCCTCTGCCCTCAGACTCTCAACTGTCTCCAACAACTCTTCCCCGCATTTGAATTTCCCGACTGTACTCTTCCGTAGGTTGGAGTGTTGTGGAAGGTCATTGAGAAGATGTGACTGCCAATTGTCGGGTGATCTCGACCGAAGCATTCAGAGGCTCCTGACCCGCACCCTCATCCTCGGAATGGGGGTTTCCCCTTGCCTTTTCCCCTCCCAGAGACTGCTCCAAGGACATAGCCTTGAGATGGCTGATGTGGTGTTGGGAACACCTAGACAGTGTACTTCACTGAACCCAGTCAGCCTCCCTCTGTATAAATTGAGGATGTGGCCACCGGGTGCGCGGATCCATTCCTCTTGCCACTACTGCCTATGTAAGTTCCCGTTGCTTCTTAAAATTGCCAGCTACCAACGTGGAGCAGCCTCTTTTCTTGGTCTCTTCCTCTAGAGTATGAGGGGCTGGCTTCAGATTTCACCATGGAAGTCCGAGAAGGTTACAAACCAACATGGAGACACCATCTAACTAGACTAATTAGAATTGATGGGGGTGTTATTATTGTCATCGTTGTTGTTATTAAATCTCTTAGCCTAGATTGACTCATCACCTGGTAAGCGACACATCTGTGACTTTCAACTAGATGGTGAACTCAGAGCACAAGGGCAGTGTCTGGATCATTGATTAATCTCCAATGCCCAGCCCAGTGCTGACAGATAGCAGGAATCCAGGGGAGCCTGGGTGGCTCAGTTGGCTGAGTGTCCAACTCTTGATTTTGGCTCAGGTCATGATCCCAGGGTTGTCAGATTGAGCCCCTTGTCAGGCTTCACGTTGGATATGGAGCTTGCTTAAGGTTCTCTCTCTGTCTCCCTCTCCCCTCAACCCCACTCATGCTCTCTCTCTCTCAAATAAAAATAAAAATAAAAATTGTAAAAACATAGTAGGGAAACAGTGTTAGTGGGAGCACAATTTTAGTAAGGATTGGAAATAAAATATAGATAAGGAGGCTCAAAAAGAGGGCCTGAACCTCTTTTGCAAAAGTCAGGCTCACATCTTTTGCCCTGGATAATTGAGGCTTTGGGGTAAATGATCTGAGCTTGAAATAAATGTAATTTTTGTGTGTGGATCCTGAAAGCGGAAAGGGAGAGATGAATTTTATCTTTTTTTAAAAGTTTATTTATTTATTTTGAGAGAGAGAGCGAGCCAGCTCCAGTGAGAGAGGGGCAGAGAAAGAAAGAGAGAAGGGGGGAGAGAGAGAATCCCAAGCAGACTCCACACTGTCAGCGCAGAGACAAGAATTGGATACTTCACCTACTTGGCAACCCAGGCACCCCTTATCTTTCACTTAACGTTAATATGAGGGCTAAAATTCAGCTGTCACAATTCTGCTTTTCTTTTCCGCCATCCCTGCAATGAATTTTGTAGGGGCCCCTGAGCAGCAAAGTCTGTTAAGCAGTGGACTCTTGATTTCAGCTCAGGTCATGATCTCACAGTTCATGAGATCGAGCCCCACATCAGCCTCCATGCTGGCAAGTGTGTAGAGTCTGCTTCAGATTCTCTCTCTTCCTCTCCCTGCCCCTCCCCCCTCACACTTAATCCCTTTCAAAATAAATAAACTTAATATGTCTTCCTCCTCTGTTTCCCAAAATGACACAGACTCCTCCAGCCTGATGGGGGTCGAATCATCCCAAAGCTCTTGCAGCATCGGACGGCAGCCAGATGTGAGGGCTAGGATCCTTCATCAGCTGTGTTCATGGTCCAGGCTACCAGGAGGGGGTGGGAGGAGGGCTGGTTTTCCTAGGATCAAATTCCACCAACTGCTTGCAGTGGTACATTTTGTTCACACAACTACTGAACTGGTTAAACTACCGCCCGACCCTGGGATTGCTGGCCGAGAGCCCGGGTTTGGTCTTCTTATCTATCTAGCAGGAGCCTACTGGAGTCCTGGCTAAGCTGCCTTTAGTCCTCATCCCGGAACATTTTTCTTCTTTATCTTAAAGGCCCAGCACTTCCTGGCAGATCTGATCTGGCTGCACCAGTGGAGATGGAACATCTCCTCGGAGTCCTTCACGATTCAAGTTTGGACAGAAGGCTCAGAATCATTACCACACAGGTCCCCCTGACCCAGCGGTCCGCAGCTGGCTGCCCATTAGGATCCAATTAGACAACAAAACTAATAAATAAGAGCCAGGAAATCATCTGTGATTCAAAGAACAAGGCATCCACATTTGATACATAGAGAGACTACACCTGGGAAAGCTGTAATTCTCTGTAAAAAATAATCTAGGGATCTTCTGTCAATAAAAATGCTGGGGAGTAAAAGCGAAAAAACAAAAAGAATCACTTAAGGAGCTTTTATTTTGTTTTATTTTTAAAGTTTATGTATTTTGAAAGAGAGAGAGAGAGAGAATGCAAGTGGGGGAGGGGCGGAGAGAGAGAATCTCATGCAGGCTCCACACTATCAGCACAGAGCCAGATGCGGGGCTCAAACCCACAGACCATGAGATCATGACCGGAGCCAAAGTTGGTGTTATGACCTGAGCTGAAGACAGCTGCTTAACCGACTGAGCCACCCAGGCGCCTCCTCATTTTCTCACCTTTAAAATGGGAGTTAAAGTAAGTCACCTTGGGGCGCCTGAGTGGCTCAGTCGGTTAAGTGCCCAACTTCGGCTCAGGTCATGATCTCGCGGTTTGTGAGTTCGAGCCCCGCATCAGGCTTTGTGCTGACAGCTCAGAGCCTGGAGCCTGCTTCGGATTCGGTGTCTCCCTCTCTCTCTGCCCTACCCTGCTTGCTCTCTGTCACTCTTGAAAATAAAGATTAAAAAAAATTTTTTTAAATAATAAGTCCCCTTCCCTGCATGGGCTCTGTGTGGTAGATACAATATAAGAAATACTTTGTATGTAGCAGGTATTCAAAACATAGTATTTCTTATTAGTGCAGGCTGTGTTTTTTTGCCCAATTCTGAGTCCTTCAGTTGGTGGTCTTCTCTGCACCTGTAAGCCTTTCCCCATCTAAGTCAGACAAGATGATGAGAAGAAATTTAAACTATTTGAGTTGCTACTCTAAATGAGTTCTTTTTTGCTCTCTGCTTTTTTTTGCATTATTTCCAATCTTCTCATATGTTCATAAAACATTGTGTTTTCACAGCATCCCTTGCACGTGTAAATACAAGTGCTTAATTTTCATGGTTCGCATTTAAATGATGGAGGAAAAAACCCATATGTGGAAGCTAAAGAGACTTTTCCTTGCCATTCTGGTCGTGGTTATACCTTTTATATCCTCTTTTACTTAATCCCATACCTACCCATGATGTCTTCCAAGCATTCCACTCAAAGAAGATGACATTAATATAAATACCCCATGCTGAGTTTACTATGAGACCTTTAACCAAAGTTAAACCATGGGTGTTTTCTGGTTTTGTTTCTAATAAGCTTATCTAATAAGCTTATCGCATGCCCAGAACTGCGCTAAGGGTTTTACGTGCATTATTTCACTTACTTCTCAGCAACCCTGTGAAATAGGTACTGTAATAATCCTGAGTTTACAGATGAAGAAAAATGGAGACCCAGAAAGTTGATTGATTCAAGAGCAACTAAAAAACCGGGATACAAAAACCCATATCTGCATGAAGCTGATGGCTTTGCTTTTTTTTTTTTTTTTTAGGTTTGTTTGTTTGTTTAGAGAGAGTGGGGAGGGGCAGAGAGGAAAGAAAGAATTCCAAACAGAGAGCTATCAGCACAGAGCCGGACACAGGGCTCAATTGTGACATCATGAGATCATGACCCGAGCCAAAA
The DNA here is from genome assembly GCF_003009895.1 of Hyaena hyaena. Lineage (NCBI taxonomy): Eukaryota > Metazoa > Chordata > Mammalia > Carnivora > Hyaenidae > Hyaena > Hyaena hyaena. The sequence goes on along the minus strand of NW_024080660.1, from coordinate 5,026,952 downwards.
TCAAGAGTCGGACGCCCAACCTGCTGAGCCACCCAGGCGTGCCACAGCTTTGCCTTTAAAACAAAACAAAACAAAAATACAAACTTTAGAGATATAATTAACATGACATCCAATTCAACTATTTAAAGTGTACAATTCAGTGGCTTTCACCAAACAGAGCTGTGCACTCCTCACCACAGTCAATTTTAGAACATTTTCATCACCCCCAAAAGAAACCCTGTCTGTCAACTGATGAGTAGATAAAAAGATGTGTCATGTCCATACAATGGAATATTATTAGGCAAAAAAAAGAAAACAAAACAAAAAATAAAGTACTGAACAAAAGGGTTTTTCTTTTGTCGCCTCTGTTTCTGGTGTCATAGTTAAGAAGCCATTGTCTGACTATAGTTAGTACTGCATTACATGCTTAAAAATTGCTAAGATGAACAGCCTGCAATGGGGTGCTTGCCTGGGTGGCTCTGTCGGTTGGGCGTCCAACTTCAGCTTGGGTCATGATCTCCCAGCCACTGAGTTCGAGCTCCCAGCTCTGTGCTGACAGCTCAGAGCCTAGAGCCTGCTTCGAATTCTGTGTCTCCCTCTCTCTCTACACTTCACCCACTTACATTCTGTCTCCCTCTCAAAAATAAATAAACATTAAAAAAAATTTTTTTTAAGTTGCTAAGATGAGGTGCCTGGCTGGCTCAGTCAATGGAGCATGCAACTCTTGGTCTCAGGGTTGTGAGCTCAAGCCCTACATCAGGTACAGAGAGTACTTAAAAAAAAAAAAAAAGTAAAATCTTTAGGGGTGCTTGGGTGGCTCAGTTGGTTGGGCATCTGACTTCAGCTCAGGTCATGATCTTATGGCTTGTGAGTTCAAGCCCCGCATCAGGCTCTGTGCTAACAGCTCAAAGCCTGGGGCCTGCTTCAGATTCTCTGTCTTCCTCTCTCTCTGCCCCTCCCCTGCTCATGCTCTGTCTCTCCCTCCTTCAAAAATAAATAAACGTTTAAAAATTTTTATAAATAAGTAAATCTTTTAAAAACGTTGCTAATAGACTATATCTTAAATGCTATCACCGCCCAGCAAATGGTAACCACGTGAGGCCATGGAGGTGTTAACTAGCCTTCCTGTGGTAATTGGTTCACAATACATACATGTATCACACCACCATTTACACATCTGAAACTTACACATGTTATATGTCAATTATATCTCGATAAACCCGAAAAAAATTGCTTAATCCGAGGTCACAAATATTTATCCCTCTGTTTTCTTCTAAGAGTTCAATAGTCACAGCGCTTACATTTAGGTCTTTGGGGCACTTGCTCTTAGCCACTATGCTTTGTGTCTGAATCCACAGCCATGGAGGAGGGGGTGCATGAGATACCTAGGTAATTAGAATTTGGAGTGATCCATGGGTTTTAATGATCTATGTTTCTTCTTTAAAAAAAAAAAAACTATTTATTTACACTGTTTCTACACCCAGCGTGGGGCTTGAACTCACAGCCCGGAGATCAAGAGTTGTACGCCCTTCCCACTAAGCCAGCCAGGTACTCCCCTTCAACTATCCTTATAATTAAGAATGAAATCACTTGCCACGTCCTGAACATATTGTAAAATCTTGGTTTACAAAAGCAACATACATTCCCATTTTCATGACTCTAAGTCAACCCTCCTGTCCTTGCAGAGTATGCTACTTGGACAATCTTCAAAGTAGGCCTATTTCCTCGTTCATAGGACCCATTACCCTTGGGGCACCTGGATGGTTCAGTTGGTTAAGCCTCCAACTTTTGGTTTCGGCTCAGGTCATGCTCTCGAGGTTCATGGGTTCAAGCCCCACATCAGGCTCTGCATCAGGCTCTGCGCTGACAGTACGGAGCCTGCTTAGGATTCTCTCTCTCTCTCCCTCCCTGCACCTCCTTCATGTTCTCTCTTGCTCTCAAAATAAATAAACTTTTAAAAAAAAGAACCCATCACCTTTTATCAAACTCAGTTGCTTGTCAATCTATTAGGCTATAAGGCAAAGACTTTGCCATTTCTTTTCATCAACATGCCTTGGTGCCTAGCAGGTGCTCCGCCAAGCACTGCAGAAAGGAAGACTGCATGAAGTCCTTTGCTCCCATCCCTCCACCTGGCCCAAACCCATTTTACAGTCTGCGGCAAGATCAATATTCCAAGCACTGCTCTGATCATTCACTCCCTTGCTCAGAGGAGAGCTCTGGCCTTCCCCTCCTACCCTCCCCTGGCCTTTCAGTACTCACAAGGCATCTTGGGAGTTGGTCAAGCTGAAGGCTAAATTGTCTCTGCCACTTGTTAACTGTTTGACTAGAGTCACAAGTTGCTTAGACCCTATAAGCTTTAGTTTCCTCACCTGTAAAATGGGTACCACCTTAGTAGAGGTCATTGTAGTGGGTTACAAATAACACATTTAAGCACCTGGAATATTGCAGGGACTTGACGTATGAAAGTGGTCATTTGCTCCTGTCACAGGATGACCAGATTGAGTAAATAAAAAATACGGGATGCCCTTAGTTAAATCAGAATTTCTGATTAGTGACAAATAATTTTTAATATAAGTATATAAATATTCAAATTTAACCAGGCATCTTGTATTTTATCTGAAAATCTATGGTCAGTCTGCAAACATGGGTCTACTTTGTCTCTGCTTGAATACCCTTCACTCTACTTTTGTTCAAAAACCACCTCTCTTACAAGGTGTTCTCTGGTATTCCCAGATTATTATGATTTCTTCTTCCTTTCCACTCCCAAAGATCAGACCAATCATGTGTCACGTAACATATGCCTCCTTCCACTATGGAGATGTATGTCCTGTGTCGTGCGTCTGTTTGTTGTTGTTTTTTAAAATATTTATTTATTTATTTTTGAAGGAGAGGGGCAGAGAGAGAGAGGGAGACAGAGAATCTGAAGCAGCATCCTCACTGTCAGCGTGGAGCCCAAAGCAGGGTTCAAACTCACAAACCGTGAGATCATGACCTGAGTCCAAGTCAGATGCTTAACTGACTGAGCCACCCGGATGCCCCTATGTCCTGTGTTTTATACCCTCTGGAGCCTGGAAGCTTCCTGAGCACACAGACCATACCTGACATCTGGTAGACTATTCCTGATTTGTGCTTACGAGGTGCCCGTTAGCTATTTGTTAAATGAAAAAAAGTGAGACTCAATTGTCCTAAATCAGAGCTACTTTTTCTTTTCATTTTCAGAGTGGGTTTCCCCTCACATAAATCCTGGAAATCAGTGGCACGTGGGCATCCCTCACGTATGTGGCTTTTAAGAGACTTCATCTGAAATCTTCCAATTTAGGAGAAAAGGGAGAAATGTTCATCTTTCCCTTCTCTGGACAAAGGAACAGAGCTTATGAAAAAGAAAAAAAAAACCGACAAGACTTTGGCAAACACGTTCCAAAATAATATTATAGCATTAAACGAAAACATCTCCATGCGAGCAAAGTTCTCTTTTCTCGGTGTGCAGCAGACAGATCGGTGTACGTCTGCATCTCTTTGAGTAGGTTTGGATTGAAGAGTGGAAAAATGAAATCTCCCGGGTGCTATTTGCCAAGGGATTTGCTCCATTCCTTTGTCTGCTGTGTGAACTCTGGAGTGGCTGAAAGCTACCCATTTTGTCTCTGGGCTCAGGCAGAAGGGAGAAACCTTTTCCAAAATAACTCGTGAGATGGCGGGGCTCCCTGAGACAGGATTTGGTGGAGGACAAAGGAATCATGTGGGCATCTTATGAAGGGTGTCTGGATTGGGGGCTCTGTCGCTTGGAAGGCATCTGCTCCCACCATTTGCACATCTTACGGTAATCCTCTAGACTGCTGCCTGGCCTCCGTGCTCCCTCCTGCCCGCTCCACCCGGCCCTTCCTCCCCCCCCCCCCCCCCCCAGCCCCGTGCCCTCTGATGTCAGGCCCCCTCTTTAATGCTCCAATTCAATGCCTTCTAATTGGATGTTCTGCCTGGCTAATGGCTTCTACCCAACTGCAGGGCTGACATTTACTTACTTGATTTCCACCCCTCCCTGTGCTCTCTGGCCTTCTTTGTGAGCAGAGCTTAAATGAGGCAGGATTTCAGATCCAGCACCTTTTTTATATTTCAGCTTGGGCCTCTTTCTTTTGGGAGGGGAGGTGGCTGAGTGGAGAAGAGCCTTGGAAATAGACCCTGGGCTGATCAATCCTGACATGTGCAGATAAAGCCAGCTCTGTGACTTATCTGTATCCCACAACCCCAGCGGACTCCAGGCTGCTTTCCTTTGTTTGCTTTTTCACCTGGACTCCAGCCTGCTAATTTCAACTGGAACACGCTTTCTTAATTTCATCAGCTCATGTCAGACCACTGCCAAAAGAGCCAGGGAAGGTTCTGGGCTGAGCATCAGGCCTCATCATCGTCCCCAGAATTTCACATTCGGAACCGTCATTTAGGGCTACTGTCATCTTCGTGGCTATTGATGCTACTATGGGCTCGCCTCCTCCCCTTCTCTTCCCAGCCCCTGGATGTGAGCCTCACTGGAGAGATGAGGAAAATTACCCCAAAAGGGTCTCACTTCTGAAACATCTTCCTCTATCACTGTCTTTACGTTTGTCTCTCGCTTGGTCTGGGAACCCTAAACAATAGAAATAAGAGCCAGAGCCTCCAAATCTTTGCTTCGAACGGATTGTGACAAAGTGAGTTTCACATGCTTCTCACATGATGGATTATAGGATTTATTTATTTATAGACATCACCCTCCTCTGCCCAGGACAAACAGGGGTCAGCAAGCTTCACTGTGGTTTGGGGCCATTTGGCAGCATGGTGCCAATCTCCAGCGTCACCCAGGCAGCCCTCATTTAGGCAAGCGGTTTGCCTGTGGTCTGTAATCTGTCTCCAGGCATCAGTTTCACTTGATTCTTAATTATATTCTACTTTCCACCCCCTCCAGTCACTTTATACACACGCACACATGCACACCCCATCTCTTTAATTGGGCTGTGCAATCTCTCAGGCGTTTCTAATGGGGCGCACAGTTCTGATGGACAGCTGTCTCCCTGCACCAACGCTTCATTAGGTGTGACAGCCCGAAGCCAATGGTCACCATGCCACCTTGTTCAGGGGCCAAAGTGCAGTGCAGAGGGGAATCTGGGAGACAAAAGAGGTACTCATTGCAGAGAAGGCTGTAGTGATGAGATGGCTCCTAGAACAGATGTTTACAGCAAACTGGAGTGCCATTTGCTCTCTGATACCAGGTTATGAAATGAGGAGGAGCCATGTCACAAAAGGCAACTCGGCTACCCAGATGTTGCCTCTGCAGCTGAGAAATTGATGTTCAAGCCCCAGGAAACATCCAGAATATTTTGAGTCTCCACAGGTGGCGCATTACCTATATCATCAATATGGCTGATGCATAAGCACCTCCTCCTTAGGCAACCCTCCTCTTCAACTTCCATCGTTCACTCTCTTTCCTCTCTTTATGGGGAGAGGGCCAGTGCAGGAGAAGGGAGTGAGTATGCGGGCGCCTGGGTGGCTCAGTCGATTAAGCGTCTGACTCTGGATCTAAGCTCAGGTCATGATCTCACAGTTCATGAGTTTGAGCCTCACGTCTGGCTCTGTGCAGAGCCTCCTTGGGATTCTCTCTCTCCCCCTCGTTCTCTCCTCCCCTGCTTCTCTCTCTCTCTCTGTCTCTCTCTCTCAGAATACATGAATAAACTTAAAAAAAGGGAGGGAGGGAGTATTGCCTGCATTGAAATGTTCATAACTGATGTACCTGGTTACACAAGCTCACGTTAAAATCCGGGTGTCATGGGGCGCCTGGGTGGCTTAGTCAGTTAAGCGTCCAACTTTCGCTTAGGTCATGATCTCTCGGCTTGTGGGTTCGAGCCCCGCGTCGGGCTCTATGCTGACTGCCAGCTCGGAGCCTGGAGCCTATTTCAGAGTCTGTGTCTCCCTCTCTCTGACCCTCCCCTGTTCACGCTGTTTCTCTCTCTCTCCTAGAAATTAAAATAAATAAATAAATAAATACTTTAAAAAAATAAATAAAATAAAATAAAATCCGTGTGTCATTTATGTACAATCAAAGCCACAGTCGGATGGTTTTTGACAAATGTTTATACCCTTAGAGCCACCACATCAAGTAGGATCTCATAATTAATCCTCGCATTTAACTCCCATGAGACAGACTGGTGTTACTATCTCAGTTTTATCGCTGAGGAAATGGAGGACCAGAAAGACCGACAATAGCGATAACAATAGCCGTCACTACATGCCGACCGCTGTTCTAAGCACATCACACACATTCCCACCTTTAACCCTCTCCACAACCTCACTGGTCCCATTTTACAGACAAAGAAATTTGTCCATGCTTTCACAGCTAAATAGTAGGAGCTCACCCTCTCTGAACGCTGATGCCCCATCTGAGCATGGAAAGGCAAAGGTACGTATGGGTGGCTATTTGGAGCTCTGGCACAAAAAGGTCACCCCATCACCTGTGCCTTTTACCCACAGCCCCCCACCCCCACCCAGAGGGAGGAAACCTGCAATCAATGGATTAGGGCCGAGGTGGGCATTTGCCCCTGTGCCGAAACACCCTCCCCGCTCTCTCTTCCTTCCATTCTCTCCCATCTGGCAGAGGAGTCCGGCTCCCTAAATCTTCTTTTTGTTGGTTAGTTTCCATGGCAGTTATTGTCTGTGTGTGAGAGCGCGTCCGCCCCCTCACCCTCTCCCCTTCCAGAGCGGGCCCTCACCGCTGAGGCGCGGCCACCGGGGAAGCAGGCAAAGAAGACGCCAAGGCTCTGGCCAGTGTGCTTGGGCCCTCCTGGTGGTGGGTCGGCCTTCTCCAAGCTCAGGGGTGGAGAGCTTGGGGCACCCGCCGAGCCTCCGTGCCTTTGGGGTGGGGCCCTCTGCAGACGGGCCTGGCTGTATCCCAGTTCATTGGCCAGAGGCAGGAGCCGTGCACTGGTGAATTGTGGAAGAAGCCCTCAGGGCCCTGGGGATCCTAGGAGGCCCCTCCCAGCCTACCCCTGCCTGACCCTCTGCAGCCCCGTCCCCTCCTTTGTCTTTGGCAGATGATCACCTGATATCCTTTCTTCCCCGGCCAGGTAAGTTTTATTTTGATCTGTGTGTGCGGAGTGCGGTCCTGGCATTCCAAGTGCCTGCCGCTGGGGAGACAGGCAGTGGCGCTAACGGGGTGGGGAGAGGACTGCTCAGCCCAGACAAGCTGGCAGGAGATTGGGAGACGAGAGGGTCTCAAAGCACCTTTCTTCCCCAGCTGGGCCTCTTTGGCTTTGAAGTTCAGGGTTCCTTCCCAGCTGGTTTTAACCCAGATAATTAAATTCAAAGATCAGTGTCTAGGGCACAGAATGACTGACATACAGCCAATATCCAGGACTTCTGGCTTCTGGTCTGAATTCAGTTCAGCGTATTCAATATCGACTACATACAAATCATTGTGCTTTTGGCTCCAAAAGAGCTACATGAATGACCCGAAACACGGTTCCTGCTTTTAAACACTTCCCGTCTGGTGAGACAGATAGGACATCTACACAGATGGGATGTGGAGTCCCAGGTCAGGCAAGCTGCGTTCTGTACACTACTCTGGGTACATGACCTTGGCCAAGTCACTTAGCCCCTCAAGTCTCCCTTTCCTCACCTGTAAAATGAGGATAATAATAGTGCCTGCCTCAGAGGCTAAATTCCACATGCACACAATCATAAAATTTAGGTTGGTTCATGACATGTAGTGATCGCCATGTGCTTGTTCACTATTATTACTGTTATGTAAATTATAGGGGTGCCTAGGTGGCTCAGTCAGTTGAGTGTCTGACTCTTGGTTTTTGGCTCAGGTCATGATCTTGGGGTTTTGTGGTTTCGAGCCCCATGTCGGGCTCCTCACTGGCCGCGGAGAGCCTGCTTGGGATTCTCCCTCTCTCTCTGCCCCTCCCTCCCTTGCTCACACTCTCTCTGTCTCTCTAGAAATAAATAAACTCTAAAAAAATTTTTTTTAATATTTTTATTTATTTCTAGGAGAGAGAGAGACAGCGTGAGCAGGGGAGGGTCAGAGAGGGAGGGAGACACAGACTCTGAAACAGGCTCCAGGCTCTGAGCTGGCAGCCAGCACGGAGCCTGACGTGGGGCTCGAACCCACAAACTGCGAGATCATGACCTAAGCGAAAGTCGGACGCTTAACCGACTAAGCCACCCAGGCGCCCCTAAAAATTTTTTAAATTACATAAAATGTGTAAAGAATTGGCATAGCCCTCTGAATATCGGTGATGGTTATTATCATACAAGGCAGTCACTAAGTACTAACACAGAGGCACTTACAGAAAGTTCTATGGAAACACAGGAGAGTTTACTTTTGCCTGCAGGGGTAGGGTGAGTGTCCTGGGGAAGATGGCATTGAGGCTGAGCACTGAAGAATAAATAGGATTTTGACACGCAGGAAGGAACGTATGCAACAGAGAGCACTAAGCCAAGGTGTGGAGGGGGGAGAAGGGAGGCCTCCTGGCCTCCAGCTCCATGAGCAGCTTGGCTGGGGCCCAAGCACGGAGCCCAGTCAGGAGCTGCGCTGCACTTTGGGCTCCCCAGCAACTTGAGGACAAGGGCCAGTTAGAGACCCAGGCTGGGAGTCTGAGACCAGGGTTCAGGCCCTGCGTGGGCTCCCCGCTGGGTGCCCTGAGGCTAACCTCTTCACCTGCTCCACGTTTGTTTCCTCACCTATGAAAGGGGAACATTGAAACTTGATTTACCGCACAATTTTACTATCATTATGAACCACAGGCTAAGAATATGCCATTTTAAATCGGTATGTAAAATGCAAAGTCCTATTCTTCAAGATAAAGGAGAATCATCTACACAGCTCTGGGGGAAATGCAAAGGACTAAATCCTTGAATAAGGAGGCTTATGAAAATCATCTAGTACAATGTCTGGCTCATAATAGGAGTTGAATGATCTCTTTCATCATTGATTGATTGGTTGATTCATTCATTCAATCATTCATTCAGTGTTCTTGGAGTACCTACTGCAGGCTTGGTGACGGGAAAGAAGAGTACATAAGACAGGCATGGGTCCTGCCCTGAAATGCTTACAAGCAATTCACGGAACTGGCAACCTGGGGTGCCCCTGTGCCTCACACTAGCAGCTTCCATCCCGCTGGCCACCTTCTGGCTTCTTTAAAGGATTATTGCTGTTAGACATTTATTTTTGGTAGATTTTAGGCTCCCAGGACACACCACCCCCATTGGTCTTCAGAACACCTCCTCTCTGCCCTCTGCTGGCAGGGAGTTGTAAGTGCTTTGCAGTAAACAACTCAATATTCATTACTTCTCAACACCAAGCATTCTGTCTGCCTTCCATCACCCCTGAGATGAACTGAAGGCCTTAATATTTAAAAAGGAATGAATTTGTAATTAGCACCTTAACATTATATCAGAGCCATTCCGGAGGCTTTCTATTTAAATGCAAATTGAACCTTCCCGAAGGAAAGCTAATAAGTGATGAAAATAGATAGCAAGAGAGCAGGAAGGAGGCAGGAGGAGGGAGGTGGAGCATATGCGGAATTGCTACTGTTGCCATTTTGTTGCCGCCTGTGGCCCACACTCCCCTCACCCAGACAGCAGGCTTGGGAGCCTGAGAAGTCTGGGCACCTAAAGCCTGAGTCTCAATTCCCTTACCTGTTTCAGGGCGGGAGGGGGGGTATCTCCTAACCAGCAGCCACTTGGGTGGGACCTTACTGGGTTGCTAGAGGTCATCTCAGAGGCATGGTGGCCTGGAGAGGATACGAGCTTCAGCGTCAGCCAGACTGGGGTTTGAATCCAGGATCCTCTTCTGAGCAGCTCTAAGAGCTTGGGCAGTTTCCTAATCCCTCGGGGCCCCCGCGCCTTCGTAACATAAGCAGCTATTAGGGCCTGTTCCTCCCAAGACTGCTGTAAGATTAGGTGATAAACAGAAAAACGTGCCTGGTATACAGTAGGTGCCTAACACACGTTAGTTTCCTCCCATCGTGTCAAGATCTTGCTGTACCGATTTAACTTGTCAAAGAAAATGAGAAGCAGGTTGTCGAGGAAAAGGTGACATCCTGCTCTTTCCTTTAAAGTAACCTAGGTGAGGGGTGGAAGAACAGAAACATTCTCTGGAAAGGGCCAGATAGTAAATATTTTATGCTTTGCGGGCCATATGCTCTCTGTTGCAATGACTCCACTCCACCGTTGTGGCGGGAAAGCAGCCACAGACACCACAGAAGTGAATGAGCGTGGCTGTGTTCCAATATAACTTTATTTATAGACATTGAAATGTGAATTTCATACAACTTTCATGCATCACAAAATATTTTTCTTTGGATTTTTTCCCCAAACATTTAAAAATGTAAAAACCGTTCTTAGATCACTGGCTGTACAAAGACAGGCGGTGGGCTGGGTTTGGCCCACAAGGAATCGCTCCCCTAAAGTATGACAAGAGACCTTCGCCTGTGATGTGGGTGAAGTCCGTGCTGGGGAACCTCTCAGAGCATAACTCCTAAGGCTAGGACCAGCAGAGAGGATGTCATCCAAGGAAGCCACTAGCTCTTTCTGGGTCAGGATCGCCAAGGACAAAAGGACATACGGGACCCCTGGGGGGGGGGGTCTCTGCTGGGGTGCCAGCCAATAGGTCAGGGCATGCGTACAAGTCATCCTACTTCTTCCCAGTGATGGCCGGGGAGGAACTAGTGGCTTCTGGGTACTGAGCAGCCAGACACATTCTCTTGGTGACAGCCCTAGCCCAGCCCTGGGAGGAGGGGGAATGTGACACCGGAAAGAGATCCAGCCTGGGAGCCTGAGACCAGGGTTCTAGAAGGGAGGTCAGGGCTCAGACCCTGCTGCTCTCTCCTCAACCAGGAGAGCAGTGCGGCTTCCCTGGACATCTCAGCCCACCCTAGGCGTGCCCACTGGTAAGGACGGGCAGGCCCTCTGACTGATTCACCCCAGACTTGGCCTGTTTCTCCCCTTCTTTTGGGCTCTCTGACATCTGTCCTTAAAGTCATGCCTCCCCACCTCCTCTCCGGCTCTAGCACAGAGAACACAGGTCCCCACACCAGATGGCAACCTCACTGCTGTGGCAGATTGCCAGGCTCCTGGGAGAGGTGGGGATTAAAGCAGGGCACTAGAGGCCGCCTGTTCTCCAGTCCCCACCCCTCTTCTTCGACGTGCCTCCGCCTGGCCCCTTCTCCAGAACCTCTGGGGGGGAGAAGGGCATGTGTGCGTGCACGTGGTTGTGCACATGCATGTACGTGTGTGCATGCGTGCATGTGTGTTCGTGATGTGAAGCACCAGGGGAGAAGGGGAAGGTGTGAGGAGAGACAGTGTCAGAGTGAGAGCCACTCTGTGCCTCTGTAGAGGCCCCGACCACAGTGGACTGGCCCCTCATCCCAGCTGGAGCATGAGCCTCCCATCAAGGGTGGTGGCCCCCATCAAGGGTGGTGGGCTCCCGGAGGTGAGCAGAGGCCTGGCTTGGAGAATGATGCCGCTCCGTTTTAGAAGCTGTCCCTGGGCCTGGCTAGAAGGGCAAGGCCAAAGAGGGGCAGGGCCTCTGGGGGTGACTATTCTTGCCTCCTGGCTCTTTAGTGTCATCTCACAACAGTCCAGCCTGTGGGCCCCATCCCCCACCCCTTCCCAGCGCCATGAAGGGCCCAGAGCCTTGGATCCCATGGACCATCAGGCTCAGACAAAATTTGGTGCTAAGAGAGAGGGAAGGAAGGAGAGGCGGGCATTGAGAAACCCTCCTCCCAAAGTAAGTGGCAATGACAGAATAGAAGCCAAACCGTGTTACTTAGCAGGTGAGTAGTATCCGTCTGGAAATGAGGGGAACCTCTAGGGAGTCGCTCTTTTCTCTCCTGGACGGAGCTAGGACAACAGCCTCACAGCCTGAGCTTTTGTCCTCCGGATAAGAGTTCTGCCCGTGCAGGGCCTGGGTGGCTCAGTCGGTTAAGCATTCGACTCTTGATGTAGGCTCAGGTCATGATCTCATGCTTCGAGAGACGAAGTGCCCCTTCAGGCTCTGTGCTGACAGTTTGGAGCCTGCTTGGGATTCTCTTTCTCCCCCTGTCTCTGCTCCTCCCCTGCCCTCCCCCCTCTTCTCTCAAAATAAATAAAGTTAAAAAAGAAAATAGTTTCGCCAGGATGAAGGACCCCAGCAGGAAGTAAGCAGGAGAGCCTTTTGTTTAGCCTTCTGTTGGCTGAAGCCTTGACCTCTGGGCCGGCAGCAAACTATGGGACCAGGGTGAGTGGCCGGCCTCGCTCACTCGGAGACTGACAGCAGGACAGCCAGCCCCCCTTACCTTGCCCCTCGGCGTGCACGCGCGCACACATGCACCATCCATGACACGCCGGCCAATCAATTTGCCTCACCGATTTCCTCACCCAAGCAGCGGGGCTGGTGTGTAAATCATTCGGAGCCCTCTCTCAGCTCTGCCAGGATGTGGAGCTCTTTTTAATTAAGAAGAATGGAGGGTGCTGCTGGCTCTGGAAATGGCGATATTAACTTACTAATGGGCATTTAAAGAGCCGCGTTTGAGTGGTCTGCTGCTGCCTTCCCGGCCTGTATCCTCTGTTCCTCTGCAGAGCCGCCCAGGCCACCACCAAGGCTCTGCTACCCTCGGCATTAGAAAGGTTAGACTATAAGCACCACCCATCCCCCCATCCCCCCATACTGGCCCCAGGGATCAGCCACGCTCTGGCCTGGTGTCCTGGGACAAAGATGCACATTTTTGCATTTATTTATTTAAAAAAAATTTTTTTAATGTTTATTCATTTATTTTTGAGAGAGAGACAGAGAGCATGAGCAGGGGAGGACAGAGAGGGAGACACAGAATCTGAAGCAGGCTCCAGGCTCCTATCTGTCAGCTCAGAGCCTGATGCAAGGCTTGAACCCATGAACCAGGAGATCTTGACCTGAGCCAAAGTCAGCCGTTTAACCGACTGAGCCACCCAGGCACCCCTATTTATTTATTTATTTATTTATTTATTTTTAAAGTTTGTTTTGAGAGTGAGAGAGAGCACATGTGTGTGCGTGCACGTGTGGAAGAGGGGCAGAGAGCAAGGGGGAGAGAGAATCCCAAGCAGGCCCCATACTGCCAGCCTCAAAGTGGGGCTTGACCTCAAGAACCATGAGATCATGACCTGAGCAGAAAGCAAAAGTCAGAGGCTTAACTGACTGAGCCACCCAGGCGCCCCCTCGTTTTTGCACTGATAGGAAGGGCCAGAATCAGGATGACCTGAACCCTTTAGTCCTCTGCCTCTTGTCCTGGCAGCCTGTTGGAAGGCAACGGGCTCCCCAGAATTGTCGGGACCCAACAGGAAACACGGGTAGGCTTCCAGGTGAGTGCCCAGTGTCCACAAGGAGCCAGTCCATCAGCAAAAGCTATTGGAAAGAGCAACAGAGCCAGGCAAAGGTCCTCAATAAGTCCCGTCTGATGACTGGACCGTGGGCAGGTGGCGATGCCTGTGAGAACCGATGGAGCCCGACCCCCACGTTTGTGCCACCCGGAAGAATGTGAGGATGTCCCTTCTGGGACCTGCTGCTTTGTCACCATGGTTAAGTGATTCTTTCTCTAGGGCTTCACGCCCTGTATACCCCTCAGAGTGAAGAGCACCGCAGCCGGGAGACACCTCAAGCCGCTGTCTTCTCCCTCGTTCTCCCTTCCAATTTTACAGACTGGTCCGGAGGTACACAGCCCGGTGATGACAAAATGTGGCTGGAGCAGAGGTCTCCTGACTCTTGGTCCCAGGGGAGGTGACCCCACTGCCTCTCATCTCACCTCATGCTGCTCTTTTCATTTTCTGAGGCTCTTGGGCAGGAAGTTCTTCCCTGTTTATAACCCAGGCCCTAAGGCTTTATTCTAAGCCCCATTTCCTCTTATGAGCTCAGTAAAGCACAGGGAAGGGGTGAGGTCTTTCAGAGAAGGTCTCACGTGCTCCAATTCCTCATCCCTATGCATTAAACAGCCGAGAATTTAGATTCTTCTAAATCACGCAGCTCCTGAGTCTGAAAACCAAGTCAACCGCTTCCCCCCACCCGCCATCCCATACCTGAGACCCACTTTCCATCAGGGACACCCTTTCACTGATACCCGCTAAGTCTCCCTGGACCCCATGCCCCTACTCTGCCCTGGAGGAGGAGGGAGCAGGGCCGGTGGCAGAAGGCGTGTGGCTAACTCCAAGGCTGCAGGGTCAGGCCATCCCGAGGGACCCTACACTGCCAACCCCAAGGGTGGCGGTGCCACGTGAACAGATGCCGAGTACGTTTCCGACTGCAGGAACCCGCGTCACATCATCTCTGGAGCCCTAAGTCCTTCTTCTGGGCTGCTGTTGGGACTGGGTAGGAGGAGGCCCAGGGTGGCTTGTCCTTGTGGGGGAGGAGTTTACCCTCCCTCGGCTGCAGGCAGCCTCAGTTCTGATTGGATGAGCCATCCTCACTTCCACCCCCTGAACACAGCCCGGCTTCTGGTGCCGGATGAGAAGGTGATTCTCCACAGGAAGGGCAACAGCTGTTCTCCGGATCAGAATGCAATTCAGGCAGTGGGAGAGATTTCAGGGCGCTCGGAGGGTGGAAGTCCTGTCCAAGACAGAGGCCCCGGCACGGTTGGGCACAGGAGAGTGCGGGTCCCGGTATGATGCCTGCTTTGTGAAATGGGCACCTGCAGTTTGGGCTCAGCGGCCTGGACACGCAGAAAGTCAGGGTGCGGGAACTTGCCATCACACAGGGAGGAAGGAAGTCTAGCTCCTACCTACCCAGGATCTATGCCTGGCATCTCTTCCTCCCGTAACTCTAGAAAGTAGATTTCTCATAGGTGAGGAATAAGGAGTATAAGTGACTTCTTCATGGTCACGTGGCTTGGGGGAGGGGGGGCGCAGCAGGCGAGCCAGGATTCAGGCCCAGTCTGCCTGGTACCAGAGCCCACACCCTTTCCTCTTACCCCAAGCTCAGTGATTTCCCCTACCCCCTGCTCTGTGAGGCACTGCAGACAAAGAACTAAGGAGAGAAGGTGATCCCGGCCTCCAGGAGTTCAAGGTGCGTCTTTCCAGCCCTCACGGTACCCTGCAGAGGGCGTCCAGGTGGCCCCCCGCTGACAGGAAGGTAAACTGTATTCCTGAGGAGGGAGAAGGAGCTGTTCTAGCTTCTAATAACTAAACAGCTCCCCTCTCCCGTCCCCCCAAAACGTGCCCTGTGCCTGGAATTCCACCAGTCCCTTGTGGCCCTGCAGACTTCTTCCATCCACGGCGTGCTATGATGGGACTCTGCTAGTTAACGGGGATGAAACTGTCCCCCTACCCACCCTTAGCTTCCCCACGAGCTGCCCCAAGGTGGTGATGGCAGGCCCCTGCTGAATAACTAAAAAAACTCCGTCACTACTGAGTGGAACTGTGCATTGTATCTATTTAAAATAGACCATACTAGACCCCCGGTGCGACTCTAGAAAAAAAAATACTGAGTGACTTTTTCTGGAGCTGAGCATCCCTTCAACAAGTTTGATGCAGCAATATCACATAGGAAAGACGCCACAGTACCAAAGGCTTTATTGTTAGAAGCTTTCATCAACTTTCTTTCCCTTGCTTCCCTCCCCTCCCCTGTGCCACCTTGTAACCAAGCCAAAGAGTCAAACCCTTTTTAAGGGAGAAGAGAAACCCAGGCCTGATGTGATGCAAGGTCTCAGAGCAAGAGGGATTTGGGTTTGCCGTGAGGAAGAACTCCCCGACAGGGAGATGGCCACACTGTAGAATGGGGTGGTGAGGAATCAAAGGGGTCACTGGACTCCCCACCTCTGCCTGGTGCTCCTTCGGGCCCCAGCTATGTGCACTCTGCCCAGCTGTGGAAACCGCCCGTGACTCAGGGAATCTTAAGTGGCGGTTGCTAGGTTACAAGTTTCCTCAATGTGCACTCAACGTAAGGATTAAAGGATGTCACCTGGCTGAGAGGAAGAGCCATGGGGGAAGGAGTCGGGGAGATGGAGAGAAGCCAGGACTTCCAGAACAAGCAATCAGGCCATGTTCTGAAAGGCATCCTATTCTTAGTACTTTTCCAAGGGTCTGAGTCCCTAGATCCCGCCCCTCATAGAGGGCGGTGCTTGCAGAACATGAGTTATTAGGCTGGAAGAGGGCCTATTCTGGGGCTGGATCCCAGTCCTTTCCCAGCTATGCTACCCAGCACACAGTATGCCAATGGGGAGAGAGCAGTTGCTGGAACCCTTCGGGGGCCTGGGCTCCTTCTCTCGGTGTAATCGGACAAGAGACCGGAAGCCCAGTGAGAGTGGAAAAGCTTGGTGTCCTTAGGAATACACGATTCTTTCCTTTGTGATTTAACTGTGTTAAAGGAGAAGAGGGTTGGATTTGGAATGCACAAGCTAGACCCACCCTGGTGTCGGCCCTTGGACGGCCACAAGTCCATTACTTCATCTCACTAGGTCTCAGATGCCTCATCTGTAAAAATCGGAAACCGGTACCTGCCCGGGTCACCTTCCCCTGGGTTGTTTTCAGATTATAAGAAAATGGACGTATGAGGGCTTAGGTTAGTTCAATGAGTTCTGCAAACACAAAATTGTATGGAATTCTGCATAACTGCTTAGTAAGCTGTCCCAGCTGGGGTGGTGGGGACGCAAGGAGCCTTGCCCCATTGCTTCGGTGAAAGGCTCCGTGGGCAAAAGAAGTGAAGATGGGTCCCCACAAGAGCCTTTGAGGAAGACCTATGGCTTTCACTCTTCCTGATCACCCCTGTGCTGCTCTTCTGAACACCATTCAACTTAGGGGCTGAGGATCTGTTCCCTATTCCTCTGGGCAGATTGTGATCCCTGGGAAGAAAGAGAAATGGTTGGCATTTCCTGTAAAACTTCATTAATTCAGACCACATTCTTTTGGAATTTATGAGTTCTTACTGAATAGAGAAAACAGAACACAACCTTCCTCTGAAGGTTCTAGAGGTACTTACTTTGTACATACAGGGAATTCAAACTATAAAAGCAGCGCAATTTCTAAGCCAAGAGCTCAAGAGAGTAAGATGAGTTGTTGACTTCTGTTTCTCACAGGAAATCATCTCTAAACAAGGGGTAAAAGGTCTGTATTTGTTCTCAGTTTCCCTTTTCTTCCATTTTGTTGATAATAGTTGGTGGTAATGGTATTAATAGCTATTTACCAAGCCCTTGCTATGTGTCAGAAATTGAATTGTTTTACAAAAGTATCTCATTTAATCCTCACAAAAATCTACAAGGATCCATCCATAGCATGAAATGCTACTCAGAAATGAAAAGGAATAACCTATCGACACATGCAACAACCTATATGAAACTCCACAGAATTATGCTGGGGGTGGCGGTGGGGGCGGCAGTCAATCCCAAAAGGTTAAGTACTTTATGGTTCTATTTATATAATATTCTTGAAAAGGCAAAATTAGGAAAATGGAGAACAGAGTAGTAGTTGCCAGGGGTTGGAGAGAAAGGGGTGGGAGGGAAGCAGGTGTGGGTATAAAAGGGCAACATGAAGAATCCTTGTGATGAAAATGTTCTGTACCTTCACGGATCAATTTCCATATCCTGGTTGTGAAATTGTTATACTCTAAGTTTTGCAAAATGTTACCTTCGAGGGAAACCGGGTAAAGAGTGTTGCTTCTTCCCCATGCACATAAATCTACAATTGATCTCCAAATAAAAAGAGATAAATTTAAATGATATAAGGAAATTGGGGCTCAGGGTGGTAAAATAATTTCAGAGCCAGAATTCAAACTCAGGTCTGTCAGACTCCCAAACCTGAGTGTTTCGAGACTTGACTACATTCAAGGGAGCCAAGAAGGAGGAGGACCCCATGGGCCTCGCAGTCCATGAGACCACGTGGCCCACGTGTGTCCTGGGCTGATTTGCTACCGGAGGCTACTGTCCTGAAAGGGCTGAGAATGTGCTTAAAGGAACTATTTGAAAGAACTATTTGGGTTGGTGCTGAGTGCCAACATTGGATAACCAGGTTTCCCCTTCCCAAGGTGTGAAAAGAAGGGATGAGAGTGGAGGGGGGGTCCTCCGGTTAGGTGTCCACATGTCTGTACATTTGTCAGTTATTCCGTGAATATGTCAGTTTCCGGTAGGGTGATGTGTAAGTTACACACACATATGAGCAGGTCAGTGTATACGTTATGCTTGGATGCACCTGGGTCAGGTCTCCCCGGGTCACACCCACATAACTTGTTTCTATTAGGTTAAACCATTTGAAAATACCTCCCCCAAAGCAAAGCTGACTATTGAGCCAGCCTGTCACGAACTGGGTCTGTGTACTGTAGATAAACTGGGTAATTGGACTCTCCGCCTCTTCATCCAAAACAAACACTCACAAACCGCCCACCCCCACACTGGAAGGAGTCTGGTCCCTGTCATCTGGGTACTAGGCTCCAGTGCCCCGCCTCTCTGACCCTGTAGACGAGGTGAGCGTCTCCCCGGGGGGCCCTTTCCCGCCCCCGCGGGCGGATGCCGCCAGCGCTTATGTAAAGAGGTCACGGTCTGCTCCGCCGCCGCCACCCGGTGCACGCGGCTTCCTGCACAGGTGTGGCGGCTGCGGGTGGGGATGTGCTTGGAGCAGCCTGGCGGGCCTCCTCCCGCCGGGCGGCAGCCGCTTTTCCTTCGCGCTGCTCCTTCCTTCTCCTCGTCTGCATGTGTGACAGCGGTGTGCGGGCTGGGGAAGGACAGCGCGCCCTCTCCCCAGCTCCGCGCCGCCCTGGGGGGGCTCCCCGCTCCCGGGTGATGCGCTGTGAGCGCCTCGCCGCCGCGCTCCTCGGGCCTGGCTGTGTAAGTGGCGCGGGGGCGTGGGCGGGAGGGCTCGGGCAGGGGAGCGGGGGTGGGGGGAGAGAGGCGGCGGCGCCCAGAGGGGTTAGCTCCTTGCTCCGCCTGGAGGCTGCTGGGCGTCGCGAGCCCCGGAAAGCCCCCGCCCGCCGTGCGCCCCGCGGCTGTCCGAGCCGCCAGCCGGGCGGGGCGGGGGGACACGGTGCTGCCGACGCGATGCCGCCGCCGGGTGGCGCCCTCGGCCGCCTTCCCTTTGAAGTTGGCCAGGACCTGGGAGCCGGGAGCCGGCCCGCCCCGCCGGCCGTACGAGGAGGCGAGGGCGCGGGGCCTTGACCGCCCTTGATTCGCCCCATCCCTCCCGCAGGGCCAGGCGCGGACGCCGCCGGACCGCGCAGTCTGGAGGGACTGTGAAGCGCTGGCCGGCGTCGGGGCCCTTGCCCGGGGTCGGGCGGGAGCCGGCGGACGGGAGCCAGATGGAGGCGGCGAGAGGGCGCGCGGAGTAGCAGGCGGCCCCCCGGGCTCGCACCACCCGCGGCGCCGCCGTGGCGCTCCGCGGGCACTGGGGCGCGGCGGGCGGGGCCCCCGGGGCTGCCATGGAGGTGCCTAACGTCAAGGACTTCCAGTGGAAGCGCCTGGCGCCGCTGCCCAGCCGCCGGGTCTACTGCTCCCTGCTGGAGACCGGGGGGCAGGTCTATGCCATCGGGGGATGTGACGACAACGGCATCCCCATGGACTGCTTTGAGGTCTACTCCCCCGAGGCCGACCAGTGGACCGCCCTGCCCCCCCTGCCCACAGCCCGGGCCGGGGTGGCCGTCACCGCCCTGGGGAAGCGGATCATGGTGATCGGGGGTGTGGGCACCAATCAGCTGCCCCTGAAGGTCGTGGAGATGTACAACATCGATGAGGGAAAGTGGAAGAAGAGGAGCGTCTTGCGCGAGGCCGCCATGGGCATTTCTGTCACCGCCAAAGGCGAGTGGGGCTGGGGCTGAGGGAGGGGCGAGAGAAGGGTGTGGGGGACCACGGGGAGAGGGACTGAACCAACACTGAGTTGGGGGCCCAGTATCACAGTCCTGATCCCATTCGATTCCACAGGCCTTATTTTACAGATGGGAAAACAGACTCAGGAGGTGAAGTGTCTAATAATTCCATACCATGCGGGAACCCCAGTCCACCGGGCTCTTCCCAGCAGGCTGGGCAGGCCAGGCCTGAGAGGAGAGGTGGGGATTTGGGGCAGTGTCTGTGCAAACCCTTCATTCAGCAGAATGAGGGAGCTTCCCACCCACAGCACCTCTTCCCCTGAAATCTGCTTTTTAGGGACACCACCTCCAGACACATATTTGGGGTCCTGGGGTGTCCACTGAATCTCTGTATCATCACTCAGACCCTCTAGTGGAGCTTCGAGGCCTAATTCTGGGGCCTTTCCCACTACCCTCAACCTCCCCTTCTGCCTCCTAGTCTCAGAGATACTAGTGAACGGAGACTAGAGTGTTCCTGAGGGCTGTGCTCCTACAGCATCTCGCCCAGGTTCGCAGTTCTCAAGGTGTGCGTGCACGGACCATGAGGTTATTTGATCTTCATTTCACTTTCTCAAAACCCCTCATTTCTTTCTCCTTGGGCCAGGTACAGCCCAGAGCTTGGGGTCTGGGGGTGGGGGGGCTCCGAAAACTCTTTTGCTGAAACACAAAGGGTTTTATGGGAAATGGTCCAACAGGAATTAGAAGACCCCGAGTGCAGCTCAGGCAGCCTTGGTGGGATGCAACCTTCCCTCCCTCTCTTGCAAAACCATCCCATTTGCCTGTGGGGTCAACATAGATCAGGAAGACCAGGAGCTAGGATTTCTGGAGCATCTGCTCTGTCCCTGGCACAATTCCAGGTCCCAGGGAGGAAGGAAAGAGGCAGAAGATCTGGCCCCTACTTTCAGAAGTCTGAGTCCGATCAGTGAAGGTGACCAGTGTGAAACTCTAACCCCGAATCCCTCAGGGTAGTGGCCAGTGACGCCTTCATGAGCTCTCAGTAAGGACAGAAGACCCAGAGGCTGGTGAAGAGAGGGAAAGGGTATGCCTTTGTTCTTAGGCTTCAGTAAATGGTGCTGAAAGATAGAACGAACATTTATTGAATCCTTACCATGGGTGCTTTATATATTTTAGCCCCTTTGATCTTCAAAAACCTATCTGATGAGGTAAGTGCTATTATTATCCTCATTTTTGAGAGAAGCAATGTGGGGCCCAAAGAGGTTAAGTAATTTGCCCAAGGTCACACAGCTGGTGAGTAATGATGGAGTCTGTGCTCTTAACTGTGGCACTGAATGAGTTCAGCAGTTAGTTTAATAAGCTTTCCCATGCCCGTGTGTCAGACATTGGAGCAGAGACTGGGGCCACAGATTACCAAATTCTCTAACAATCTATTGGAAGAAACAGACAAGGCTTATTTCCATAGTGTGTGGTGAACAGGGTGAGCAGGTGGCCATGGGTGGTACTGAGCCGGTGCACTCAGCCCAGCTTTCGGGACACCCAGGTGAACCCGAAGGGATGAGTGAGAGCTGGCATGGGAGTGGTGGTGTGGTGAGAACGAGGGCTCCAGGCTGGACAGCTGGACATATGTTTCTAGTGGCCCACGGAAGGGAGAGGTGAGCTTGTGTAAGGAAATTCCTCCTAATATCAGCAGCCCAGTCTTCTGGCCTCAGGCTAGGGTTAGGATTTTTATTTTTCCCTTTTCCAGTAAGATTCGAAGTAGTACTCAGTAGAAGAAAATAGTACTCATCCCTGCAATGCCCTTAAAGAATAAAGGTCTCCTAGAGCTGGAAGCAGTGAGGGCCAGCTACTGGGAGACAGAACCCGGGGCAGGGGTGGGTCCCTGGGAAGAAGAGTGGCTTGCGGGGTGGGGGTGGAGGGGAAGCTGTGTCTCCGATGGACTGCAGGAGGCATTGGGGTGGGGCCCAGGGAAACACGGGCACCTCACTCTTCCTCTCTGATGCGCTGTGCCGGGGGCATGCGTTGAAAGGCTACGTACAATAGAAAGTGGGAGAGAACTTGCCTCTCCTCCCAGAGTACCCTGCTTACTGCCCCGCCAGCGTTCCTTAAAGGGGCTGCTTTTCTCTCCCCCAGAGCCTCACCCTCGTTCGCCCCTAAACCTACCCCACCCAGTGCACCATGTCTCCTGGAGCCCACAAGCCTCCCGGTGTGTGAAGGAGGATGGCATTCCCCCTTGGGGATGACAGACAGAGATTCAGCGGTGGTCCAGTGTCCCACGGGGCCAATGACAGCAGGGCCTGACCTCGTTTCCAAAGGCTGCTGCTGGGTCTGGAGAGTTCTGAGCGGCGAGAGCCTAAGGAACAGGCCGCTATTGGAGGGCATCACAGGACTACCCCTCCTCTTTGGTATCCCCTTTGGAGGGAGGAGAATAGAGGGGACAAGGCCTGTATAGGGTTGTCCAGGCCTCAGTCAGCTCCAGCACAATCTACCCTGTGAGAGGCTCAGCCAAGGGCTGGACATGAAGGAAGACTAAGGCCTGCGGGCCTGGCGTGGCTTCGGGAGGACCCAGGCTCCACCGTGGCGGGACTTCTCATGGCTCCACCCCCCTCAGCCCGGCACAGCAGTGGTTGGGAACTTGGCCTCTGGGCTACTGTTTGAGGGGTTTAGTGGGGCCCGGCCTGAGTAGGTCATTACTGATGGGCCTGTCTCACAGCGGGCGTGAGCTGAGCCCGGGGGTGTCTGTGGCCTTTCTCCTTAGATTACCGAGTGTACGCGGCAGGCGGGATGGGCCTGGACCTCCGTCCACACAACCACCTCCAACACTATGACATGCTCAAGGACATGTGGGTGTCCCTAGCACCCATGCCCACCCCGAGATACGCCGCCACCTCCTTCCTCCGAGGCTCCAAGATCTATGTGCTAGGTAAGGACGGGTTATGTGTCCCATGTCTATCCCTCCTCCTCTCCCTTGGGTCAGTTTCCACAGGAAGCAGTCAGTGCCCACACGCTAAGCATCTCCTTGGCCGTAATCACCAACGCCCTTCCTGGCAGGGAGCTCCCTGTATGGTTGGGTAATGGTAGAAAGGGGAAACCCAGCCCCCGCCCTCAGGGACTTACTCTGGCCCAACCCCCCTCTCCCTCCCCCGCCAATCCCGGTCTGGCCTCCAGGGGGACGACAGTCCAAGTATGCGGTCAACGCCTTTGAGGTTTTTGACATCGAGACTCGCTCCTGGACCAAGTTCCCCAACATTCCCTGCAAGCGGGCCTTCTCCAGCTTTGTGACCCTGGGTGACCGCTTGTATAGCCTGGGAGGCCTGAGGCAGGGTCGGCTCTACCGGCAGCCTAAGTTCCTCCGGACGATGGACGTGTTCGACATGGAACAGGGTGAGCAGGGCGCCAGCCTCTCGCTGCCCACCACCCCTCTGCCCACCACCCCCGTCGCATCCCCCCTCCCAGGCCCGGTAATCCAGCTCGGTAAGCCTTTCAGAGGTCCGAACAGCCCTCTCCATTCGGGGCTCCCTTTGGGATTGCATTCTTTCCTCTTGGTTGGCTGGTTCTTTTCATCAAAGCCTTTCCCATCTATTTTCTCTTCTTACAACATTCTGGCAGGGCCAGGTGAGGGAGGGATTTTCCGGCTTTTTACCAATGCAGACGCAGAAGGATCCCGACTCCCACCTCCCACGCTGCCTCTAGTTAGCCTCCTCCCCAGCTCAGACGCCTTGAGAGCAGAAGTTAGAACAAGATTCGTTGTAGGGGATTCTGGTTCCTC
Organism: Hyaena hyaena; assembly: GCF_003009895.1. NCBI lineage: Eukaryota > Metazoa > Chordata > Mammalia > Carnivora > Hyaenidae > Hyaena > Hyaena hyaena. The sequence goes on along the minus strand of NW_024080660.1, from coordinate 5,003,463 downwards.
GGACTGTAGCAAGCCTGGGAGAGGGTAGAGGCCACGGAGCAAATCATTACAAACAGCAAGAGGCGTAGTTATGCCCTGAGCACAAAGGGTGCATGGAGTGGACGACCGCCCAGGATGTGAGCTGTGGGGACTCGGTGTGTATCTCAGTGGGGGAAGTCAGCTCATTCTCTCTAAATGTATCCCGCCACGACCCACGGCCTGCAGGCGGATGGCTGAAGATGGAACGCTCTTTCTTCCTCAAGAAGCGGCGGGCAGACTTTGTGGCCGGCTCTGTGAGTGGACGGGTCGTAGTGGCCGGAGGACTTGGTAAGGATGGGGCTTATTCTGGTGCTGGTGGGCCCCGGGCACTGGGCACGAGCAGAAGTTAGTGGCTGCTTGCACACTGGCTGCCTACCCCTCTATCCCAAATAATTCAAAACCGCTTCTTCCTGGCTGGACTTCACAAATCCGCATAGGGGCCCCAGTGTGGTCTTTCTGTCCTCTTACACAGGGGAAAAATTGAGGCCAAGAGAGCACGAGGGATATGAGCTGCTAACTCGGTAACCCAGGCTTGCTGAGCACAGATCCCTGGGGCCCTGTCCGGGAATTCCCGGAGGCCAAAGCACGGGGGGGGGGGGGGGGGGGGGGATTCTCTGGTCCTCTTTCTCTGACCAGCGCTGCTCCCCGGACTCCCAGACATGCAAAGGGGCTCAATGTGAGCCAGCCCACAGGGGCAGTTTTTTAGTAAAAGGCAAAAGAGAGGCAGCAGTGGCTAGAAAGTTCTGGTAAAAGCAGAGTGGAGAAAGCAAGCCTTACTCTTGAGGAGATGGAAAGATGGAGAGAAGGCGAGAGGGGTAAAGTGGTTGCCCGACAAGAGCTTGGGCCCAGGGTAGGGAGGGCGCAGTTCTGCAGCCCAGGTGCTGGGGTCCCTTGGCTTCTGCTTGTGGATTCCAGAGGGAGGGAGGGAGGTGGGGGCACCGCGGGGCATAGATTGGGGGCTGGACTTCTCTCTAAGGTCCGGTTCCCTTGGCGCTTTCAGGGAACCAGCCCACTGTCCTGGAGACGGCAGAGGCGTTCCACCCCGGGAGGAACAGGTGGGAGGCCCTCCCCGCCATGCCCACGCCCCGCTGCGCCTGCTCCAGCATTGTCGTCAGGAACTGCCTCCTGGCCGTGGGGGGCGTCAACCAGGGTCTGAGCGACGCCGTGGAAGCCCTGTGTGTCGCCGACTCCTAGCTGTCCCCGGGCCCCGCACGTGGGCCCCAGACCAGATCAGCCCACCCTCGACAAGAGGAATGGTCTCGTCAAAGCAGTCTGGGCGACTTCCCTGATGCCAGCTCCCGTCAGCAGCTAGTGGGGTCAGGCCCTGGGGCTCTGAGTGACCTCCCTCCACCTCCAAACCCGACCAATCCCAGGAAATAGAAGAAGTCCCAAGGACTCAGCCAGCCTCTGGCTGGAGGCCCGCTGAACTCTGAGGAGAGGCCTCCCTTACTGCTCAGGCAGAGAAAGGCACGGAAGTACCTGCTACCTCCCCTTCCAGTGAGTTCCTCCCCCCTCCCCTGCCCGTGTCCAGGGTAGGAGGTGAGCAGGGCCGAAGACAACTGCTCTCTCCCCCCAGCTCTGAACTAGTTTGAGGGTCTCTTGGGATGGAAAACGGAGAAGGTCTGCACGGAGTCCCAAACCCGTCCCCGCTCCCGTGGTCTCCATCCCTCCCCATTTGGTGGCCAGCTGGGGGCCTGGCCTAGCCCTCATCCGCTCAGCAAGAATTGGCCTCGGAGCAGGGGCCGCCGAGCTGGAAGTCAGGTTCACGTTGACTGGTCCAGGCCAGCAGCCTCCGGGAAGGATCCGTGCCTCTCGGGTCCTTGATGGGAATGTGACGATGGGGATGGAGCAGATGCCCAGCCCAGGCTCTGCTTCCCGCTCCTCTCCTCACTCACTCTCCTTCCGCCACCCCTTCCTGGCCCTTTTGTCACCAATGGCCCCAAAGTGTTACTGTGCAAAACCTTCTCATGTACACTGTGGCATCCAAATCCACCAAGTCTGGATTAACTGCACTCTGGTTAACAGCAGCAGCACAACAATTAAAATCTATATTCCTATCCTCTCGGGCACCCGGTGCAGGGGTGGGGAGGACGGGTGTCATGATGGGTAGAGGGGGGACCCCGTGAAATAGCCCTGCTGACAGACTCAGACTAAATAGGGCCCCAGGCGACCAGGTATTGTCGGTTCTGCCTGCAAAGCACCGCCAGCCCGCCCGTCCCAGGCATCCCTTCCTCCTCAAGCACTGAGACTCCTCAGATGTGTAGGAAAGGCTGTGCTCGCCAGCTGACATCTTCGCGTCTGGCCTCGATTCACGCAGCTGGAGTTCCCTTACGTCTTGCCTGAAGTTGAATGGGGATTGCTCACCGACTTGATGCGAAGGACATGCCCCCTTTTAGCTTATAGAGCACCTCTTTCTGATTTCTGGTGATTTTTTAAAGCTGCGCCAGCACTGGGGCTACAAAGAAAAACTTGCCCTGCAAGGGTTGTGGGGGAGTCGGCGGCACTTCCTATGTGATGGTGTCGTTCGTTCTCAGGAGGCAGGAACAGAGGGAGCGCTTGTCCGGATCTCAGAGTCAAGAGGAGCCTCCTGGGGGAAGGGACTCTGCCCCTGGGTTTTCAAGGGACAGTAGGGGGTACTCTCTTTCTCAGGCCAGGTGCTGCCCCCTGCTGGCCCAGCCTTGCCTCCCCACCCCGGCTAGAGGCATCCTGTGGCTGTGGGTGCCCCCTGGTGAGCGGACTGGGAGGAGGGGGGTCTTCTATTGCTTCTGGACCCCCTGTATTTTTCAGTTTTTAGAAGAAGATCCTGGAGGAGCTACGGATCCTGTGAGGGATGGAATAGCATGTTAGGGGAGGCGCTCCAAAGTCCAGCCCTGGTCTGGTCTCCCCCTTCCACATTACTTCTGCGCTGTCCCCTTCCATCCTCCCAGAGAAGGCTGTTAACAAACAGCGGTCCCTCCCCCATTTCCAAGAAGCCGTGTGTGTGTGTGTGTGTGTGTGTGTGTGTGTGTGTGTGTGGCGGGAAGGGGCTTCCAAGCACACAAAAGGGTGCCAGATCTGTGGTGGGACCGAGGTATTTTTAAATGGTTGGAACCTCAGTGATATAGCCAATCTGAAAGAGGTCCTTCCCAGTATGAGAATGGGAGACTAGCCCCTTCTCTAGAACCGAGGAGGGCCACCAAGAGCTGGAGCTGCTATCTGCGGAGGACTTCCTTTGTGGAGGTCCATTCCGGGAGGACTTTGGGGATGCTTCACTGAGCTAGGGAAATAGGGGAGGTCCGTGGTAAACCAACTAGCTCAGGATCTGGGGTGAGATGGCCTGACTCCAGGCCTCACTCCTCCCCCTTCCTCCCCCCCCCCAAGGCTTTCCTGTCACCATCCCTCCCTGGAAATGTCCCTCCCCTCCTCTTTCTTCATATCCCAATCTGTATAACAAGAGTAATGATGATGCCATCTCACAAGTACTCCAGTCCTTACATCAACTCTATGAGGTAAGCAGTCTCCCATTTTGCTGATGAGAAAACTAAGGCTCTAAGAGGTGACATGACTTGTCCAAGGTCACAGCTAGTAAGTGACAGAGCCATGCCTGATTTCAAAAGTTGTGACCACAGCACCACTTTGCTTCGAATGAAATGGCACACAGAGAAGGCAAGGAAATCAGCCATGCCAGACTGTGTAAGGGGTTCCACAGGTGAAACCTGAAAAACTGGAAACTCTTTTCCGAGGAAGGGGTCTGGGGATTAACAAGGAAAGATTAGAAAGGGCTCCCTAATAGGAAGTGAGCATGGGGACGCCTGAGTGGCTCAGTCAGTTAAGCAGTGGACTCTTAAAAAAATTTTTTTTAATGTTTATTTTTGAGAGAGAGCGTGCGTGCGCAAGCAAGGGAAAGGTAGAGAGAGAGGGAGACACAGAACCTGAAGTAGGCTCCAGGTTGCAATCTTAGAAGGGAGACAAGGGACTAAATCTGCATTTGCATTTGATGAGATAAGTGTAGGGCCTTTGCTGGCACAATCCAGAGGTACCCCACCCATGGTGGCTAGAGAGTAGAGAACTGGGGGTGTCAGGGCAGCTTTCCAGAAAATCTCAAACTGTACTTTGAAAAAAGAAAGAGATCAGCCAGGCAGAGGAGGATGATCCCAGGCTTTGAAGGAAGAGAGATGGGTTCAAATCATGACTGTCGAGTGCTGATTGACTGTGGGTATGTTGTTAACCTCTCTGAATCTGTTTCCTTATTTGTAAAATGGGCAAAATAATTCCTCCTTATGAGATAAAGAGCCCCCTACTGGAAGTAAAATGATTCGTGTATATTAGGTGAGTAGCTGACTTACTGTTTTTATTGTTGTTGAGGGAGATGTAGGGGCATTCTCGAGCCAGCTGGGAGAAAGAGTTTGGCTTATTTGGGGTACAGCATGCACATTGCAGAGATTCTAGGGGCAGGTAATGCAGGCAGGGCAAATCAATAAAGGCCTCACGTATCTTGCTAAGGAATTTATCCATATGAGAAACGGGGAACAAATTAAGGATTTTAAACAGATGAGCATCATGATCAGATTCATGGGATATCCCAAGTTCCTCTTCTAAGGAAAATGAAGGAAATGAAATCGCCAAGGCACCATCTAAAACGAGAATCCTAGTTTGGGTTGGAGTCCTTAGAAAAATGTGGGGGCCAAGCTCACCGGGCCTTCTCCGGAGGAAGGTCCATCTGCTGGGCAACCAAACTCCAGGGAGGGTTGGGACCACAAAGAGTAAACAAGTCTCTCTCCTCCACTGCTTCATTTCCTCCAGATTTTCTTTCTAATAACCTCTTTCACTTGCGTTGGGCTTTCTGGCTGGCCGAGATCTTGCACGAGAGGTGGGGTAGGGTTCGCCGTTTGCAAGCCCACCTTACAGAAGAAACTGGGACCCAGAGTCACTGTGGCTGACCCAGGTGGCACAACTTGTAAGTAAAGGGAAGGAAATTCTAACCCAGCTCAGAGGTGTGCAAGACACCTCCGAGCTCTGCAGGAAGGTGAGTGGCAACAAAGGTCAGTCATCTTTCCTCGCCCCCAGGTGACTATAGACTGGACTGAAACCTTGAGGCCAAGGCCTCCAGCTCCAGAGAACTGGGATTATCCAATGGACGAGATCAAACACTTGCTACTTGCATAGGCAGGAGCTTCCTGTCGGAATTAAACAGCTCCAGAATTGATACTACTTTGGCAACACCCAGGCCAGAGCAAAGAAAGGGCGGGCACATAAAAGGACCCAGGCAGGTTGGGCAAGATAAAAGGTGCCGTTTGTGTTGGCTTCCTAAGCCTGCCCAGACAAAATACCGTAAACTGGTGTCTTAAAGCAACAGAAATGGATTCTCTCACAGTTCTAGAAATCTGAAGTCAAGGAAGGGGGCTTCCTCGCTTCTTCCTAGCTCCTAGTGGCTCCAGAAATCCTTGGTGTTCCTTGGCTTGTGGTCACATGACTCCAACCTCTGCGTCTGTCTCCACGGCCTTCTCTCCTGGATGTCTGTGCCCACATTTCTCTCATCCTGTAAGAGCATCAGTCACTGGCTTAGGGCTGTCCTAATCCAGTAGGACCTCGTAACTTGATTATATCTGCAAAGACCATCTTTCCTAAAAAAGTCACATTCACAAATACCAGGGAGGTCAACATACCTTTTGGGGAGTTCTGACTCAACTCAGTGGAGGCCGTGGATGGATGAGTGAGGCAGGAAGAGCAAGACTCCCCTGAAGACTGAGCTAATCTAGGAAAGCCTCCTGGAGGATCCTGCTGTTATAACTGGCTCTCAAGGGGAGGGAGACTTGGGGTGCCAAGTGCACCCAGCAGTGGGGAGTGGTGTGAAAAGAGGTCACGAGGCAAGGTGGAGTCTGTGCAGACCTCGAACGGCAGATCGATGTCTCAGGAAGGGTTTGGAGAAGGTCACCTTAAGTGCGATGCCTGGCCCATTCCCACCCACAGTGCAAGGAGTGACAGGGCCGAAGAGCTGGCCTCTGGAGAGAGGATGACAGGCCAGCTGGCTGCAAGGGCAAAATGTTTCCAGTGCCCCCTGTTAACTCAATCACGGTCTGCATTCTCCATCATGAGATGGCTTTTGTTTTAATGGTTTAACTGATGGGCTATTTTCCCCAATATCCCAGTTCCGCTGTGCTCCCCAGGGAGCTGCGGACCCGGCTCAAAGAACCCCCAGCACCCATGTTCCTAATGGCACAAAGCAGAGCACCAAGAAGCCACTGTCTGCAGCCCAGAGGCCAATGTGTGCCTCTTCCCAAGAGTAAGCCCTCGGTAGATCAAGTGCAGTCGGCATTTCGTGCCAGCAGAGTTTCTTGAGACTTCACCCCGCATGCCGTGGGCCGGCCAGCCCCCTGGCACACATACCACACACGCTTCGTGTTCACAGACCCCTCACACACAGACACTCGTATTTATCTCACACACCCCCATGCCGTTCGCTCTTGCACAGACACACCTTCCATGCACATTTGTATATTCACACTCACATAATCATCATCGTGCTCATACAACTCACACGCCTCATTTTCATGCTTCACGCTTTCCGCCTCTCTTACAGCATACCTCACATTTCCACGTGTGGGGCACACACACACACCTAACACACTTACCCAGTCACAGCTCACACCTATATGTAGATCTGTTTGCACACATGTATATGCTCTCACACTTTACACACACTCACACTGTCACACACACACTTGGTGCAGATGCCCAGGCTCAGAATCCCTTTATATTTTTTTTTTACTGTTTTTTTTTAATGTTTTATTTATTTCTGAGAGAGGGAGAGAGACAGCATGAGCAGGGGAGGGTCAGAGAGAGTCGGAGATACAGAACCCAAAACAGGCTTCCAGGCTCTGAGCTAGCTGTCAGCACAGAGCCCGACGCGGGGCTCGAACCAACGAACCGTGAGATCATGACCTGAGCCGAAGCTGGACGCTTAACCGACTGAGCCACCCAGGCACCCCCTTTATCATTTTTTAACTTGTATTTTTTAAATGTTTATTTATTTATTCTGAGAGAGAGAGAGAGAGCACAAGCTGGGGAGGAGCAGAGAGAGAGGCAGAGGATCAGAAGTGGGCTCTGAGCTGTCCATGCAGAGCCCGATGCGGGGCTCCAATTTACAAACTATGAGCTGCAGTCAGATGCCCAACCCGACTGAGCCACCCAGGCGCCCCCTCTCAGAATCCTTTTAATGTGGAGGGTGAGTGGCTGCAACATCAGGCTGACTTCTCCAGGCCAGGGTCCCCTGTGCCTATGTCTCTTCCTGACCCTGCGCAGGTTTGCCGTAAAGACTGGAGGGCCTCTTGCACCCTCATACTGCACTCTGGGGGCAGTCTGTTCTACAGGTGGGGACACTGTAGAACAAGTGTCATGAGCCCTGGAAATGGGGAACCCGGTCCTTCTCACTTTTCCTCATGGACTCAGCACCTAGTTCGTGCCTGGCACAGGGCCAGCCCAGGACTGGAGGCTGGGGTGAGTTTGGGGGATGGTTCCTTTAGGGGAAGAACTGGGAACCCTTTCCTAGAGGCCCATCCTGACTCCTGAGACAGTTCTCTTGTTTTTCATGCAAAATCTCCTCCAAAGAGAAAATATTTGTCAGATGACTCAGAGGGTCAATGGGGTGAGGGACTGGAGGCAGGAAAGTGTCTGAAGACTTAATGCCTGAGGTGACACCTAGAACTGATAAGTTTTCTAGGTGGTTCCGAGAGAAGTCTGTCTCCTTCCAGCGTCCTTCCACCCTCCACACTGCTGCAATGTGGACACAGGGGGGGTGAGAACCCCCAGGCTTGCAGCGGGTGGCCTGCTTGGACTCCAGCTGGGCTGTCCTCTGGCCAGCCTCACCCGGAAGGGTGTGGCTGTGCCCTCGGGGCACTGTCTCCCAAGGTGGCCTGCCCTGCCCTCCTTTTCTGGAGACGAGGAGGACTTTGGAGCACCCTCCCTCCCATTCAATAGAAAATGTGCAACTCACATTCTTAAGGAAATTTGTAAGGGAATAGTAATTTACAAATCCCTTTCTCAGGCTCCCCTATCCAAATCCAGCGTTCCCATCCATGCAAGAAGGGGACTAGATCGGAGCTGCCCTTCTAACTTGGTCTTTGTTCAGCTCAGACCTCTGCTTCCAATGCCTGCAGGAAGCCAGCTCAGCCCTGGTGACAGATGACCACCCCGCCTTCGCTCTTCTCCTCCGCATGTCCCTTGGGTGGCCTCTCCTCCATTCCTGTGGCCACCGACCGCCTGGGCTCACACGCTCATCCTCCTGCATAAGGACCTCGTCACAGCCTCCCCTGTGGCTGTGGCGCCCATCACTCTCCTCCAGCCCACCTGCCACATCAGTGCTAGAGCCCCCGCACTTCCAGAAATCCTTCTCATTGGGGTGTCTGGGGGGCTCAGTCACTTGAGCATCTGCCTCTTGATTTCGGTTCAGGTCATAATCTCCTAGTTCGTGGGAATCGAACACCATGATGGGCTCTGCGCTGACAGCATGGACCTCCTTGGGATTCCCTTTCTCCCTCTCTCTCTACCCCTCCCCTGCTTACATGAGCTCTCTCTCTCTCTCCCCCTCTAAATAAATAAATAAATAAATAAATTTTAAAAATGAAATCTTTCTCATCTCCAAATCCAGGTGTCCTTACAGAGCTTAATACCCCCTCACAGCTCTCCCAGCCCTTCGCGTGCTTTCCAGCCTCAGTCTGGGCCTCTGAGCCCCTTCACAATGGTCCCACCTTCCTGCTTCCCCTCCTGGCCTCTGCAGAGGGTCCCTGTCCCTTGTGTACCTGGTGAATTCAGCTACCATCTCCACACAGCACCCCCATACACAAAGCTTTCTAGATTCTGCTTAGGACCATGACAATGCCATTCACCCTCAGAGGTCCAGAGCATCACAGGGTGCTGGGTACACAGTGTCTAAATGTATAGCAGATAATTGAATACAATAGATGTGTAGCAGACAACTGAGTTGAATGAAGCCAGAAATCAAAGAGCCCAGAGACAACACCAGCTTTGAGAGTAACCTTTACAACTCTCCCTCTTCCTCTGAGCCCATCCACAGCCTGTGGCTGGCACAAAGAATCCAATCTGGGAAATCAGCAGTATTTCAAACCCCCTTGCTGAGGGACTGGGTCCCCTCTTCCTTTGCAGCCGGCATTCCTGACCAGAGGAATAGGTCAGGATTGGGCCTTTCCTAAGCCGTGGGTGACAGCCAGTCTATTAATCCAGGCTTGTGATAACAGCCCCCAGCACCAGATTGTGCTAATGTCGTTCAGGGCCAAGAGAAATGCTGGCTCTCGCCTTCCCTTACCAAGGGTCAGGAGCTGGTGACCAGGCTCAAGAATGTGCTTTGCTTGGGGTTTACATTCCAGGATCAGCTTGAGGCCAAAGCTCAGGTTGCCAGGGGGAGCCAGGCACGGGGCAGGGAGGTGGCACCCGGCAGCCCTCTTGGGCATACCTCCCACGCCCTAACCTGCCTGGTCCTCCGTGGACCTCCATGAGTGCAGGGTGGCAACAGTGGAGGCAGGGCCAGGAGGAGGGAACACTCAGCCCCTTGAAGGGAGCAGCATTTCAGTGAGTATGAAGTACTGAACTCTGAGTCACAGTACCTACCACCATAAATGTCCAGCCACTGGGGAGCCTTTAACAGTGTTCGAAGAGCCTCCCTGTTCCGGGTCTCCTTTAACCAATTCTTTCTCCAAAGAAAATGAGGTGTAACAGGGCGCCTGGGTGGCTCAGTCGGTGAAGCGTCCCACTTCAGCTCAGTCATGATCTCACGGTTCGTGAGTTCAACCCCTATGTCAGGCTCTGTGCTAACAGCTCAGGATTCTGTGTCTCCCTCCCTCTCTGCCCCTCCCCTGCTCACGCTCTCTCTCTCTCTCTTTCAAAATTAATAAACATTAAAAAAAAAAAAAAAAGAAAGAAAGAAAATGAAGTGTAGGGAAACTGAGCACCAGCCCCAGGTTGTGTGGCCAGCTAAGGGTAGAGCTAGGTGTAAAACCCCTTTCTCTGACTTCCTTTCTAGGGCTCATGGACCCCTGGCTTCATGTACATTGACAGCCTCTATATCCCAGAATCCTCTAGCTAAGGCCCTGACTTCACAGAGTCAGTGAAGGATCAACAGTGGATATGAAAGTGTTGACCTTATAAAGATGAGGACTTATGTCTTACGTCCCATCTCAGTCCACAATCTCAGATGTCTAAGGCAATAGCACAGTGGAATTAGTCAGCGGAAAGTACCTGGGGACTCTAGGTGCCCAGTGGATGACTCCTATGAAAATTTTTACCCCGGTCATGAGCACAGGCACCTCTCACCCTGCCTGCAACCTCACACCATGGGAGTTACACAGCCTCAGACACTGAGAACAGGACATAGAAATGAGGGGCAGCAAAAGAGAAAGGTCATTTCAGTTTGCCATTAACAACAGGGTAAGAAGACCCTTTTCAAATCACTGCCTAGAAGCCCTGGACTAAGTCTACACAAACAGCCACCCACTCCACCTCCCAACTCTTAGAATATCCCTGTTCTGGCTAGAACACCACACCAAGAGTAGTTCTCTGGCCCTTCCCTTTCTCCCCCAAGTCTGGCTCCCGCCTCTCCCTTCCCCAACACAGAGCTTCTGCCTAGGGCAGTTTCAATGACCACTTCCTAGCTCTTAACTTATCTTAACAGTCCCGTGTCCCAGATCAGATCAGCTGTAACTCAGGGAGTCTGATAAGCCCCTTACTGCCTTAGTGCGCGCAAGCGCGCAAGCGCACACACACACATGGATCTCTGCCACAGTTGGAGGGAGAGGACTTGAGAGAACCAGGGCTCAGTAAAACCCCAAGCAAATGTAGGAAATCATCAGTCTGCCACCTTCACCTCCTGTTTCGCCCCCACAGAAAGCCCACAAGACAAGTATGAGGCACATTTCAAGTTGAGTAAAGTATGACATAGAGAAGCATAGTCTACTGGACACTCTGGGCAAATCAACTATTCTCTCTAAGCTGAAGTATGACGACTAAGAGTGCTGTTTCTGCAGTATGGATATTCCTCAAGAAAAAAAAAATTAAAAATAAAACTACCCTATGACCCAGCAATTGCACTACTAGGGATTTATCCAAGAGATACAGGTGTGCTGTTTCAAAGGAGCACATGCACCCCAATGTTTACAGCAGTGCTATCAACAATTGCCAAAGTATGGGAAGAGCCAAAATGTCCATCAACGGATGAATGGATAAAGAAGATGTGCTACATGTATACAATGGAGTCGGTAATCACAAAGAACGAAATCCTGCCATTTGCAACTATGTGGATGGAACTAGAAGGTATTATGCTAAGAGAAATCAGTCAGCCAGAGAAAGACAAATATCATATGACTTCACCCATATGAGGAATTTAAGATCCAAAACAGATGAACATAAGGGAAGAGAAGCAAAAGTAATGTAAAAACAAGGAGGGGGGCAAAACGTAAGAGACTCATAAATACAGAGAACATTCTGAGGGTTGCTGGAGGTGTGGGTGGGGGGATGGGCTGAATGGGTGAGGGGCATCAAGAAAGCCACTTGTTGGGATGAACACTGGGTGTTATACATAGGGGATGAATCACTGGAATCTACTGAAATCATTATTGCACTGTATGCTAACTCACTTGAATGTAAGTCAATCAATCAACCAATCAATAAAAAGAATGCTGTTTCTGAAGGCAGACCGCCTGGGCTCCAATCTGGTCCCATTACTTGCCAGCTTTGTGACACTGCAGTTCTTGAATTCCTCTGTCTCTGTTTCCCTCATCTGTGTCATAGGGAAAATCACCTACTTCACAGAGTTGTGGTGAGGATGGACCTCATTTATGCAGTGGCCAGCATACAGAGTGTTAGCTGTGTATAAAAGACAACAATTCTTGCTCACAGAGTTGCCAAGAGATGAGAGATAGTCATAGCCAGTGAGTGGCAGGGCGGAGCAGAGCCTGGAGCCTGGGTTGCCAGATTCCTGAGCCAAAACATCATTCCAGGCTGGGGGTGCGAAAGGGGTGGAGCCCCTGAATGTCTCGTAGTGATGGAATGATCTCCCAGCGGGGCAAAAGAATGGGAATGACTAAGATTTCAAATCTGTCCTTCCTTAGACATTACAGAGGAGTCACAGCAAAGGTGAAATGGAACTCAGAGCTCACTTATTCAAATCCCTTTCTAAAGATGAGGAAACTTCCTCAAGAGAGAAAGCCCTTGGCCATGACTGCAGTGGGAGGGTTGGTGGTGAAAAAAGGAGCTGGAACCCAGGACCCCTGACTTTTCATCTGGATGAGCTTTCCCTGCCACTCCAGGCAGGGGACAGGCAAGCTATCTGATTTAGGGACAAGAGCTAGGGTCAAGTCCCTCTCAGGCCTAATCTGTGAAGAACATTTCATTTCCCATTATAATCCATCAATCTGGGGACTGCTTTCAGTGCTTGCTGCACACACACCACCCAGGCTCCTGGTAAGCTTACAGAATTGAGATTGTGAGCAGCTCACTATTCCATCTTGTATTTCCAGAGCCCATTTGGGCACCACAAAGCAATGCCATCCTTAGAAACTCGGGATACGGAGCGAAATAAGTCAGGCAGAGAAGGACAAATATCCTATGTTTGCACATATAGGAGGATTAGGAGGAACTTAACAGAGGACCAAGGGGGAGAAGAAGGGGGGAAATGGTGGGGGAAAGGGAGAGAGGCAAANTTTGTGATTAACTGTTTTATGTATTTAGGTGCTCTTATATTTGGTGTGTAGACATTTATAATTGTTAGCTCTTCCTGATGGATAGACCCTGTAATTTTTATATAATGGCCTTCTTCATCCCTTGTTACTGTCTTTACTTTAAAGTCCAGATTGTCTGATATAATTAATTGTCTTCTAAATCACTTATTCTCCTTTCTGCCTCTTCAATCCGTGCATTGGATGCCTCCTTTTTTATTTTGCATCTCATTTATAGCATTTTTTTAATTCATCACAACTATTTTTAAGCTCCATAGTCTTTGTAGCTATAGTTTCTCTGATGTCTTCCATGAAAGCTTTTTCTTGATTTCCAGTAGCATAATAGATATTTCTCCTTCCCCTTACTTTCAATCTGAAGGTGTCTTACAGTTTAAAATAAGTTTCTTGTAGACAGCAAATATATGAATTTTGTTTTTTTATCCATTCTCCTATCCTATGTCTCTTATTGGAGCATTTAGTCCGTTTACATTCAGTGTTATTATTGAAATATATGGGTTTAGATTCAGAGTGTCCTTTGTCGGATTTATGCTTGAGGTGGTGTCTCTGGTATCTTGCATTCCTTGCAAAATTTCCCTCAGAGAGTCCCCCTCAGGATTTCTTGTAGGGCTGGTTTAGTGGTGACGTTTTTTGTTTATTTGGAAAGACTTCATCTCTCCTTCTATTCTGAATGACAGGCATGCTGGATAGAGGATTCTTGGCTGCATATTTTTTTCTGTTCATCACATTGAAGATTTCCTGCCATTCCTTTCTTGCCTGCCAAGTTTTAGTAGATAGGTCTGTCACCACTCTAATAGGTTTCCCTTTGTATGTTAGGGCCCTTTTATCCCTAGCTGCTTTCAGAATTCTCTCTTTGTCCTTATATTTTGCCAGTTTCACTGTGATATGTCGTGCAGAAGATCAATTCAAGTTACGTCTGAGGGGAGTTCTCTGTGCCTCTTGGATTTCAACATCTGTTTTCTTCTTGGGGAAGTTCTCTGCTATAATTTGTTCTAGGACTCCTTCAGTGCCTTTCCCTTTCTCTTCCTCTTCTGGAATTCCTATGATACAGATATTATTCCGTTTGATTGTATTGCTGAGCTCTCGAACTCTCCTTTCATGTTCCTGTATCAGTTTCTCTCTCTTTTTCTCAGCTTCCTCTTTTTCTTTTTTTTTAATTTTTATTTATTTCTAGGAGAGAGAGAGAGCGTGAGCAGGGGATGGTCAGAGAGAGAGGAAGACACAGATTCTGAAATAGGCTCCAGGCTCCGAGCTGGCAGTCAGCACAGAGCCCGACGCGGGGCTCGAACCCACGAACCGTGAGATCATGACTTAAGCGAAAGTCGGATGCTTAACCGACTAAGCCACCCAGGCGCCCCTCGGAAGGCCACTTCTAACACACAGTTCCTATCCAGACAGTTCCACCAGCCCCTGAGAGGGGAAGGTCAGCACCTTCAAAGCCATATTATTCACTATCTGGGGGTGACTGTGAGCTGTATCCTGTCCTTGGAGCTCCGAGGGGAGAAAATATAGTGGTTGGGGTCTCAGGTTGGAAGGGCATGATGAGCCGGGCCCTCCAGCCTACAGTAGCTCTTTTCCCAAAGAAAAGGAAAGACAGGCTCAGACACCAATACTGAGATAAATACCAAGGGAGGGAATGCTCTAGGGCCTGGGAGCCCTCCTAAAGCTCATCAGATCCAGAGAGTGCTTGGCTGGTCCTTTTCTGCTCTCCTTCCCCATCCTCCCCACCCCCCAAACTCAGCATCTCCTCCTCTCATCCACCCTGACCCCATCCCTGAAGGTCTTTCCTCATACTTCTTCCTTCGAGGCCCACCTGACCCCTCCCTCAAACCCCTGAGCCAGAGTAAGACCCACACTTTCAGCCTCACATGGCACCTGCACTTTTCTTGAGGACCTTCCCACTATCTGCCTCGGGTTATACAGTAAATTGTGCATTTACCTTATTTCACTTACTAAACCATATACTTCCTGAGAGTGGAGAGCTAGTTCTTAGTCACCCCTCAAGGCTCATCTTAGAGGTGCTTCTTTTTCAAAAGAAATGCTTTACCCCACCCCCAAAACATGGCTTTGGTGTCCCTCACCTGCTCTCCTACCAGCACCCTGCCCCCCACACCCCTCAGAAGTCCTTACTCTGAGCCACATTAACATCTGTGTTTACTAGTCTAGACACACACACACGCATGCACACAGGTTGTGAAGTGTGTAGGCACTGGCTTAGACACTTGTTTCTCTTTTTTTTAATTTTTTAATGTTTTATTTATTTCTGAGAGAGAGAGAGGCAGCGTGAGCAGGGGAGGGTCAGAGAGAGAGGGAGATACAGAATCTGAAGACAGGATCCAGGCTCTGAGCTAGCCGTCAGCACAGGGCCCGTCGCGGGGCTCAAACCCACGAACCGTGAGATAATGACCTGAGCCAAAGTCAGACGCTTAACTGACTGAGGCCCCCAGGCACCCCTAGCTGCTTGTTTCTAATTGCTTGCCCAGTGTGGCATCTGGTAGGCCCAAAGAATGGTTATTCCCAGAGCCCTTCCTTCAGACAGTGATCAGTGATGGGAAGTGGGGATGGGATGGTGGGGAGGCAGGATTGACATGGCTTAGCTCGGCCCAGCTTTCCCGCCACATCCGATCACATGAGCCTGGAATGTCCTAACCATCTGAAGCGGCCAAGGCCTCTGACATAATTCCTGTCAGGGAATTCTCACTTTGCTGCAACAGGGACCAGGTCTCCCTTTAAGGAATTTGAGAGCTGAGTTTCGGCAGTGAAGCTCATTTCCGAGTCGCAAGCTGTTCCGGCTCTGTCTGAGTCTGTGTCTGCCTCCTTTGCCTGTCTCTGTGGACAGACAGCAGCCAGGCCCACTCATCACTACTGTCGTGTCCTCCCCCGGGGGCCATCAGGCTGCACCTGGCTGGAACAGGGCAGATCTCTTTTCTCTGGGGTCTTTGTTCATGCCTGGCTTGCCCCCTAAACAGGGATTTACATTCTGGTCAAAGGAAGCCGAAGTGGGGTGGGGAGGACCCAGGAGATGCAGGAGGTCGATTCCCCAATGGCCATGGCCAGGTCACTGGTGGTGGAGGAAAATCAATCATCTATAGATGCTTTCACTTTAGTCTTTGAATTACATTGCACCTATGTCCCTTTGGTTCATAAGCATCCATCGAGTGCCTTTTGGCGGGGGGTAGCAATACACTAGCTGTCTTGGAGCCTTAAAAGGCCCTGTCTCTGAGAGCTGCCCCTGACCGACCTCCTCCTGTCCGGGTTCAGGGCTCTGTCCTGTCATACACCCCAAGGGCATTCCGTTCCTCTCCCATTTTGAACACATCTTCCTCTGGCTAGGACTTGCTTGTTTATTTCTCACTAAGCTAAGAATTGTCTGAGGGTAGAAACCATGTCCATCTTGTCACCATCATGTATATCCACAGGCCCAGCACCTAGTGGGCACCATTATTCGTAGAGTGAATGATTATTGTGATTAGTAAAAGGCCACAGAACTGGCTGATGACAGCAGGACTAGAACTCAGGTCTTCCAATACTCGGCCCTGTGCTTCCTCTAATCCTACCTGTGCTTCCTCTTAAGAACTCTAATCCATCTGGATGGTCCCAACTAGCTGGGCCCCCAGGATAGATGGAAACAGCAGGTCAAGAGAACTGCTACCTCGGCCTTGCTCTGTTTTCTCAGATGATTCAGAGCAAGAAGGGAGGGAGGTAGAGGGAAGAATGCCAAATTGGCTACCACCTCCTGTGGCCCCCCAGATTTGGGGAAGGGAGGTTGCTTTCCTGCCTAAGTGGATCCTCTCCAGCTACAAAGGATGCATTCTCCATCCCTAACTAATACTAGAAAGGATCAAAGGATCAGTGGAAGTAGGAAAGTGGGCAGACACTAAATGCAAAATTCAGTCACTGGGGATGTAGTCCTTCTTGATCTTTAGCATGTCCTGAATACACAATCCTCCTGTTGCGGGGCAGGGGTGGCGTAGGGGGGGTTTGCGGCTCTGAATCCCAGCTCTGCCATATTCTCACCAGCTGTATGGACTTTGGCAAGATGAGACCCACTTCAAAATATTGGGTTAGCATGAAGACTCAAAGGGAAATGTCTCTTTCTCCCTATTCCTCTTTGCACTTAGAGGAAGGAGGACTGACTATGGGTAGTTTCTTTTCATTATAAATGATTGTGCTCCAGGCCTTAAACACCAAGCCAAATCTCATGACCTACCACCAGTCCTCCTGGCTCTGCAATCACAGAGAGGAAAACTTTAAGGGGGCAGCTGTATACAGAGTTAGGAAACACAAGTTAAAATAATAGGACGGTAATGGATTTTTCAAATGGATGAGTGTTTCCCTTTGTCTGCTCCAGCTCCTTCCAGAGCTTCATAAATACCTCTATGTCTTGAAGGAGCCACTCAGCCCTAGAAGCCTTCTCTGATGAAGAGATAAGAACTTTCCAGAACCACGTTTCTGGGATACAATTAAAGTTAATCTAACTGAAGGCAGGTGGAGGGAGAGCCCTGGGAGAGCTCTCCACTAGCCCTCCCACTTGGCTGAACTCAGCCTCCATCTCTCTCCATTCCCCTCCACCCCCAACGGTTTTAAAGAAGTGGTCCGGGGATTTCATAGATTTTGGCTTGAGAGATGCCAATTACTCAGATGGAGAAATACTTTGGTGACATCTAGTACTGTCAGATTACCCCTTCGTAACAGAGAACACAGTGCAGTGGAAGGACAACAGGTGGCTCTAAGCAGGACAGAGTGCCACTCAGAAGCAAGAGCAGTTGCAGGGTCCTTCAAAAGTTCCAGATCCCAGTAGTACCATCCCGCCAAGCAGCCCCCACTGAGGTCTCCTAGCCCCCGGCCCAGGTGGGCGGGGCTCCCTTGACACCTTTCCCAGACTGGACTGGGGGAGGAGCCGGGGCCGAAGGCGCGGACGAGCCAATGCGGGCGGTTCTGGTCACACACAGCCCCCGAGGAGGCCAATGGGCGCGAAGGGGGGCGGGGCCAGGGCCTCCGGCTCTAAGCGTTTATAACAACTTGGAACGCGGCGACTTGCCGCGCGTTCTCCGGCGGCCGCGGGTTCCCAACGCTGGTGCGGGACGTGTGCCCCGGGCTCTACCTCTCCCCGCGCAGCACGTTCCCCCTCCGCCCTCGCTTACCTTCTGGCCTCCATGGAGCCGTTGGCTTTCCCCCGGCGGCCCGGCCCGGTTCCCTCGGCGGCCGCTGCCGCCCCGGCCACTGAGCTCGTCCGGCCCCTGCCCGACGGGCTCATCAAGTCGCCTAAGCCGCAGATGAAGAAGCAGGCAGTGAAGCGGCACCACCACAAGCACAACCTGCGCCACCGCTACGAATTCCTCGAGACATTGGGCAAGGGTACCTACGGGAAGGTGAAGAAGGCGCGGGAGAGCTCGGGGCGCTTGGTAAGTGCGGCTCCCTCTCGTGGCGCGGGGCGGGCGGGCTCGGGACTCGTCCGCGGGCGGTGAGAGACGGAGGCTGGGCCGGAGGCTAGTGCCTTCCTCGGTGGGGTGGCCAGTATTTAGTCTCTTTGCCATGCTGAGGGTGTGTGTGTGTGTGTGTGTGTGTGTAGTGGGGTCGGGGGTTATCCATTGCAGATACGTCTGCCCATGACTGTAGGGACAATGGTCGTAGACCCGAGAATCCCAACACTTGCCCGCATACGATGTTTGCCCAATAAGTGAGGAGGACTATTGCTGCAGGGTGCATGAAGGATAGTGCCCTATCTTGAGATGAGAAAACCCCTAAAGGAGATGAGATTTAAGTTGAATTTTGCTTGGAGCAGCCTATCCGAAAGAGTGAAATAGGAAGAGGAAGTAGAAGGTGCCAGCTCATAGTATGGATTTAGTAAATGAGAGTGTGTGGTTGAATGAATGTATGAGGTCCAGTTTCTCCACTCAGTTCTTATAATCTGGCCACCCAGCATACCGTGGCCATCTGCACTGGTGGGGGGCAAGTAAGCCTGACACTTAGGTCCTTTCCGGCTCTAAAACGACTCAGAGTTTCATGAGGATGCGTTTTTTTATTCTGGGAAATGTGAAACCAGGCTCTGGTGTAAAGACTACTGTGTCCCAAGATACCTTTGGGTGAGGGGCCTTTGCAGAAACACGTCTAGTTAATTTGCGGGTGGAGGTGGGTGGGTATAGGCAGTAGAAGTAGTAGTATTAGTAGTAGTAATCTGTGAGACGTTGAACATCTCTCTATACCATTTCCCCTTCAGCAAAGACAAACAAACAAAAAATCCCACAGCCTCCCTCACAAGCTGCTATTAGAATTGGATGGGATACAAATGTGACTTTATTATTTTTTTAATAGTTTATTGTCAAGTTGGTTTCCATATAACCCCCAGTGCTCATCCCCACAAGTGCCTTCCTCCATGCCCATCACCCCCCCATCCCTTCTCCCCCACTCCCATCAGCCCTCAGTTTGTTCTCAGCATTCAAGAGTCTCTCATGGTTTGCCTCCCTCCCTCCCTCCCCCCAACTATTTTTCCCCTTCTCCTCCCCCGTGTTCCTCCATTAAGTACAAATGTGACTTTAAATTGATCCTGATACATAGAAGTTGCAGTCAGAACTGATACTTCTATCTGGAAAGGCAAGCCCTGGAAGGGTAGCAAGTTGGCCAGAAGTTAGTTAACAAACTTGCACTTAACATGCTTAGGAATCCCCTTGGGTGCTGCTTTTAAAATACTTATTCTCTGGTTCCACTTCTAGAGGATTCTATTCCAGAGGTCTAGGATGGGGCCAGATACTTGCATCCTAGCAAGCTTTTTAGGGCAGGTGGTCTAGGGACCAGCTATTTTGCACATTCAAGTGGGTACTGGTTATGAGATGTGCATGCGTGTGTGTTTGCCCATGTGTCTGCGGTTGGCCCTATTGGCTGTGGGAGCAGTCACCTCCCCAGATTGTTTGCTTTTGCAGCCAGTAACTGGTTTGAAATTCAAGAAGTCATTTCATTGGTGAAGGAGAGTGGATGCTGGAGAAAGGGAGTGGATTATGGCCTCATCAATAGGACCGAGTATGTTTTTCCTGCTAAGGCCTGGCGCTGTCCCCAGTTGCCTGCTGCCAGGTTACAGCTATTGGGCAATCATGTACTTCCTGGCTTTCCTTTTCTTTCTCTTTCTATAAAGTGTGAGGGCCCGGTGAGGCTCCAGGGTTGAGAGACTGCTGGGTTCAGGCTTTGTCAGGCACTCAGCTGGAAAATAGCTGCTCGACGCATGTGCCTCTTGTTGAAAGACAGATTGGGCTGGGGGACTGGGGTAGCCCAGAAACTGGGAAACTGAGACTGAAGTTGAGATCCCATCAGACGTTTGACCTGGGTCACCGTATGTGCGTGTGTGTGTGGTGTGTGTCTGTGTGAGAGATCATTGATTCTGGAATGAGATAAATCAGCTTTCAGTTTTCAAACCTCAAGGCTGAAACAGGGACTCCAGCTCTTATTACATCAGAACAGAGAGAATTCAGAAGGTACTCCCTGGCTTCCTGCCTCTGGTGGTGCACAGGGACCCAAGGTCATTAGGAGTGGGCCTGCCTTGAAAGTCCCTGATCCACAGACCACCCTGTACTTCTACTGGGAACGCACTCAGAGTCTCCCTCCTTCTTGGATTGGAGCTGCCTGCTGTGCTAGTGGTTTCTCCGTTTTGGTGAGGCGTCATCTCCCCCACTCCACTCCCATCCCTGCCTCTTCACTGTCCTCCCTTAAGAGAGACTGACCTGGTGCCTCAGGATCTTCTGTGGAGGAGAAGGGCACGGGACTGGCTCAGTTCGTGAGCTAGATTCAGAGCAAAGCCTGCTGGGCGACTCCAATCCCAATATTCTCTCTCCCTTTCTAGCATACTTCTCCTTCCCAACCTATGTAGATGAGATTCTTATCAGGGGCCAGATGAAACTGTCCAGGGGGAGGGGGGAGGGGCAGGGCTAATGGCTACTCCAGGAGGGCATCAAAGGAAAAACAAATATTTGCCCTGGGTCTTCTAGTCTCCGAGCGCATTCCTGGTATCCAAATGACATTTCCTCCTGTGACTCTCCCAGCTCCCCTGACCACCCCTACCCCCAAAAGAAAAACACCTGCTCGGGGCCCTGGAATGGTAGAGTCCACCAAAGCCTTTGGGGTGATCTGCATGGCAGTCTTCTCTCCAAGGGGTGCCATGAAGAGCCTTAGGGGAGTCCAAGTGGATAGCCATCTGGGACAGAGGCTTGTGTGTCTTGTATGTCCTGGACTACTGCATGGCATTTCAAAACGTTTGAAAATGACTGAGCTGGTTTGTTTCCTTCATTGACAGTTGGGGAAACTGAGGCCAGAGAGAGGATGGGGTTTGTCCTGTGGCTGGTTAATGGCATGCCTGCGACGCAGGCTCCTGACTTGACCACCCCAGGCCATGGATGACCAACAGGGAGTCTCGGACTGCGAGATGGCCTTGAGCTGAGCCTGGGCTTGCCTCAGCGTGCTCTGTCACTCCAGTAGCTGGCCCCGGCCGCCTTCCCCAGAGCTCCAGGCGGTGCTGAGGCTGGGAAGAGTCACTGGGAAATAACTCCCACCCCCACCCATGCTGACTGTGTTGAGGGATCGCGGATGGGTGAACTACTGTACGTTCCTGGGTTTTACCTCGTCAGGAAGGCTGGGCAGCTCAGACTCAAGACTGTAAGGGTCAGACTCTCTCGCTTACCAGCTATGTGACCTCTCTATATCTCTGTTTCCTCGTCTGTCAATGAAGGAATCAGACCATATAGTGGGGATTATAATAATTCCTGCCTCGTGGAGTTCTCGGGGGGTTACATAAGATAATATATGGAAAGTGCTCAGTGCAGCCGCTGATGCACACAGTGCTATTATCCCAGCGAGGCTGGCTCTGCTTGGCCCTGCCCTCTCCTGGGATACCCCATCCTGGGTCTGTCCTGCCCCGAGCCGGAGAATGGGTCGTGCCGAGCTTCCCTAAGCCAAACTACTTTGGTCTTTGCTTTGTTCAAAGTCCTCTCCTTTAGCCTCTGCTCCCAGAGGAGGGCTCTGCCTGGCCAGCCGCCCGAGGCCTCTTGTGTGTGACGCTGCCCTCCCAGCTCCTCCCGCACCTGCCTGCTCAGCAGCAGGGAGGGAGGCTCCGGCTGCCGGCGACTCTTGTCCTTGGGCTTTGGCCAAACCACACAAGAGGGCTGAGCAGGGAAGCGCCTTCCCTGACAACCTGGCAGAGTGAGCAGGAGGGTGGCAAGGAGGGGGCGGGCAAGGCACAGGGTTTGGGGAGGCGGCTCGAGCTCCCCTCGTGCCGGGAGCCCGTTCCTGCTCCCCGCCTGGTCCTCTGGCAGGCCTGGTGAGGTGGTGAGCCACCCCCAGACCCATCCCCACTCTGCCTGGGCCGGGCCAGCCTAACCTCTCCTCCGTTATCTAAATGGGTCATCCTCGAGCTCCTTGCCCTACCTCCCAGAGAGCAGCTGCTTGGTGCAGGGCCAGAGAGGAGTCAAGGATCTTGGCTCCAACTCCTAGTGATGGCCATGACCAGAAATGCCCGGCTTGCATCCTGTCTCCTGGGACCTGGGCCCGGCACCTGGACATCTTCTTCTAAGACCTTTCTGCCATCCTCGCCTGCCTACGTCCAGATTAGTCCTGATCTGAGTTCCTGCAGGAGGGAGGGGGGCGCAACATGTATCTCCCCCAAATGTCTGTGTGTCTGTAAGTGGGACGGGGTTGCCAGTGGCCCTGCACGGCCTGGCCCAAGGCCAGTGTGAGGCATTCCCTTCTCCAGGGGTGGGAAGCAGGGAGCTAGAGGCAGGGCGGGGAACCTGCAGGGAGACTTTGTCTTGTGAGATGACCGTTTCTGCAGGCGACACTCTTAGTCTTGCACTGTAATCCCACCTCAGTGTGTCAGGGACCCTTGGAAGAGTGAGTGTGCCTTTCTGGACTTCAGTTGTTTGCCATTTGCAAAATGCAGTGGGGGAAGAAGCCTTGCTGCTTTAGCGATGTGGGGCCAGCATCTATAGGACTTTGGCCCAGACAGGTTCACACAGATCGAGCCTAGGGCCGCTAAATAAACCCGTTACAACAGTCCTTGGCCAGCACCTTCCTGGCATAGTAGCCCGTGACCCATTTCTGGGTCACGTGACCCATTTCTCAGGAGAAAATGCTAGAATTTGCAAGGGAGCTTAGAGGCCTACCAATTCGTGAATGGTTCCTTTCTTTCTGGCCTTTGCACAAGCCTTTCTCTCTGCGTATAATGCCCTGTTGCTCCTGCCTGCCTTACCACCCCTCTGCTCCCCTCCGCCCCCCGACTTGGCAAACGCCATTCATCCTTTAAGAGCTAAGAACAAAGTTTTCTCCCAGAGATGGTTTTCCCTGTTCCCCCAGGCAAAGAAAACTCTTGTCTGCGCTCCTGGAGCCCCTGGGCAGGCCGGGACCTCAGCTGTCCTGTTTGTCACACTAGACTGGCATGGATTTAATTGCCAGTCCTCCCACTAGGCTGAGGGCCTTGATGTAGGGACTATCCAATGTTTCTCTAAATTTCTAACACCTGGCGCAGCACCAGGCACATAGTAATATTTAGCAGATGTTTGAGGCATAAATGCCCTTTCAGTTTTCAGATAAGGGCATTAAAACTAGCCACGCCAGTTAACCAGCTCATTTAAGCGACTTGTCGTGAGTTGCATGGCGCCCTAGGGACAAATAAGGGCCAGATACCTGTGCTCTTGATATCCACTCCACTGCTCCAGCATTCACATTCACATTATCACATAATTGTTGTGCCTGGGTTTCCTGCCCCCTCTGAGTAGGGTGGCCGTATAATGTATCATCTAAACTTGGGTACTTCGGGAGTAAAAGGGGCTCTATTAATAATTATACCGGGATGAACCAGAATTATCTCCAGCCATGTGGCCTTCCTACCTCTGGGTGATCCATTCAGCAATCGTTACCCTCCTCCTTTTTTTTTTTTTTAATTTTTATTTACTTCTGAGAGACAGCATGAGCAGGGGAGGGTCAGAGAGAGAGGGAGACACAGAATCTGAAACAGGCTCCAGGCTCTGAGCTGCCAGCACAGAGCCTGATGCGAGGCTTGAACCCATGATCCGCGAGATCATGACCTGAGCCAAAGTCGGACACTCAATCAACTGAGCCACCCAGGCGTCCCGAGCCACCCAGGTGTCCTGACCCTCCTCCTTGACTCTAGTTAGTTTGTTCTAATCCTAGAACATAGTTGCCCAACCAACTTGCAGATGAGAACAAAGGTCCCTCGAATTAGTCCTTGTAACCGAGGTTGACTCTCCACCCATGGCTGGGAAGAAGGGCAGAAAATCTTATCTGGGCACCGGTCCCATCAGTCGGGGATCAGCCCAATGACTTAGCCAATAACTATTTATTTGTGATTTGTGTTCACCAGTAAACAGTTGGTGAATGCTCTCTGTAAGCGGAGCTCCCTCTAGGCCTGAGCTGTTGCTGTAGCTCCTTGACTTTGAGAAGCCAGCCAGCACATGGCTAGGGGCCTGTCCTGTGGAGCAGGGATCGGCTGGGGAAGAGTGGCCCAGCCCTACCAAGGCAGTGACACATCGTTCTTCTGGTACGTCACCTGCTGGGAGGCCTGGTGACGTACCTCATTTTCTTCATAGGAAGTACCAACCAAGCTGTAGCCTTCTAGGACCTAATGTGAATAACTTGAGGTGGAGGGGTATGGGGGCGCTTGGAGGGGGGGGGCGGTCTCTGACCTGGCCCTCTGAGGCCAGAGCACAGGTTTGCAGGAGGATGCAACTGTTTGCTGAGGATGAACAATTCTGAATTGGAATCCCAGACTTCCAGAGTTGAAAGTTGAAAGAAATGGATCTTGGGGCTCAACTTCTATACTCTCTACCCATTCGGGGACTCCTAGCACTGCTCGGATCCCCCTTTTTTGGAACCTCGTTTCTTTTAGGGCCTTATCTTTGTTAGACTTCTCCCTCTAAGCCTATGATAGATGATTTATCTCATTATTATATAGGTTTGTGTGTAAACAGTTGCAATATGCCTATGTGCATCTTAAGCTCTCAACTGTTTCTGTTGTGTGATTTTTTATGTGATTTTTTTTTTTTTACTGTCTATGAACACAATGTTTATTGCTCTTGATCTGAAGAGCTTATAGGACTTTTATCTGTTGTCTGATTTTTAAAACAAGGAAGTTTAGAAAAGAATTAGTCCATAGTTCTTCAGGGAAAGAGAAAGGGGTGTGGACAGAAGGGTGTGCTAGAATGATAGAATCCTCATGGTTGGAAGAGGATTCAGACCCTTACGTCCTGATCCCCACCCCTCTGTTCAGTTCTCAGCCAGAGCTTTTTCTGCTTGGCTCATCAGGGTGGTTTGGGGCAGAAGGGGGGTGGGAGGTGGGGGGGTGGTGGAGAAAGGCGCTGAGAGGCAGCCCTGTCCCCTGCAGCTGCAGCAGGGGCCTCTCCGGCATCTTGGGGACGAGGCCCCCTGATGACAAGTCCCTCCTGCTGCCATTGTCCTCCCTGCCCTGCTCTGGGAGGACACAAGAGCCTGGCCTCCCCTCTTTCACGGATGCAGCTCCAGGGGAGGAGAGGGCCAGGGGCACGCCATCCCTGGCCCGTTGCCGGGGCGACCGGGCCTGGCCATTGTGAGCAGCTCCCCTTGTGGGATTAAGGCTGTTCCGCATTCTTGTCCGATGGGGAGCTCGGCCACTGTCCCCTCAAGCCGGAAGCCATTGTCTGCCTCCAGAGCCCTGTGAAAGGGCGGATTAGAGGCCCCGCCCCTGGAGCTGTGGTTTCCTTTTTCTCCCTGTCGCCTGGAAAACCTTGAGGGGAGGCAAACCCTCCTGGGAAACTGAATGAGGAGCAGTTTACCTCAGGCTGTGCTGTCGGATTTTTTCACAACGTGTCCACCTCCCCCGAAAAGAAAATCTTGAATTTACCATCCGTGACCTTGGACAGGACCTGTCAGGAACTGACCAGCCCTGTGACACCCTGCCCACACCCACCCTACCCAGAGCCTGAGCACCCCCCACCCCCGCCCCTCCACTTGTGGACCGAGCTCATCTCACACCATGAGAGCAGGAAAGCACCTCACACTTAGTTCAGCCTTTTCACAGAAAAGAAAACCGAGGCTCAGAGCGAGGCTCGGAGCGGGGGCGGGACTTGCTCACTAGGGCTCTGGGGACAGCGACAGAGCCCAGAGCTGGGAGGAAGTCCCCTGACCCCTGACTCCCCAGGCCCTCTCTCTTTCTGTCCCTGCCACTGGGTTGCTGAGTGGGACGGAGCAGAGAAAGAACAGAGACTCCTCAGCATCTAAGAGTTCTGCTTCCCAGCGATGGCATCTTGACACTTCTTTCTCCATTTCCTGTCACCTCCGCCCTTCCTGTACTCACCACACTTAACAGCCCGAAGGCTGACTCCTTTTGTGGTATTTTCACCTTTGCAGAGGAGATCGCAAAGCCCCGAGGACACTGTCTAGTTGTTTGTTTGTTGCTAAGAGAGGGACATTCCTTACCTAGACTGAAGGGTCTGGTGTTGTTTTGATGTTTTTGGTAGAAAAATATATAGAACAGGGGTGCCTGGGTGGCTCAGTCAGTTAAGCATCCGGCTTCGGCTCAGGTCATGATCTCATGGTTTGTGGGTTCGAGCCCCGCATCGGGCTCTGTGCTGACAGCTAGCACAGAGCCTGGAGCCTGTTTTAGATTCTTTCTGTATCTCCCTCTCTCTCTGACCCTCCCCTGCTCTCTCTCTCTCTCTCTCTCGCTGTCTCTCTCAGAAATAAATAAAACATTAAGAATTTTAAAAAAAAAAGAAAAAGAAAAATATACAGAACATATAACTTAAAGTTCGGTGACCTATTAGGTCCAATGACAGTGTTGTGTAACCATCAGTCTTATCCATTTCCAAAATCTTTTCATCACCCCAGACAGAAACTCCCGGCAGCCACTACCCCTAATCCTGCCTCTACCAGCCCCCACCCCCCACCTCTACCCATCCCCCTACCCTGGTCATCTCTAGTCTACTTGCTGTCCTATGCGTGTGTCTAATCTGGTCACCTCGTATAAGGAGAATGGAACATTTGCCCTTGTGCATCTGGCTTCTTTTAATTAGCATTAGGGGTCAAAGTCCCTTCATGTTTGACTGGTTAGTAGCTGTATGACTTTGAACAGGTCATTTCACCTCTCTGGGTACCGGTTTTCCCCATCTTTACATGAGGGTGATGAAACTCTGTGTGGCTGCTTCTCAGGGCTGTTGGGAGGACCAGTGTTCTTTCTAATGCAGCACGTGCTCATTCAGTGCCTACTGTGTGCCAGGCACCACGCGTGGCATCAGGGATCAGTGTCGAGCAAAGCTGACCTAATTGTCATCATGGCACAGTATGGTAAATTTGCTTTGTAAATCACAAAGCATGGGCCTTACAAATGCAGGTTGCACTTTCCTTGTTCATCCGTGGACTCTGAGCGAGGTCAACGGCCCATAGTCCTGTCTGCTGTGTAGACTGCACCCAACCCAGGTTTAAACCTTCTCTAGGGAAGGGGCTCTCCAGCCTCTCTCTCATGTACCCTGGTGGGGGATGGAATGGCTTCGCTGGGTGCACGCTCTGGCCTTCCCGGCAGCCGCAGGTGGCCAGGGACAGAACTCCCAGAATATCTTAAGGATGCCTTTCTCTGCCCAAACCTTCTCTTCAGTCTCCTGCATTCTCTGTTCCCAGGTGGCCATTAAGTCAATCCGGAAAGACCGAATCAAAGATGAGCAAGACTTGATGCACATTCGGCGAGAGATTGAGATCATGTCATCACTCAACCACCCCCACATCATTGCCATCCATGAAGGTACAGTGGCAGGGCATTCGAAGCAGTGTGTGTGTGTGTGTGTGTGTGTGTGTAGGAGCAGTCAGAACAGAACACAAAGAAGTGGAAAAGACCTAGGTTTTAAGAGTTGGACAAAAGGTGCATTTGAAACCCAGCTCTATGACTTTGGGCAACTAATTGAATTAGGCTTTGGGTGGGCCTCCGTTCCTCATTTGTAGAATGGGACAGTCCCACCTACCTCACAGGCTAGTTGCAAAGATCAAATGAAATGTCACTGTGTATTTAGCTCACAGGAGGAACTCCGTGGACTATAGGCTTTCTTGTTATTGTTAGGTTTTCCATAATTGAACACTACCTCCCCAACCCGAGGAGATCCTTAGCGTTCTGGGGGAGGCTGGAACATTTGGAGAGGCCGGCACCTGTCTCAGGTGCGTAGGTGTCATCCTTCACACATCCCAAGAGCCAGGCCTCTGAGAAGCTGACCTGTACTCTGAACCATTCCTGCCATGGGGCTGGCTCCTACCTTTTCTCATCTTTCTTAGCCTTCTCTTGCTCTGACATCAGTGCTGGCTTTCTATTCCATCTGTCCCATTCCCTGTGACCCAGACAACAAAGTGAGCAAGAGAGGGTGACGAGTAAGAGAGGGGGAGCACCCTCCCACACACACCTGTCTGCTTCCAGCCTTTACATAATACCAGTTAGGTGGGAATCAAGCCATAGCAGTAGCAGCAGGAGGAAGGGAGGGAAGGCTGTGACTTTGCCCTCTGTCTGAATATTCCTGGTGGAAAGTAAGACAGAAGTCTCCTCTCTTAGGTTCTGTTCATAGGCAGATGAAGAGCAGAGCTACTGACATGGCCCTGTGGCCTGAGCCTGTCCCACGGGGATCCCAGGCAAATGGCTGAGAAGGCTAATTGTATCCCTCTGTATCTCCCCGAGGCAAGAGTGGGTAGATGACAGAGTATTGGTTAAGCCAGGTTGAGCTTGGTGACTGGGCAGAGAGAGTGTGTGTGCACGAATTCTCCCCCACACCCATACCTCTATCTCAGGCTGGGAACTGAATCTTGAAGCTGAGCCTGTGGATTTGCCAGCACCATGGATTCCGCAGTTGTAGGGATGTCACAGTCACTGGGTGACAGGCAGGCCCCTCACCCCATCCATCCCCTGCCAGTCTTCAGGGGATCTGAACTAGGAGGAGGCTCCAGTCTTGGGAATCTAGCTGCTCCCCAGAATGTCCTCTGGCTGGCTCTTGACTTTCAGTTTCATGACACAAAGGGTGGATGCACCCCTACAGACATAGGGAGGAGCCACTGCAGTGGGATCTCATCTAGATCCTCCCAGGGGATTGGAGCACCACGCATCAGGTCCACTCACTCACTTGGGAGTGGAAAAGAGCACAGTCCTCCTGGCGCCTGGCCATATGTCCCATAGCCTGGCACCTGGGATTCCTCTTGGGAAGAAGCCTCTTCTCTCAGCTCCTTGTCACAGGCTAGACAACAGTGCCTCTGGGGCTGGCTGAGCAAGCCAAACTCCTAGGACTCGTTTGACACAAAGATGCAATGTCACAGACGTACATGCCCTGACACGTACCCAGCCAAAGGGCCAGTTGGGCAAACCGGTCCTTCCCTACCTTTCCAGGCGGCTAGAGCCAGGACAAAGCCTAAATGCCACGTGAGCTTGGGGTAGGCTGATTGCCAGGAAGTCAAAGATGCTGAGGGTAATAGATACCTAGCTCAGCTTTCCATGGTACTGTATAGTTTACAGACCACCTTCATACCCCTT
Source organism: Hyaena hyaena (assembly GCF_003009895.1). Taxonomy (NCBI): domain Eukaryota; kingdom Metazoa; phylum Chordata; class Mammalia; order Carnivora; family Hyaenidae; genus Hyaena; species Hyaena hyaena. The sequence continues at coordinate 4,974,198 of NW_024080660.1, read as the reverse complement.
TTCATCCCCCTTCTGCTCCTGAAGGCAAACATTATTATGGTAATTATTTTTCAAGTTTATGCACGAGGAGACCGATCATAAATATAACAGTAGGTACCATTTATTGAGAGCTTGTTTCTATGACTAACCCTCCACCACCTTGCTCGCCCAGCCCTAGAGAGGTCACTGACTTTTCTCTGTTTCTTACCCAGTCCTGTGAGGTTGCCCTGATCGCCCACTCTTCAGAGGAGAAAATGGAGGCACAATGGTCAAATAACTTGCCAAAGTCACCCAGCTAGAAAGTGATGGGGCCAGGATTTAAACCCCAACCCTGCATTCATAAGGGCAAAAAAAGTATCAGATTTTGAACCAGAAAACCTGACTTTGCCTTCTCATCCATTGATCCCTGCCTTCCTAGGAAATTTGCAGGGTCGTTTTACGACTCCTGAACTTCCAAAGAGAAGGAGGCTAGGCCAGCTCCCTTGGCCTTATTGCCTCATGGTTCCTGCAAGGCGTTGAGAGCTTCAGAGGCCCCTTTTCCTGCTCTTACTTGCCACTGTCCCATCCCGTTGGCAGACATCCCTGCAGAGAGGTCCCATTGGGTTTGGGGCCAGGGAGGCGTGTGTGACCCCCCAGTGGGGAACAGTGTACTCTGGAAGGGCCTGACGTTCCTGCCTTGCTCTGCCCCAGTGTTTGAGAACAGCAGCAAGATTGTGATCGTCATGGAGTACGCCAGCCGGGGCGACCTGTACGACTACATCAGCGAGCGGCAGCGGCTCAGCGAGCAGGACGCCCGCCATTTCTTCCGGCAGATCGTCTCCGCCGTGCACTACTGCCACCAGGTGAGCGCCCTCCTGCCCGGCCCTCCTGCCTGTTCTCAGGGCCGCTTGGCACCGGACAGATTCCATGATCCATCCAGGATCCCACAGGGAGATAGAAACAGAGGCAAAACTCCATCTGGACTCGGGGCCTGGGGGATGTTGGGGCCTCCGGCCTGAGGCCCTTGGGAGTGGAAGGGCCTGTGTCTGTCTGCACTGTGCTCCGACAGATGGGTGTCCCTAGCCGACCTGTGCTCCTCTAGCTCAGCCCCTGTTGTGTTCACCTCACTTTCCAGGCTAGGCCTGCATGGCCTCCTGACCCTCCTGGCAACCTCCCCTGACCATCCTTCCTCCCTTTCTCTTTTAGAATGGGATTGTCCACCGTGATCTCAAGCTGGAGAATATCCTCTTAGATGCCAATGGAAATATTAAGGTGAGCCCCACCTCTTGTTTCCGGAAGCTTCCCCACCCCACCACAGCACTTATCTCTAAGTGCTTAGGGGACTCCAGAGGAGTTGAGCAAAGCTGAGACTTAGATGTTAGTAGCAGTAGAGAACTCAGCCATCATCCTTTCCAGGACCTCTTTTTACGGATGATAAACAGAGGCCTCAAGATAATGGGTGACTTATTCAAGATCCCATGGCAAGGGAGGGGCTGAGCCTGGGCTAGAACCAAGGTCTTCGGACTCCTCAGCCACTGCTCTTGACGTCAGAGGCTAACTAGAGTCTAGATCTAGGATCAGCTTTTGCACATAACCTTGGGACTGTCAGGGAGAGAGGGTCACGGCCCGAGTTTCCCCCACCTGCCTGCACGCACACACATGTGCACATGCACATGCACCTCTTGCAGTTGGGTAGCCCTTTGGGTCTTTTCTCCATAGACCACGCATCCCAGCACCGGCTTTCTGCCTCCTGCAGCTGCCGAATCCCCATGCCTCAGTAGTTAAGCTTGGGTCTGAGACGTTCATGCTGATGAGATAAACTCAGATCTCAGGGCTGGAAGAGGGAAAGGGCAAAGGCTGGTCCCTGCAGGTACCTGGGAGGGCTTTGATCTTGCACTCGGATGCCACTCAGGATCTTCCTGAACTCAGGACACAGGCCCTTCCCTTTAGTGGCCCTTGACCTCATGCCTTGAAGCGCCTTGGTACTGAGTTGATTCCCCTTACCCAGCCAATTCCCGGAGCAGGTGGAGCTTTCTTTGATGCTAAGCAGGGGAGGGGAGCCAGAGCCAATAAACTCACATAACCAGACAGGCACGCACTTTCCCATCTGTACCAATCATATGCCTCTTTATGGGCTTCAAATGGTAACTGCTTGATAAGAGGCCAGTAAAACCATAAATGAGGGAGCCAGAGTTTCATAAACAGCCCCTCCCCACCCTGGGCACACATGACCTTCTGCTGGGGGTGAAGAGGCAGGGAGAAGCAGGGCATTGGCCTCTGCTTGTATCTGAGGGCAGTTAGGGAAGAGGGTCTCCCTGGGAAGTGAGAAGATGGGCTTGGGCCCTCTCAGTATCAGATGGCTCAGGGAGTCCTAGAAGAAGATTTCTTCTCCTGGGCTATAACCACAGCTCTGATCTTTGTTCTGACTTCACTATTGCTTCTTAGTCCTACTGGGCTGACCCCCATCCCCCGCCCCCAGGTCTGGGCAGAGATGAGCCCTTTGCTAGGAAGGGCAGCCTTGCATGGTAATCACTGGTGGGGCTGGCTTGCTTCCGAGGGCCATGGGGTTGGCATGAGAAGTTGATTCTCTCCATGTATCTGGAGGACCCTTCCTTTAGTCACTAGGTGTCTGTTGAGTCCCATCCCCTAAGAGCTGCAGGAGGGGTGGGGGCAGAAGGAGGTGAGCATGGGGAACATGCTGACAAGACAGCATGAGGAGGAAGACTGATGAGCAGGGACTACAGCCAACCATTGGGCTTCGTGGTCTTGGGGGAGGTGGGCTTGCCAGGTCTGGAGGATGTTTATAGGCAGGAGAGTGCATCGCTGGAGTGGGGTACAGCATGAACAAAGGGGCCTGGGGAACAGTGAGGACCCTGGAGCCCCCACACGCCTAGGCATTCCTCATTGACGTAACCTCCGCGAGGCTCTCTCTTGCAGGGTCTGAGCTATCGTCAGTGCCACAGGGGACAGGGGTCACAGGCACCCTTTCCTCCTCCTGCAAGGACCGGGGTTTCCCTGGGATCTGGAAAGGGGCGGGCTGAAGAGCTGCAGAACAATCCAGGCCTTGGTGTGATCCCCGCCTGTATTTGACCTGACCCTACAGATTGCAGACTTCGGACTCTCCAACCTCTACCGCCAGGGTGAGTTCCTACAGACGTTCTGCGGGAGCCCCCTGTACGCCTCACCTGAGATCGTCAACGGGAAACCCTACACGGGCCCGGAGGTGAGTCTCTACTCTCCACCCACCCTGCCTCAGCACCCCCTATGGCTCTAGATCCTCCGACAGAGGTGGGCTAGCTTTCCAGCTTCTTCCTTCCTTCAGAGACCAAAGCTCAGCGCCGCCCCCCCTCCCCCCAACCTGGCCCTTCACACAACAGTAGTGACTTACCAGGTCCTCACAGGAGCAGTAAAACTGGGACAAGGACTTGTCTCCTGACCCCTGGTCTGGTTTGGTGCCCCCTCACCCTCCCAGTTCCCGTTCTCTTTCCTGGCACCCAGCCAGGCTGCCTGGAGATGTGGGTACTCTCACAACCACCTGTCCTAGCCCAGAAGGATGACCTCACCCCTGCTCTTGTCAGTGGCTGTCCCTCCCAAGGCAGGTGATTGACCACACCTTTCCTCATGAACCTCAGTCCCTTCTACAGTGTCACCCGCATTGCTCCTGGGTACTAGAGGGAGGTGGCCCTCAGATGCCCCGGCCCCTAAGTTCTCCAGCGTGTACCCCTTTCTTCTCTGGTGTTCTCAGAAGCCCTACAGCCTGTGGCGTGCAGGCATCCCTGCTGACACGCTCCCTCTCTCTCTCGCCCTCCCTCCCTCAGGTGGACAGCTGGTCCTTGGGTGTCCTCCTGTACATCCTGGTGCATGGCACCATGCCCTTTGATGGGCAGGACCATAAGACGCTGGTGAAACAGATCAGCAACGGGTCCTACCGGGAGCCGCTTAAACCCTCCGGTGAGTGAGGGGCATGAGTCTTCTCATCCAGGCCCCGTGTGTCCCCCCCCAGCTCCTGAGGCAGAACCAAGCAAGGGCAGGGAAGAGGACGACCCACTGTCGATGGGGTTGGCTCCCCTCCCCCACCTCCTGCTGTCATCTCTCTGCTTCCAGTATCTGTGACCTCCGTCCGAGGAGGAAGGGGTATCTCTTCTCTCCATTGTGAGATGCTATATCCTCTTTGGGAAGGGCTTCTGGTAGTTGAACTTGGACCGTCTTTGCTGCTGATGAGACTTTTCCTCATCCTTGGAAGTCTCTGTCCTTTCACACTGGGCAGAGAAGGGAGGAAGAAGGGTGTGAGAACCTTGGTTTACACTTGAGCACAGTCCCTACCCTCAGGGTTGCATTCAGCCAAGAGAAGGAGAGTACACTAACGTACAAGGCTAAGGAAGGGGCCGGGGTCCTGAGGGGTCGAGGGATGGAAGAAGAAACGGGCAGAGTCCATCCCTGCAAGCTGGAGGCTGTGGGGAGCCACCTGGGCGGTGGTGTGTACGGAGCGCAGGTGGGAATGGACATATCTGACCCAGGAGTGAGAAGTCTTAGCCCAAAATGGGGGGAGACCAGCGATAGGGGCTGCAGGGTGCCCGTTCTCGCAGCTGCCATTCTAAAGCCCCTGTCTCTTGTCTTCCAGATGCCTGTGGCCTGATCCGGTGGTTGTTAATGGTGAACCCCACCCGCCGAGCCACCCTGGAGGATGTGGCCAGTCACTGGTGGGTCAACTGGGGCTATGCCACCTGTGTGGGGGAGCAGGAGGCTCTGCACGAGGGCGCGCACCCTGGCGGCGAGTCTGGCCGGGCCTCCGTGGCTGACTGGCTCCGGCGGTCGTCTCGCCCCCTCCTGGAGAATGGGGCCAAGGTCTGCAGCTTCTTCAAGCAGCACGCGCCTGGAGGCGGGGGCATCGCGCCAGGCCTGGAGCGCCAGCACTCACTCAAGAAGTCCCGCAAGGAGAACGACATGGCCCAGTCTCTCCAGGGGGACCTGGCTGACGATCCCTGTCCCCGCCCCAGCAGAGGCAGCCTCAAGCTGCCAAAGGGCATTCTCAAGAAGAAGTCACCGGCCTTGTCAGAAGGGGCGAGGGCAGACCCCGAGCCCGGCCTGGGCCCCGCAAGCCCAGGACAGGCCGTCCCCCTGCTCCCCAGGAAGGGCATCCTCAAGAAGTCTCGGCAGCGGGAATCTGGCTACTACTCGTCTCCTGAACCCAGTGAGTCCGGGGAGCTCCTGGATGCAGGCGACGTGTTTGTGAGTGGGGACTCCGAAGAGCAGAAGCCCCCCCAGGCTCCAGGGCGGCCCCTCCATCGCAAAGGCATTCTCAAGCACAATGGCAAGTTCTCGTGCGCAGCCCTGGAGCTCCCAGCCCCCACCACCTTTGGCTCCCTGGACGAACTGGCCTCCCCTCACCCTCTGGGCCGGGCCAGCCGCCCCTCGGGGGCTATGAGCGAGGAGAGCATCCTGTCCTCTGAGTCCTTTGACCAGCTGGACTTGCCTGAACGGCTCCCGGACCCCCTGCTGCGGGGCTGCGTGTCTGTGGACAACCTCATGGGGCTCGAGGAACCCCCCGCAGAGGGCCCTGGAAACAGGGGCCTGAGGCGCTGGTGGCAGGAGCCCCTGGGGGATAGCTGCTTTTCCCTGACAGACTGCCAGCAGGTGACCGAGGCCTACCGCCAGGCACTGGGGGTCTGCTCAAAGCTCAGTTGAGGGTCGGCGGCGCTGCCCCATCCTGGCTAGGCTCTAAAATGCAGCTGCACCCTGACGGGAGACCACCACCTCTTCCCCTGCCTCCTAAGACTAGTATCCCGGCCAGGAAGGCCGAGGTGGTTTGCACTTGAGCCCTAGAGAGGGCTGGATGGGAAGTGGGCAAGTCAAGTGCATTGAGGGTTCCAGGTCTTTGGCCCTGTGGGGCGGAGAAGAGTGCAGAGGGAAAGCTAGTGGAGAGAGGAGGGGAAGGCCTGTGGCCCAGGGTCCAGGCTGCCCGCCTCTGGTTCACACGGTAGAGCCACAGACACCAGGAAGGAACACTCTCGCAGAGCCAGTCTTCTTCCTTGCAGTAAGTTTTGTGCATGGTGACTTCTGCTAAGGTGGGAATGGAAACTCTTCAGATTCAGGTGCCATCCCCACCAACCACTAAAACTGGAATGTGGCATCCCCTGAATGTGCCTGGGGTGTCCTAGGAATGGTCTCCTAAGGCGCACCCTTCTTTATTTTATCTCAACAGTAAGAGAACACAGCCTCTATTTCCTCGAAAGTTCTCTCCTCTTTCCCATCCTCCAAACCCGGCCCAAGCCTCTTCGAGTCGCTGCTAGGGATCTAAAAGACTTGAAAAGGCTCAGGCTGCTGCTATCGAACTTCATCTCAAGGGGCCCAGGTTCTCCTGGACCCCACCTTAGACCTCAAAGACTCTGAAGCTCTCTGGCCTCCAAGCTGCTCCTGCTACTGAGAACAGATGCATCTATTGCTCTGGGCTTTCTGGACCCTGGGATGCCCTTATTTATTTTTATGTGTTCAGCCCTGTGGTTTTTTTTTTTTTTTTTTTTTTTTTTAAGTGACTCTAGCTCTTTTCAATAATGTGAATACTACGTTCTGGGGAAATCCACTGTGACGCCTCCGTTTTGTGAACAGGGAGAGGGTTTTGCAGTGATTCCCTACTGATCATGGGGGGAGGGGATCAATCACATGTCCCACCGCACTGTCAGGAGGGGGTCTCTGGCTCCTTCCCACCATAATTCTGTCTACCTGATGGTCCCTCTTCCCTTCCTCTGTGGCCAGAAAGAACCCCTCCATTAAAACCAGAACCGTGATTGAAAAATAGCCTCTGTTGGTCTGTTTGGGGGTGGGGGGTGCAGGCCTTTGACTCTTAACCCACATTTTCCATGGAAACTGGGGCACCTGCCTAAGAAAAGCAAAACAGCAGCAACAGCAAAAGTCCAGCTCTTAGTTCCAAAAGGCTCCCGAGCTGTGGCCATCTGCGGTTCTAGCCCACCGAGCACACAGGTGGGAGAACCCTGGAATGGGGCTCCCACCTCGCTCTTCGCCCTCAGCGGTGAAGGAAGGGCCGAGTCTGGTGGATTATACCGCCCTGCCCTCACCCGCCCCTCCCGCCTCTCCCACCCCTCCCCCAGCCATCTCTGTCCCCCGCAGCTTGAAGACAACCCCTCTGCCTTTATTCTCTCCCTCCAAGAAATCCCCTTTCCTCCAGTGCTGGGCAGCTGCTACCCTTTGGGCCCCCACCGCCAGACTCCTCCTGGCCGGGAAGTAAAGAATGCTTGGAATGCCCCCCTCGTAGGCCAGCCCTCTCAGCCCCCCGCGGAGCATTCCCCAAACGCTGGCTCTATTGAGAAACTCCCAGGCTCAGCGGGCCGAGATGAAAGGGAGGATGAGGACAAAATGCAGGCCAGCAGCCGGCTGGCTCCGGCTTCAGGCGGGCTCCCTCTCCCCATGCCCAACCCTCAGCCGGCAATTCACTGGCCCCCCCCCCCCCGCTTGCCCCCCACCCCCGAACATCTCCAGTCCCACCGGGTTCCACAGTGCACCTGTCCTGCTGGCCGTCCGTGCCTGCTGGGGCAGAGCATCTGGACCTTCGTTTCTCTTCTCGGCATCTGAGGGGAGGGGGGTAGGCACAGTCCCTGGGTTTGGGCAAGAAGCGGGGAGGAGGCAAGACAATTACCCGGTCAAGATGTGAGAGCAAACAAGAAGTTGCAGAGGCCTACAACTGGGGTATTTGGGGTCTGGTAATCTGGAGGTCCTATTGGGTGCTAGGGCTCTGGGCGAGACCCTGGGTGACACCGGCAAAATAGAAAGGGGGGGTCGTTCCCCCTCAAGAAGCATAGAGGTCAGCTATGGAGTTGGCTGTGCTCACTTATTCATTCAACTCTGGAATCCAGCCCTATTGTGTGCTAAGCTCTGTGGAAGACAAAGACAATTGCTGTGTCCCGGGTGCTCCTAGCCTCAAGGAGGCTGCACGCTGGCCAGCAAGCTGGCACGCATAAACATACATAAAATCCAATAGAGAAATTGTTGGCAGTTCAGGTGAGGTTGAAAGGGAGTTTGGGTGACGGAAGAGAATTGCAATTAAGAGATAATAATGGCGCTACCATTTATTAAGGACACACATATATCAAGCACTCTATGTGTGTTACTTGATGCTCTTGATAGCCTCATTAACTCGGTACGATTTTTATCATTCTCGTGTGCAGAAGAAGAAGTTGAGACTCTAAAACATGAAGTAACTTGCCTAGCTAGCAAGTGGGAACACCAGACTCCAAATCCAGGTCTTCGGGATGCCACATCTTAGCGTGGCGGCTCACTGAACCTGGCCGGGGCTGGGACGAGACTGTCAGTGACTGGAATTCCAGACACTTACTAAGCATCTATTACGTGCCAGGCTCTTTTCCAGGCACAAGGAATCTGGCAATTCCCTCTGCCCCTGTGCCTTCCCCTTATCTCCACAAGCCCCAAAAGGGAACTAATTAAAAAGGGGATGAGTGGGAGTGGGGAGAAGCTGAAGTTGGGGGACAGGATGGGAAGGGGGAGGGGAGGCCACAGTGGAGGGAAGAAGCCGGGAATGTAGGGAGGGAGAGGCCACAGCCCCTGCAGGCTTGTCCTATCAGTGTATCTGGGAAGGGGGTGGGGAGTGTAGAATTTCTGGGAAGGAGAGGGAACACAGGTGTTTGCTCCTGAGGTCTTTGTCCGCCTTGGGGTCCATTGCTTAACCTCTTTTAAGTCAGGGACAGGCACAGTAGGCGGGAGAGGGAGTGAGGACGGGGGAGCCCGCTCGAGAAGAATCTAGGTGGGAAGAGAAGATCTGTTACCACAGTCCCAGAAAGACCGAGACTCAGGGCTGCAGATCCCAGGCGGGAGGGCCCTTCTCCTCACCTACCAGAGAACTTCATACCAACAACATTCCAGAAAGCAGACTGGGAGAGATGACGCTGGGCCCCTGGGGCAAAAGGCTGGAGCCCGAGGAATATTTAGTGCCACATCAGCGCTTCCGGAATGTGAATAACCCAGACAACGGACTTGAGGGGGTGGACGTGATGGAGGGGGGCGGAATGTGAATAACCCAGACAACGGACTTGGGGGGTGTGACGGAGGGGGGCGGGGGCGGGGGAGACTCTGTCTGAGGTGGGGGGTGCTTCTGAAACCCAGACAGGAAAGTGTCCGTCAGAATCCTATCCCATTCTTAGCCCTTCCCTGAGGCAGGTCCATCCGGGCTGTCTGTCCCTGAGTGGAAATCCCCTTGCTGGGGAGTATCGAGGCTCCTCTGTGTGGCGGGAGGGAAACCCCCCTGGCATGTTAGCCTGTCCCCACCGTCAGGATGACCCCTTCTTCACTTCTCCTTTGGCTCATCCAGTGGGGCTGCCTTGGGCCCTCCTGATGGGCTCAGGTGAAGGGGAAATAGCGATTCAGGTGGGTGGGGGGCAGTGGTCCCCCGAGAGCCCTCCTTCAGCGATGCCTGTCAGAATCTGAAGACTGACAGCCAGAGCACTGTTTCAAGGACCAGGCTGGACCCAGGACAAAAGATCAGCTGAAGAGTCTGGACATTTTTAGGCATCTATCATGGGAAGCCACGTAACAGATGACAGGGGTGGGCTTCTGAAAATGTGAACACACTCGTAGGTGCATGACTCAAAAGCAGGACCAAGACCAGTGAGTAGGGATACTGAGCCCCAAAATTCCGTTAGATAAGGCAGTCACCTGCAGAATGTGTTCACTCATTCCTTCAAGGAGCATTTATTTACGGAGTGCCCACAACAGGCACTATTTCAGGCTCTGGCAATACGTGCGTGAAGAACATTGACAAAAATCTCTACCCTCATGGGACTTCCATTCTAGTGGAATAAGAAATACAAAGCAATAGGTATCATAAATAAGTAAATTATACAGTATGTTCACAAGTCGTAAGTATGAGGAGAATAGGGATGGACTACAGGGATGGAGGGAACAGGGAATCAAATTTTAAATGATGTGAGAAAGCCACAAGGTGCCATTTCTACAAGCACCTGAAGGAGGGGAAGGAGCTGACCATGTGAATATTTGGGGGAATAGTATTTCAGGTGTAGGGAACAGCCAGTACAAAGTCCTTCAAGTGGGAGCAGGTCAGGCAAATTCTAGAAGGGCCAGTGAGGCTGGAACACACTGAGTGAAGGACAGAGTGGGAGAGATGGGGTCAAGAGAGGTAAGGGGGAGTGAGGGCACAGATCGCATAGGGCCGTGTGAGCCATTATACAAGCTATGGCTTTGTTTTTTTAAGTTTATTTTGAGAGAGAGAGAGAGAGAAGGGGCAGAGAGAGGGAGGGAGAGAGAATCCCAAGCAGGCTCCACAGGGCATTTGTTTGTTTGTTTAAAGAGGAAGTGGGAGGGGGGGCAGAGAGGAAGAGAGAGAGAATCTCAAACAGAGAGCTGTTATTACAGAGCCTGAAGAGATCAGGAGATCGGTCCCATGAACAGTGAGATCATTACCTGAACCTAAATCGAGAGTTAGACCAACAGAGCCACCCAGGTGCCCCCAAGCTATGGCTTTTATTCTGAGTGAAGTGAGGGGCCTGTGAGAGGTTCTGAGCAAAGGGAGGGAGTGGCATGATCTGACTTTTTGTTTTTAAGATCCTCTAGCTGCTGGCTGAGAATAGCTGAGGGGGGCGGGGTGAGAGTCCATACCATAATTTTTGGCCTGAAGGGCTGAAGGGGTGATGTCTGCACTGGCTGAGACAGTCGAAGCCTGAAGCTGGAGGGCTGTGGGGAAAGCAAGGAGCATTTGGACTTCAGTGGAGATAAGAGAGAGAGTCTGGGATTTGGGAAAAAGTTGTGAGTTGAGTGAGAAATAGAGACTTAGGAGTTATTGCTACAAGAAATCTATGCTTGGGGCACCTGGGTGGCTCAGTTGATTAAGCATCCAACTTCGACTCAAATCATGATCATATCAGTTGTGAGTTCGAGCCCTGCCTCAGGCTCTCTGCTGTCAGCTCAGAGCCTGCTTTGGATCCTCTGTCTCTTTCTCTCTTTGCCCCTCCCGTGCTCACTCGTGCTCTCTCTCTCTCTCAAAAATAAATAAACATTAAAAGAAAGAAAGAAAACTCTGCTTTGAGTGCAGACTAGACAATCTGTGAAGTCTCTGAGTTGTAAAGATTCTAGGATTGTATTGAATTGGAGGGCGGGTCTTTCCATAGCTGATGAGTTGCCTGTGAGCTTGAAAGCAGGTGGGCAGGAAGTGGGGGGGGGGGGTTGGGGGGGTAGAGGGGTGTGGGCCATGGAAGGTGTGGTTCTGAGCTAGGGAAGCAGTTTTGCTGGTTGGGATGAGCTTTCTCCTCCTGCAGAGGACCAAGGGCTTTCTCTTCGGGACAGAGGAGAAGGCTAGGAGTGGAGCAGGGGGTGGGGGGAAGGAATGTCCTTCATAGAGTTGAACCTTCCTGAGACTCAGTTTCCCCATCTGCACAATGAGAGGGCTATACTAAAGACTTCTCAGGATGCTCCAGCTCTGAAACTTTGGGACTACACATCTTCGACGGCTTTCACAGGTTTTAGAAGAATGTCGCCCTTGGGCCAGGGACCTGCCTCTGACATTGGCAGAGGGATTGCAAGTCGCCTTGTACAACCAAGGCCAGAAGAAAGAGCCAGCTCCCAGGTTGCCAGCCCTCTTCCTGTGTTTTGGAACTTCCTGCTTCAAATCACAGGGGAGTTTGAGCACAGCCCTCTGAGAGCCAGGGAACTGGCATTTTAACAAGCCGGGCAAGTGGCCTGAATTACACCAGAGTTTGAGAACGTACTCCACGTGAGGGCCCTTAAACTACCTCAAAGGGGCAGATGGGTGGGCAGGGAGCTTCTCTTTGGAATACAAACCTTTCTCTCACATTTGGCCTCCCCCTGGCTCTAAAATTCTCCCTTCACTGGAAGTCCCCATCCTTTTCATTCATCTCTTCCCCTGTCTCTCCAGCCTCTAGTCCTCTCCCAGAGCTAATCTCACCTCCTCAGTGTCATCCTTTCAGTCCTAGCCGAGGTGTTTGGGTCAAGCTAGAGGAATGAGTCATCTCACAGTGGGGGCAGGGGCTCCAAGTCCATAAATGGGTAAAAGCTCTGATTTCAGCTTTCCGTCCCCAGGAAAAGGGCCAGTCTTTCCCTTGCGTCCTCCCCCCCCCCCCCCCCCGAGGAATTCCCCAGAGAAAAGGAAGCCATGAGGGTGGGAGGCTGGCTTTGACCAATGGAATTCCAGAAATTGCAGAGCTTTTCAGGAGATAGGTTCCAGTCTGACTCAGCTTTCCTGATAAACAGACACTGCCGGGCAGGATTTTCCCAGCCCAAGAGGCCAAAACCCCACTTCCGGATGGAAGTGTTCAGCTCTGCCTTTGGAGTTGGGGGCCCATCCAGCAGTGCCTCCTCCCTAGCACATCACTGCTCTCTCCCGAGCTCCAGGCTGCGCTGACTTGGGCTTCTTACTGAGACTCTCCAGGCGCAGCTACTGCGGCAGGACTGACTACACGCCTGATCTGGAAGCTGGGGGACAGGATGCAGGACCCTTCACGGCTCCCTGGCTGGACACTGAATCACCCTCCTGGCCTGGCCTGCAGTATCTCTCAGGCTTCCTGATCCCGGGCTGGGATCTCTGCTCGGTCCGCCAAGCCGGCGGGTCCTGGGTTGGTAGCAATGTTATACCTGAAGCAGGCCAGCCAGTGGCACGGATCTTCCCCCTGTTAAGGTACACCACTTGCTCCGCCTGGCAGCCCAGGGCCCAGTCCTCCGTGACTGCAAAAGCCAGCGGAGAGGCCAGGTGGTGCTTGAGGAGAGCTGGGTGGCCTGTCAACAGAGCCTCACATGGTGGCCAAGTTTCCTCTGACACCTTTTCAGCAGTCAGGGTCTGGGTTACCCTTTGCTGCAGAAACCTTGCTCACAACAGGCTCTGGACGCTCAGGGGCTGGCTCACAGAGCCAGGAGATGAACAGATGCAATCAAAGTGCCAAGTCATTGATTTGTAATGAAAAATAACAACTGCTGTCAAATCAACCAGATACCTGGGTTTGCTGCTGAGCACCTTCCCTGTCTGTCGGCGGCTTCACTAAGGGAGGCCCCAGTTCAGCAGGGAGGTGGCTCAGAGAGCATGGAGGCTGGGCCAGGACGCAGGTGGAATGGTTTTCACAGAATGCCAGGTTCTCCTCTGCCAGGAGATGCTGGCTAATCGTGTCCAGGACACCCTTCCCCCGCACAGCTCTGGAGAGAACCCCACACTCATCTCTGGTGCGGAGACAACATCCCCAGCTCAGTGCATCCTTCCTTGAGGCAGAACGCACTGCAGTTATTTAGTCACCCATAGTTTACCCCTACCGATCACACTGCTGCGGGGATTAAATGAGACAATGCGTCAACCTGCTCTGTCAGCGATACCTCATCAAAGAAAACCTAAGGAGTGAGAGTAGGTACTCAATAAATGTTTAATGAAAGGCCTCCGCCTGCTTTCCCGGCCCCAGCCCCTTATAAAGGGGAATCTGATCGTTAAATCAGTGAAAACCCATCCCCTAATAAACCCATCAACATGTACTGAGACCTTACTATTGTTCTAGGTGCCATGGAAAATACAGAAGGAATTAAGGGACAGTCCCCTCCCTCAAGGAATTTCTATATAATAAAGGTGAAGCTATAAACTAACACCTACAGGATGATCGTGAACAGCACAAGATAAGTGTGCTAAGGTGTGTGTCTGGTATAGAAAGTTTGTAAGATACTCAAGTCCCATTGGGCTTGGTTGTAAGGGGACCACTAGTATGGATGAGGGATGGACCACCGGCTGTTTTGGGTTCTCACTCTTTGGTCACTAGATTCGTCAGTAAAGGAATAAGCCCTGCTGACTGGGGGTTCTCGGAACCTAGGTCCTGGGGTGGGGGGCTCTCATGTGAGGCCACCCAGCTGGGATGTGAGGGGGCAGATGGCTAGACTTACTCCCGCCTGCCTATTACAGGAAACAAGGAGAGTCTGAATGAGCAGATGCCACCCAGTAGGGACAGGGGATAGAGCTGCTCACCTCCTGGCCTTGAAGCCCTGGCTGGGGGTAGGGTGGGGCAGCCTGAGCACCAGGCTCATCAACCCTGTTCCTAAGGAGCCAGAGCCCATCCATCCTTCTCTCCCTGCCTGGAGGGGTTTACCTCCATTGGGAGGCCTCTCAGAGCCTCAAGACTGGGCGGAGTTGCAGCTCTCTCTCCCAGCTGGGTCATCTTTCTGTCCCTGGTGAGGTGAGGCAGGAGGGCAGGACCCAGCCTCAGCCTCCTCCCACCCCCACTGCTTAGCTCAGAAAGAACCAGCTTGGAATCACATTAGATGCTGTGTTCAATGTCACCCCACCCCCACCCCAAATTAATTTCAGGGGCCAGAGGGCTGGTACTGATCATCACTGAAGTCTCTGGTGTTGTTCTAGAGCCCCAGTTCTCCAAGTGTGGTCCGGGGGGATGTTCCCCAAATCCGTCCAGAGGATACATCAGGTTAAAACGGTTTTACTAATAATATGACAACACCGTTTACCTTTTCACTCTCGTTCTCCAAAAAGTATACAGCGGAATTTTCCGGGGGCTTCCTGGTGTATGATACTACAACAGACTGAATGCTGAAAGAGATAGAAAAATCCAATTCTGTACAACAATGTGAATGTATCTAACACTGAACTGCACACTTAAAAATGGTTAAAATGGAAAATTTTTTGTTATGTACTTTTTACCACAACTTAATTTTTTTTTTAATTTTTAAGAAAAGAACCTAGCTCGCTTTTATAAAGCCAAACATTACAAAATTTTTTTTTTTTTTTGCAAAGGGGCACCTGGGTGGCTCACTCGGTTAAGCATCCAACTCTTGATTTTGGCACAGGTCATAATCTCACCAGTTTGTGGGTTCAAGCCCCGCGTGAGAGGCTCTGCACTGACACCTCAGAGCCTGCTTGGAATTCTCTCACTCCCTTTCTCTCTGCCCCTCCCTGGCTCACCTGCAGGATCTCTGTCAAAATAAATAAATAAGCATTTAATTTAAAAACACACACACACACACACACACACAAAACACTTGTTGGACGCTGGGTGGCTGAGTCAGTTGAGCGTCCAACTTTGGATCAGGTCAAAATCTTGAAGTTTGTGGGTTCGGGCCCGAGACAGATCTGTGCTGACGGCTCAGAGCCTGGAGCTTGACTGGGATTTTGTGTCTCCGTCTCTTTCTGCCCCTCCCCCACTCACATGCTCTGTGTGTGTGTGTGTGTGTGTGTGTGTGTGTGTTTCAAAAAAATAAACATTAAAAAAATTTTTTTAAGATCATTTTCTTTAAAAAAAACACTTGGAAAAACGTAGAACAATGGCTCTCTTCTCACTCTTTTCTGTTTGTTTTGAAAAATAGGGTTTATTTTTGTAAACACATTTCTTTTATATAATCATGTAAATGTTTTTACTGTTACTTTTTTACTGTTACATGAAAAATAAATTAATAATTATTTTTAGATTGTCTGTTTTTTTTTAATTTTTTTTTAATGTTTTTATTTATTTCTAGGAGAGAGAGAGAGAGACAGCGTGAGCAGGGGAGGGTCAGAGAGAGAGGGAGTCACAGACTGAAACAGGCTCCAGGCTCTGAGCTGGCAATCAGCACAGAGCCCGACGCGGGGCTCGAACCCAGGAACCGTGAGATCACGACCTGAGCGAAAGTCGGACGCTTAACCGACTAAGCCACCCGGGCGCCCCTTAGATTGTCTGTTTTAATTTCTAATCTGGTAAACATCAACTCACCCACGTAAAGGCTCTTCGAGTGTCCTTCATGAGTTTTATAAGTGTAAAGTAATCCTGAGGCCAGAACACTTGAAAATCGCTGTTCTTGGGAGAAGGTAGACAGCAGCCAGGGCTGCCGCATAAACTACGGGATGCCTGGTTGCATTTGAATTTCAGATAAACAGCAAATAATTTCTTAGTATAATATTGCCTCTAACATGCTGAACTAAGAAGTTATTTGTTTGCATGAGATTCACATTTAAATGAGCCCCCTCTGTATTTTTATTTGCTAAATCTGGCCACCCTGATGGCGGGAAAGATTTAGGTTAGGCTGAGAAGAGCTTGGGCCAGATATTGGGATCCCGGAAAGAATTCTCTCTTCTGGACAGCTTTGCGAAAAGTGAATGTGTCGCTGGCTTGTGAAAGCGCGGCGCTAAGGGTTCCAGCCCTGGGGGAACAAAGGATCTGCCTGAAGCAGGGCCCCAAGACTCACCCACCCTCCCAGAGACCTAGGCAGCTAAAGCACAAAATCAGTAGGAAGTGAAACATCTTTTAGGTTGTTGTTATTTAAAGAGGGAAGTGACATTGGTGGAAGGGGGGGGGGGAACGGGTGGGTGGGGGCAGTAGAGGATGTCAAAAACAAGAGGCAATGAGGTCATTCACCTCTCCTCTCCTCAGGAGCTCTGCTAAAAATAGTTGCGGCTGAGGTAGAGTCAAGGGCATCAGGTGGCTGGGGGAAGGTGAACGGGGTGGGGCTGTGCGGGGGCAAGGCTGTGTGGCTGGGCCCTCAGGTCTGGTGGCTGGCAGACCTAAGAAGCATATTTGGGACTGGAAATAAACAGAGACAAAGAACTGGCCTCTGGAGCAGCCCGGAGAAGGCCTCTTCCCTGGAGCTCTAAGCGAATGGACAGAGGATGGGCCAGTGACGGGTCCCTCCGCCCATCAGCCTGGGGAAGCTCTAAGAAGCCGTTTCTGTTAAGGGAGGCAGGTGTGCCCCAGACATAAAACTTTAAAATTTTCTTTAACATGTATTAGGCATCTACTGTGTCCTTGACATTCTACCCAGCCCTGAGGATCCTGGATTAAAGGAGATGTGGTTCCTGCCCTCCCGAGTGAGCTTGGAAGTCCAGTGGAAGGGACAGAAACATAAAACCAATACAAATTCACAAATTCACTGTGATGAGTCCATAACTGAAGGCCCAAGCAAACCCGAGCCCTTCCCCCAGCAGCTCCCCAGTCCTGGCCCAGGCCACAGACCAAGGGAGGACGAAGAACTACCCAGCTGTCTGCAGGACAACATTGCAGGCTCCAGACCCCTTCTCTGCCCAGGCAACTCTGCCGATTGTTTGTTCGGAGCAAAGAGAAATAACTCGGTTTGGGAAAGAACATAAAAATGACAGTTATTCTCCCTGGGACCTTCTCCCTCACCCATCTCAGCCTAGGAAAAGCAGTTAGATGCTTATTCAGAAGGTTTGTAAACACTATTATTGGCTTTCAATTAAGAGGGAAGTGGGGTCGTCTGGGTGGCTCAGTTGGTTAAGTGTCCAACTTCAGTTCAGGCCATGATCTCATAGTCCATAGGTTCAAGTCCTGAGTCCCACATCAGGCTCTGTACTGACAGCTCAGAGCCTAGAGCCTACTTCAGATTCTGTGTCTCCTTCTCTCTCTGCTCCTCCCCCATTCATGGTCTATCTCTCAAAAATAAATAAAAGTTAAAAAAATTTTTTTTAAAAAGAAGGAAGTGGGTAGGGAGGGGTGCTGGCCTTCTCTGACCTTGAAGGTTTGGGACCCAGCCTGAAATCACAGAATAATGGCAGAAGACAGTTCTTCGTTTCTGGTATCTAGAGCCCCTCCTGCCAGGGGCCGCGGTGAAATATTGAGTGCAGTGCCCCCACCTGCTAGGGCCACGGCCTTTAGAGGCGTCAGACAGTGACCAGGCACTGCCTGATTGGTTCTAAACACAGGGCTGGGTAGAGGGGCAAGGTCCTCTGCCAAGGGCCACTAGGGGAAACTTCTTGAAGGGTGTGAGCTGGGCCTTGCAGGCTGAGGAGTTTTCTGGGTCAAGTAAGGGGGTGTCAGGAAGCAAGAATTTCTTGGCAATTTAACATTGCCATCAAACAGTCAAGTCTGATGTCTGTATGTGAGCCTCATCCACTCAGATGCACTCGATCCTAAGCCCCACTTCCTCACCCTCCTCATTTTATTCTCCGGGGTGTATGCTCCTGCCAGGTGGGGGATCTGCACTCACCCGGAAGGGAGAGGAGGGGGCCACAGCCTCTTTCCCTGTCCCTTGAGTTATAAGGTTCAGATGCCAGGCCTGGTTTCTGCCCTTGTCCCTCCCAGCCTACAAGTCACAGCCTGGCGGCCTGGCCCTTCTCTGCCTTTGCCAGAAGGGAGGCCTTCTAGAACCAAAGCTCATCATGGAGGCGGGGCGAGGTGTGCCTCTTCAGAGCCGCAGCAGGAGCCCCGCTGGTCACGTTCAGGACCAGTCTCCCCAGTCTCCCCTGTCTCCCCATTCGCTAGTGGGGCTGTTTCTCTGTTGCATCTTCCCCACTGGCGGGCAGATCGTGCCCGGCTTCTCTGAGGCACCACGTTGGTAGGAAAGTCCAGTACGACTCTGCCCAGACTGGCTGTGTGACCTTGAGCCAGTCGCTGGGTCTCCACGGGCCTCCACCTCCTATTTGTTCAGTCATAATCCCTTCTCTGGGTCTGTCTGAGGCGAGGGCTGTGAACATGCTCTGTGCACTGTCAACACAACTCTTGGAATGTGCCCGAGGCCCTGCAGTCTGTACAGGGAAACTCAAGTTTATTTTTCAGACATCAGCTTCCAGATGGAAACCCCCGACCTGGAATCCAGAGATGGTCTGTAGAAAGTCCTGGTGCCAATTTGCAGAATTTTGGAGTATTTACCTTTTTCCGGGTAAAGAAGGTAGAGTTTTCCATCAGGCCCTCAAGGGCATCTAAGGGTAAAAACCTGTAAAGAGCCACTGCCTGAGCCTTGGGGGTTATCTGCCAGGGAACCCCCTCCCAACTAGGCAGACAGAGAGGCTGTCCAACCCTTGGAGGCAGCTGTCCTGTAGGTCTGGGTGACCTACGCGTACCCAACCCACACAAGCACCGCTCAACAGCCACATGTTTCCACAAGTGCCAAGGAGGACTCCAAGTTCAATGCAGGCCAGCCAGACAACAGAGCTCCTGAGGTTTACATTGTGCCCGTCTGTGCGGTGACGTTTCACAACCTCTCTATGCTGACCTGGCCTTGGCTGGAGCCCCATGTCCCACTCTACACACCATGTTCCAAGAAGAACTCGAATAAATGGAAATGTTTCCAAGGGACACAGGCCAAACTGTCAAGAGGTTTTAAAACCAACCCTAGGAGGAATAAATGAAAACTGAGGGTATTTGGCTCAGAACAAAGAATTAGAAAATAGATGGGGATTGGAAGGGAACGCTAAATTCCTGAAGTGCTGTCTAGTGGATACTACGAGGCGGGGGGGGGGGGGGGGGGGGGGGGGGGGGGGGGGGGGGGGGGGGGGGGGGGCAGATGGTAATTTAGCAAAAGGAAATGCTTTCTAATAGTGAGCTCTGTTTTGCAGGAAGTGGGTGGACTGGGACTCCTCACTGCCCCCACATATTTGGCCTGCCAGAAGGGAATACATTGCAGGTAGAGTGTAAGCTCTGTCCCAGAAGGAGATGGAGAAATAACAATGACCCCTCAGACACTCAGGGACAGTGGGCGATGCCCTGGGGAGGCAGGGGGAAGGAGAGCAGAAGAGAGCAGGTCCTGTGGCCTCTGATGGCGGTCACGGTCACAAAGGACTCTGTTCTGAGCCAAACCCTTCCATCCGAGGACGCTGATGCAGGGTGGTGCATGGGGCAGGCTGGGTAAGGAGAGAGGAAGCTGGCAACTGAGGAAGGCTGATCTCCAGCCCGTTTGGAGGACACCCTGGGCTGTCTAGGGCTGGGCCAAGGGGCTGGGGATGGGAAGATGGCTCATTGGTGAGTCACCCACAGCCAGTGTCTGCTCCTGCTCCCTCTGGGGGAGGGTGGCTAGGAGAGACACAGCCTCTGGCCAGCTAGGCCTGTGAGGACAGGCTCCATGCTCCTGTCCGCACAGCTCTGGGGACAATCAGAGCTTGGCTTCCCAGCACTCCTCACCCACCACCCAGGAAGGCAGGGCTGGCGAGCTGGCATCGGATGGGTGTTGGGGGGCATGTCCAGCTCCCTGCTAAGGGCTCGGGGTGGCCACGCAGCAGAGCCAGAGGCTGCCCGGCCCAGCCTGGCACAGCAGAGGAAGCTGACAGGTGTGCCCCTGTCTAGGGATCACACCTGAGCCTGAGAGGCGCTCCCTCCCCACCGCACCCTTCCTAAACTCCTTCCAAACCTGCTCTCACCCAGCAGGCCTGTCGAGCACCGCACCCTACCTCAGGGCCCCAGGGGAGCCCGGGGAGAGCGAGGGTAACTCGGGGCCGGTGTCCACAGCGGCCACCCCTGCCCCTCTCCAGTGCCCGGTCTGGTCTGAGGGGCAGGGCTGGCCTCCCAGCCCAAGTCTGGGCCCCTGGTGTCTCCTGGCATTGGAGGTCACGGCACAGACGACAGACAGGGCCTATACATATGGGGAAACAGGTCTGCAGAGGCAGATGCACATGGCAATGGGAGACAGCAGAGGGAGGACCCTTTGGGAGGGGGACCGTTGCCTCCCCAGACCCCCGGAGGGCTCCAGCTTGGGCAGAGTCGGAGATACAGGGGCACCTCACAGTCCCGCTTCTGCCTCCCGTGGGGGCCAGAGTGAAGGAGCTCTGGAGCTCAGGGGCAGGGCTAGGAAAGGAGTGGTCCCGCGGGGGAGGGGGTAGGGGGCGGCAGCAAGGACTTTGGAGCCAGACAGACATGGGACAGAACCCGGGCTCTTGCCACCTCCTGCCAAGAGAGATGCCTAGATCTCAACGAGCCTCGGTTTCTGGGCGGTGAGCTGACAGTAATACCTGTCTCGCGGCGCAAAGTGCTCCGCATCTTGCATCTTTCGTCGCATGGACTCTCAGGGCAGCACTTTGAGGGAGGCGCTGCTCTCTCCACCCCACAAACGAGCAACGTGAGAACATAGTAGGGGGTGCCTCGAGGAGTGAGGAGTCCGGGGATCCTGACAGGCAGCAGACCCG
Organism: Hyaena hyaena; assembly: GCF_003009895.1. Taxonomy (NCBI): domain Eukaryota; kingdom Metazoa; phylum Chordata; class Mammalia; order Carnivora; family Hyaenidae; genus Hyaena; species Hyaena hyaena. The sequence goes on along the minus strand of NW_024080660.1, from coordinate 4,953,383 downwards.
CCGCTGACCCCAGGGCCATGCTCTCGACCACTCTGCTACACTCTGCTGTCCCCACAGATGGCTGGGAGAATGTCCTGGGGGGATGGGCCAAAGGGACTGGGTGCCGGGAGCAGGGAGTGGAGGAGCCCCATTTCTTTTTTTTTTTTTAATTTTTTTTAATGTTTTTATTTATTTCTAGGAGAGAGAGAGACAGCGTGAGCAGGGGAGGGGCAGAGAGAGAGGGAGTCACAGACTGAAACAGGCTCCAGGCTCTGAGCTGGCAGTCAGCACAGAGCCCGATGCGGGGCTCGAACCCACGAACCGTGACATCATGACCTAAGCGAAAGTCGGACGCTTAACCGACTAAGCCACCCAGGTGCCCCGGAGGAGCCCCATTTCTGCGACGGGGAAGAAAGAGGATGAGGGGCTTCTCGGGCTGGGGTGCCAGGAAGGTCCAGAACAGAGGCAGCTGAAGGGGGGCTGCTCTGAGGCCAGGGCCCACCCTGAGGACCCTCACCTGTGCCTGTGGCTTTGGGCGAGTGGAAGGGGAAGGACTAGAAGTCCTGAAGTGCATGAGGGCAAGAGAGAGTGAGCTGGGGGTTGTGAGACAGGCTGAGGACAAGCGTATGCCAGGCTGCTGGCCATGCTTTCCACCAGGGAGAGGGGCTTGAGGGATATTTTTACTCTCTACACCCCTGTATGGTTTGCAGTGTTTACACTGACTGTGCATGATCTGAATTTTCTTATAAAGGAAGAAGACTGCGAGACCATATGCCAAATGCTCATCATGGAGGAGACCACCCGTGGTTTGAGTTTCCTTGTTAAATTTTCTACAACAAACATGTATTTTTTAAATGTTTTTATTTATTTTTGAGAAAGAGAGAGAGAACAGGGGAGGCGCAGACAGAGAGGGAGACACAGAATCCAGAGCACGCTCCAGGCTCTGAACTGTCAGCTCAGATCCTGACGCGGGGCTCAAACCCACAGACTGAGAGATCATGACCTGAGCCAAAGTCGGACACTTAACTAACTGAGCCACCCAGGTGCTCCTACAACAAACATGTATTAATGCTACTCAGAAAAAAAAAAATTTAAGTTTATTTATTTTGAGAGAGAGAGTGTAAGTGGGCGAGGGGCAGAGAGAGAGGGAGAGAGAGAGAATCCCAAGCAGGCTCCACACTGTCAGCACAGAGCCCGACATGGGGCTCAAACCCACAAACCGAGGTGATCATGCCCTGAGTGGAAGTCAGACACTTAACCAACCGAGCCACCCAGGCGTCCGTAGAAAACAATTTTGAAATGAGATTACATCTGTAATGTGTCTAAAGTTGCAAGGTGCCGCACCCAAATACAAACTTCTGCCACGACAGAACTGTTCTCTATCTGTGCTGTGCAGCACGGCAGACCCTGGCCACACGTGACTACTAAGCTCTTGAAATGTGCCTAGTGCAGCCGAGGAAGTGAACTTCTAATTTGGTTGAATTATGACTAATTTAAATTTAATTTGAAACAGCCCTGGCTTCTGAGGGTCCAATAAGACTGAATGACGATGCTGGGTCTGAGGAGGAAGCCACGCCTCCATCCTAGCGCCCCCTGGAGGGAGCTTTCTCCCCAGCCTTCTATTCAGGGGGGCATGAGGGCCCCCTCTGCGTCCCCCACACCATCTGACTTTCCGTCTTTGACCATGTATGGAGCACTGGGGTGCCTCAGTCAAACCCCTCCAGGTGTGTGTGGGTCATGGTGGGGACATTTCCTGTAGGTGAGAGTCTAGGCTCAGCGCCACCTCACTGTGGTGACCTTGTGCAGTCACCACCCATTTCTGGGCCTCGGTCCCCTCATCTGTATAATGGAAGTATTGGCCAGACTTTCCACAAAGGCCCGCAGCCCTTCACCTAGCTGCTGAGGTCACGGGCTGGGATCACGGGAATGGCCAGATGTATTGGCAAGAGGGACTTAGGGAAGGCAGCCAAAAGGACTTGCTGGCGGAAGGCTTATGAGGCTCTGGGTTGGGTGAAAAATATGTGACAAAGGATGTGTCATTGAGTGAAGAGAACTTTGCCAACATCTCCCCTCTGGGTGACCTGCTCTTCCTTAGACCATAGTTCCATTTTAACAGTCACCAAGCTGTATTGTCATTTGTCTGTTTTTGTTGTACTTTTGGGATAGATTTTGAGACGCTCAAAGAGCAAAAGTTTGCGCAGCTCACCTCAGCACTCTCCATCTCACACAAAGCAGATATTCATATGGATTTGATGAACAGGGAAATGAATGGTTCCTTTGGACCCACCCACCCATCCCCCGTCCCCTCTGAGACTAAACAATTACATTCTGGGGCTTAAATGACCCGGTTTTTGGGAAGACATAGGAAAACATAGAAAGTCAATGAAATTTGTTTAAGTTTTGTCTTCCATTTCTAGCTCTTTGAAAATGTTTTTTTTTTTTCTCTCAACTCCCCCTACCCCACCCCTGACCCTAAATTTATCTTTTTCTGGCAGAGTAAAGCGTTTAATGGGATAACCTAATTCATACTAAGATGTGAATGGCTCAAGGCTTTATGCGTCCTCAGGTTTCCTGCTTTTGCACACGAAGAAGCTATGCGTCACCTAACTGTGGGTGTCAGGCTTCGGGTATGACCAGTGGTGTTGTCGGCAAGCCCAGGTCTGTCCTGGGTCTGCCATTCACTGGCTGTGGCCGTGAGTAAGCTCCGCTCATCTTTCTGAGGCTCCGTGTGCTCATCTGTAGGGTTTGCCGCACTCTAGGGCTGAGGTGAAGCTAAAATGAATCAGTGCACACCAAAGCATTTGTTGGCTATAAAGGTCCTAGACAGAAAAAAAGGATTGAAATCGCCATGACTTTGGGCCAGGGCGGGGCTTTCCCACACCCTCAAATCATACCTGAATAGACCATGGCTGTGCATGGAGGCCACCTCCTTTTTAATCTTATAGCTGCCAAGCAGAAAAGGGAGCCCTGGTATCTCTTTCATCTGTAGCCCCACCCCTGCAGGAGGAAGAGAGGGAGGCCAAGATGCTTCATGGAGCCAACTTGGCTCCTCTCACTGCCCTGGGCTCCCACACCCCAACCCCCTATCCCCTCTCCTGCCTGAGTATCCAAGGATTAGGACCCCTATGGTGGTTAGAGCTAGAGGGTGGGCCTGGCTGGCTCAGTCAGTAGAGTGTGCCACTTTTGAGCTCACGGTCATGAGTTCAAGCCCCGTATTGGGTGTGGAGCCTGGAAGGAAGGAAGGAAGGAAGGAAGGAAGGAAGGAAGGAAGGGAGGGAGGGAGGG
>NW_024080660.1:4827173-4948970 GCF_003009895.1 Hyaena hyaena | reverse complement strand
TTTTTAATTTTTAATGTTTTTTTTTTAATTTATTTATTTCTAGGAGAGAGAGAGACAGCATGAGCAGGGGAGGGTCAGAGAGAGAGGGAGTCACAGACCGAAGCAGGCTCCAGGCTCTGAGCTGGCAGTCAGCACAGAGCCCGACGTGGGGCTCGAACCCACGAACTGCGAGATCATGACCTAAGCGAAAGTCGGACGCTTAACCGACTAAGCCACCCAGGCGCCCCAAATAAAACATTTTTTAAAAAATTAAAAAAAAATAACCGTGCTTCTTGAATTTAACAACCCTAAAGCGAGGTTGGTTTGGAGGCCACACCCCTGGACCTCAGGCCACTAAACCATGACAGGAGCTCCAAGACCCAAAGAAGAAGAGGGATGGAACCTGTCCTCAGCCCCTTCCTCCTGAGCAACCCTGTTGCACCTCTCAGGCCTTCCCGTCCTCAGCCTGACCTGGCCCCGCCTGGCTGAGAAGAGGAAGATGCAGCCGGAGACACATTACAGGTCTGTGTTGGTGATTTGTCTCTTGCATGAGTTCACGTAGTGCCCAGTTTCGTGGGAAACACTCTCCTCCTCACCTCCACCCCAACTCTGGGTGCTTGGGGTGCTGACCTCAACCAGAAAATGGGCAAGAAGACCAAGTCAGGGTAAAGTGGGTGCTTTCTCACATAAAGCTGGGGACCTGAGAGGGTGGTACCGAACATACTCAGCCTTCCTGCAGGAGAACAAAGAGCAGAGCCCCCAGACCTGCCAGAGAGACCCGGATCTCCCCAAAGCATCTACTTCAGGCTCGTCTCCAGTGAGCTGGAATTGCTGTCAGAACAACCAAGGTAAGGTGGACAGGCAGCACAGCCTCGGCATCGGTTTGCCGAGTCCCCTCCGGGGGCCTTTGGAAGCAGAGCTAACTCGGCAGATGGCTGCCTGGAGGCGGGGGCATGGTGGAGATGGCCTCTCCACTACCCCCGAGGCCCAGCATACCTTATCTGGACAGTTGGCCTTGGGAGCGGGGAATCAAAGGCAGGGATGGGCTGCCGGAGGAGGGAGAGCGTTCCCTGGAGGGGCTGAGTGTGGGAGGCAGTGCTGCGTCACCAACCTGGGCTGCCCTTCTGGCTGACTCAGGCAGGTCCTGCCTGCAGGTCTGGATGTGTTGGGGCAAGTCCCAGCCTCCCCTCCCTCCCCAAATGCCGTCCCAGCACACTGCGGGCAGGGGTGGTGGTGGTGGTGGGGTGTAGAGCTTTCTCCTTCCATTTTTATTTGGAGGTTGACTACAGCCCTCAGGCTGAGGGTGACTGCCAGCCACCTATACAAGCCCTGCCCAGCCCCGCCCACAAGGAGGACAGAGCCCTCCCTGGAGTCCCCAAATGATCCAGCAACAGCCTTACAGGTTATCTCCCCTCAGGGAGATCTGGGGATGGCCTGTGGCGGACACCCACATCTGACATCTCCTCTGAGCCTCATGAAAGTCCTGCCACTTGGGTAGCACAAACACCACTGCATTTCAGATGAGGAAACTGAGGCCCGTGACCCCACAGGCCTCAAACCTGGGTCTCCTGATGCTTGCTGGCTCCCGAGCCCACACCTGGCTCATGGGCTGGAGGAGGGAGGGCCCCGCGTACTCATACACTCATAGGCCCAGGACGATGGCAGCAGGCCTGGGCCGGGCAGGCCTCATCCCATCTTCCCTCGAGCTAAGACCTGACCCCTTGGGCCTGAGCCGGCTTTGTCTGGAAGTCTTAGGTGAAAGGCCTCTGGGGTGAAGAAGGTTCTCAGCTCCCAGGAAAGGAGAGCTGTGAGGGCCTCTCCTGGGCTGTCAGGGATCAGAGGCTGACCCCCCTAGTCACCCTCAGCCTAGAAGTTTTCCACAGGCTCTGCCTTATGCTCCCCAGAAGTTCTTCTTGTTCACCCAAACATCCCTTGAAGTCAGAGATGAAGAGCAATTACCACGTCCGAGTTAGTCTCTGATTATGTTCTAGGGATGTGCAGAATGTCAGCCCCCTCACACCCCAAAACTGGGAGCAGAGGTCACTTGCACTCCTATGGTGATGAGGAGATTGCTCTGAGGACAGCTGGAGCCTTGTCTGAGGTGACTGGCAGTGCTGGATTTGAACCCAGATTGTCAGGCTCCAAGCCCATGCTCTTAATATTTGAATCCGGACTTCACTTAATGGCCCTGCCACTGATGGGGAAATGAAGTTCGCCCTGAGGATCCTTCCAGGTGCCCCGGCTACAGCTTCATCTTCTCCCACCCTGGGACCCCAGTTCTCTCCTTCCCCTTCCCTTCCCACCCCAGAATCGCCCCCAAGAAAACTGGAGTAACCTGAAGCAGTGAGGGTTTGGTCACCTCCCTCTGCCCTTGCTGCTGCCTTGCCGTCGGAGGGCTTTGTGTTGCCAAGGGCTGCACCTGCTCCGGCTGGCAGGGAAGGCCCACTGTGCGCAGGCGCAGTGAGCACGCTAGCTCCAGGGCGCGGCTGGAGTGCGAAAGCACTGACTCCAGGCAGAGCTGAAGTCTCCACTGCCCCCCTCCATGGGCACACGTGGCCTGGCTGAGCCCTCTGTACCCCGTGCATGTGTGGGGCTGGGGCCTGTGGGCCAGATCCTCTGGGAAGGAGCCTGCCCCCCGCCCCCCCCCCCCCCCCCCCCCCCCCCCCCCCCCCCCACGGCCTGGCTGTCTGAAGGAGGCCTGTCCCCTGCAGAGTAGACTCCCCTGCAGAGCTAAGCCTCGGTTGTGAACCCCNTGAAGTCTCCACTGCCCCCCTCCATGGGCACACGTGGCCTGGCTGAGCCCTCTGTACCCCGTGCATGTGTGGGGCTGGGGCCTGTGGGCCAGATCCTCTGGGAAGGAGCCTCCCCCCCCCCCCCCCCCCCCCCCCCCCCCCCCCCCCCCCCCGCCACGGCCTGGCTGTCTGAAGGAGGCCTGTCCCCTGCAGAGTAGAGTCCCCTGCAGAGCTAAGCCTCGGTTGTGAACCCCACGGTGGGAGAAGGAGCCATTCACTCCCTTTTGACAGAGAGGCCAGACACAAACCAGGAAGTGTCAGGAACCATCAGAGGAAGAAAACCCAACTCCCGGTTGGGGCAGGGCAGCACTTTACTAGATGCCTCCCTTGTCAGTATGAGGTCTGTGCAGTTCCATCTTTTCTGCAGATGACTCTGTGGCTGGGGCTCATCTGCCCCCTCTTCTTGGCCTTGCCGCTTCGCAGCCTCAGTATCAGCTGAGAATGGTCCCCTACCCTCCCTCCCTCTCCCCTCCTCCCTTGCAGTGGGGACTGGGGCTGGCAGTGACATTTAAAGCCAATGCAGGGAAGGCACCTGACCTTGGGGAGGAATGTGGGCAATGTCTGCAGCTGGGAGCAGCCACCCCCCACCCCACCTGGGGCCCAGGAATGTGGCCCCCACGGGAGGGAGGTGTGTGTGTGGTTAGAAGGGGAGGGGTGCAGGGCTGGGAGTGCTAAAGGGCTGGATGGCCCCATAAGGTCACCTGCTGAGACTCCTACATGGTTCCAGAGGCTGAAAATGAACCAAAAGCTGCCCTCCTTGAGGTGCCATTGGCTCTCTCTGACCCGGTTAGGGAGTGCTCCCCGACTCCCGGAGCCCCCTCAAGCACAAGGTCACAGATACAATTGCAGCTTGTGACTTCTCAGACCCGCAGAACCACAGAATGTCAGAGCCCTTTGATATTAGCAGCTACTGTGTCCATCCCCCATCACAGATGTGGAAACTGAGGCCAGAGAGGTGATGGGAATTGGCCCCAGGTGCACTAATTATGGGCCAGGACTCTGGGGTGGGTGCCTTTCCCACACACACCCCTGCACCCAGCCCCCTCCTCTTCATGAGGAAGATTCAGGTGCCCCCCGCCCAAGGTCTAACAGGGTTCCTGCTGGGAATCCAGTGCCTTCTGTGAGTGCCTTAAACTGCCAGAGTTGGGCGCTACAGAGACTGAGGGCCTGGCTTCCAAGCTCAAGGCTCCTGGTGAGCAGGTGATCTATGTTCTAGCTGGTCAGGCCCAGGTAAGTCCAGCAGATGCCTCTCTTTGGGACTGAACCCCGAGAAAAGGGTGAGCAAGGACTCTGCTGCCCTCTCGTGGCCACACCAGGCCTGGTTGCTGTTGTGGGGTGGGGGTTGGGGCCGCTTGTCTTCTTCAAGCCACAGATGGCAATCTCCCAATCCCCTCCCCCTAGAAAGTGCCCTGGGCGGTGGAGGGGGTGGTACCACCTCGCTTCCCTATCACGGAGGCCAGAGCTTGGGCTGTGCCAAGTAGGAAAAGTAGGACGGGAAGGGCGCATGATGACTTGCTCAGGGATGGGTCCTGAAAGAAGAAGAGAGGCCCAGAGCGTTACTCAGAATGCCTGGGTGAGGACAGAAACCCGGTGGTTTCCACAGGGTGGCCTGATCAACTGACACGAGACAGGATGCTTTGAAAATTTAGAGGATATTTATTTTTCAGGAAGGTCCACCACAGCTGACGGGCACGACCCTTGGCCACCCTAGGAGATTTCTCTTTCGTTTTGCGAGAAATGCCCTCTCTTCTCGGACGTGCCCGCGGGAAGGCTGGGATGTGAAGAGAAACCATACACAACACTCCAGAGCCTTAAAAAAATAAAGCAACAACCTCCTCCACACAAATACACACATACAAAATAAACACATGTATAAAAGAGAGGCTACGCAAAAGAGAGGCTACGCTTCTCCCGTCCTGGCTGAGGGGTGCTTTGGGAGAGCGGGGCCGGGTGGCTTTGCCCCCCCTTTCCCCTAACCAGGATTCTCCAGAGGCGAAATGGTATGGACGTGCCTGACAGCCAAGAAGCCTCTGGCTTCCCAGAGAGGACAGCGACAGAGTCCTCTCCCTGGAGCTCGGGGCGGGGGAGGTTGGGGGACAAGGTACAAAGGAACAAATAAATAAATAAATAAATAGAACCCATCACACTCCCAGAGGCCTAAGGGCTTGGGCTGAGGCTGGGGTGGGGGGACCCTGGGGCCTTGTTTCCCTGAAAGGAGCAGGTTCAGTGACAGGCAGAGAGAACAACAGGGAAAACACAAGTCCAAAAGCTACACCCCGCCTGGCCTCCGGAGCTTGCATCCTTCAGATCCCGGGAGAGGCCCAGAAGCGAGCCTCAAACCAGCTCTGGAGGAACAAGGGGTGGACCGAGCCTGCCCCCTGGCCCCAGCAGGTGCCCAGAGGCCGGGGGTCCCCCACCCTGGCTCCCTGGCATTCTCTGAGGCCAGCGGAGCCCCCCGCTGCCTGGCCGTCTGGCCCTCCCCCTGACCATCTCCGCAGCGGGAACTGTAGATGGCTCGGGGCTGGGCTCTTCTCTAGAATGGACGGGGCATGGCCCTCTCCTGCTTCTGTTCTTACTGGCCCTCCTGACTTGCTGCATCCTGAGTCAGCTGGGAGAGGTCCTTGAGCGACTGTCAGTAATCAGAGCAGTCCATCCCGACGTCCTCCTCCGCTCCATTTGGCCACAGGTGTCCCCACTGCATCTGGCCAGGGCTGCCCTCAAGGCTCCCTTCAGGCCAACAGGGAGAAGGTGTCAGACAGAAGCAGGAACGGAGAAGGGGGCAGGAGCTGCTGGAACGGACAGTTTGGGCAAGAGGCCAAACCAGACACACGAACAAGTTCAAAGGACTCGGGAGTCCCTGGGGCCCTCCTGGAGAAGCGTGGCCATGTTGGGGCCTGGGGGAGCACAGGGCAGGGGCGGGCGGGCCGCTCAGCTGGGTAGCAGCACGTGCTCCAGGAGGTAGGTGAGGGAGTCCCAGTGCTTCCAGAGGAGGAAGAGGACGAGGACCAGGAGAGCGGTGCTGGTGATGCGCAGGCGTGTCTTCATGAGGGGCGTGATGAAGTTGGCGATGGTGGACACGAACACCAGCAGCACGGCCATGAGCGCCAGGATCACGTTGATGAACTTGCCCAGCAGAGCCCGCGCGTTGGCGTTCTCCACGCCCTCCAGCTGCACCACCTGCTGCTGCTGCTGCTGCAACTCCAGCTTGGTGACGCGGGTCAGGCAGGACTCCACGGCCTCCTGCAGGGGGTGGGGGACGACGTGGGAGCTCAGGGTGGGCCGGACCCTCCCCGCCCCTCAGAGAAGGCAACCCCCTCAGAGAAGGCGACCGTGCACAAGGTGCCCCCTGAAAAGGCAGGGCGCCGGCTGATCGGGGGCAATTTTTACGACTATTCGGGGAGGATGGTAGGAGACGGGAGTGGCTGACTCATGTGTGCGTGTGGGGAGTGGAGGGGGACACACAGCGGGCCCAGTCCCCTGGAGCATCCTCTCCAGGCAGTCTCGAGCCTGGAAATCCCATTGATCACCGGCAAGGCTGCCATCAAAGAGCTGGGGGCGTGGGTGGCTCTCAACCATCTGCTCTCGCAAATCCAGTCCAGGGCCTGCCTGGCTCCTACCTCCGCCCCACGCCACCCTCTCCATCCACGCGCCCATCTGAGCCACCGGTAGAAGAGGCTGTGCCCAGAACCCTCTCCAGTTGGTAAAGCCCTCACGCTCATGCCGCTGACAGCTCTCTCAGCATGTCTGGGCCCCCCCAGGGTCGGTCCCTGGTCGTACCTGGATGTCCCGAGCCCTTTCGTAGGATTGGTAGGCCACCTTCTCCTCCATGCTGGCCAGCTCCTGCTTCAGGTTGGTCATCTCATTCTGGTGGAGCTCAGTCAGGTCATTGAGCTGTTCCTCGAGCCGCTCGTACCTGGCAGAGGGACAAGGTGTGCCTTCAGTCCCGGCCCCTGACCTCCCTTCTCTCCCCAAGATCAATTTCATTCTTCAGCCCACCCAATGTGTCTCAGTCCTCTTCCAACTTTAATGGCAACGACAAGGAAGGCTACTCTTTAAACAGCACTATGGCCATGTAGGCATCGTGCCAAGGCTCTACTCTCATGATCTCATAGGATCCTCATCCCCCTCCACCCTGCGAGACAAGTACCAGCATCATCCTATTTCACAGATGAGAAGACTGAGACAGAGAGAGGTTAAGGAACCTGCCGAAGGTCACACAGCTCACAAACGGGGGACTCAGGATTAAATGAGTTCCACATGAGTTTGTAAGCCCTGGACCAAGATGCTCTCTTGGTCACCAGGGACACAGCGACATAGATACATGATCCCTGCTCTGCAGGCACAAAATATCAAAAGGGGATTCTTATGTGGGGGTAGTTTTCAGGCAGCGACCCCCCCCCCTCAACTTTCTAACCCTTCTTCATATATATGAAGAAAAAGGAAAAGTGCTAATTAAGGAAAAGATCGCCAAGAATCCCAGAGGGCAAGTGTCAACCAAATGCCACAGGAGGGGCACCGAGCAAGAGGGCACGGAGCAGGCAGGGGGCGGGGTTAGGGGCCAGAGCCTCCGGCTTCTGCCAAACGTTTAACCTGACGGTGCCAGATGTTTAGCTAGTTGGACTTTACGGGTTTGGACTCACTGAACCTTCACGAACCCTAGGGGTGGGAATCTGTGTTATTGCCGCTGCCCAGACCAGGAGGCTGGGTGTGCAGAGCACTAAGTACTTTGTTCAAGGTAAAGAGTAAAGAGTAGAGCTGGGGTTTGAACCCAGGGAACCTAGCTCCTGAGTCAGTGCCCTTAGTCTTTCTAGGTGAGAGCCCACGTAGCCGGCCAAGTCCCTGCCTCAGTTTCCCCTTCTGTACACTGTCCACACAACCATCAAGCAGGGATGTTCGAAGCTCCTGAGACAGGCAGAGCCTTCTCTCCATGCACAGGTCAGGTCCCGTAACCCTATCTTCCAGCCGCTCTGACGAAGCTGGAGGAAGGCTTCCCGGCGGCTCTTCCGGCTCCTTCCAGCAGCCTCAGACCCTTCTCCATGCACCTCCATCTGCCTCCACAAGCCCGGAGTCTGACGGCCGGTGCCCATCCGCTCAGTGCGGGCAGGGTAGTGGCGCCTACCTGTAGCGTTCCTCCTGCAGACACTGGGTCATGTAGGTGTAGTCCCTCTGCAACTGAGCCTTCAGGTCTTCCATCGAGTCCTCCAGGTGGGACTGTCCCTCCTTAATCTCCCGCAGCTCCTCCAGCAGAGCGTCCAGGTTTCCGGAGGCCCCGTACAGCGCGTTCGACTTAGGGCTCCCTAGCGCCCCGGCCGGCCCGGCCCCGGAGTTGCTGCCGGCCCCGGCCGAGCTGGCGCTGGCGCTGGAGCACTCATCGTCGCTGCCGTACTTGGGGCTGGACACGAGGGTGGCGCTGCCGCTCAGCGCCCGCGCCGCCTCCTCGGGGGGGCCGTCCTCCAGAGGGTCCTTCAGGTGGGCGATGTTGTCCGCGCTGCCAAACTTGTTGCGGATGAGGCTGGCGAACTCCCGGGGCTTGGAAACCACGGCGGTGTGGGTGGCCTGCGAGAGGCCGGAGAGGCTGCCCTTGACGCCCTCGACCACGCCTCCCCCGAAGCCACTGATGCCCGCGCGCACGTTGGCGCCCACGTCCTTCAGCCCCTGCTGCATGTCCCGCAGCACGTCCTTGGGCTGCCGCGAGGGCCCGTTCTGCTCGATCTCCTTCAGGCGCCGGCGGTAGTGCTCAAGCTTCTTGTGCAGCTGGGCGATGGTCTGCGCCGACTTCTGGTTCTTCTTCTCGAACACCTGCTTGATGCGCGACACCTGCTGCTTGTCTGCATTGTTGGCCAGCTTCAGGTACTCAGCCACATTGTCGTCCCGCGCCTCCTGCTCGATCTTGATCTGCTCGGTGATCTTCAGGATCTTCTGGTGCAGGTGGTCGATGGCAGCCTTGGTCCGCTGGGGGTCGGGGGCCCCATCTGGCACGTCCAGGTTGACGGGGCCGTCAGCGTCCCCATGGCCGGGGCCGCCGGGGAGGCTCAGGGCCACAAGGTCTCCCTTGTCAACCTGGGGAAGAAGGCGAGAAAAGCCAGCATAGGTAAATCATGAAACCGTGGGAGGGTACTCTCCCAAGTCCATGGACACCTCTGGACTTGGTTTCTCTGCCTGGAAGATGGATGCAGGATGAATAGGAAGCTTCCAGGCAAGAGCCCCAAATAGTGACAACCAGAGTATTCCTTTTACAGCTGCCATTTAAAAAAAAAAAAAAAGATTTTATTTCTACATAATGTCTATACCTAATGTGAACCTTGAACTCACAGCTCCAAGATCAAGAGTTGCACCCTTCACGGACTGAGCCAGCCAAGTGCCCCTACCCATGGCCATTTTTGAAGGGCTGCCCCAGCTGCAATCCACCTAATCCTCATAAGATCCCTAAAATGCAGTCTAGGCAGATCTGCCTCTCCTTTGGCACAGAGAGCTCAAGCAAGTTGCCCTGGGACACACAGCCATGAGGACACAGAACCTCATTGCTCCATCACACGGACTAAGCGTGCCTGACGAGAGTCACAGGACTGATTTCTCAGAGAGAAGACAAGCGGTCCCTCTGGACTCAACCTCCCCAAAGGCTCCTGCCTCAAACAGGCCTCTCCCTCAGAGCTGACCAAAGCCTCCACGTGGGCCCAACGCAGGCGCAGGAAGCCTCCCCACCTGTCCCACCCCAGCTTTCCTAATGCAGTTCAGCTGGTCACCTGCCTCTGCTGACGCCCCTTCCAGCCCCTCCATCACCTTCCAGCTCTCCTGAGTGGTCGGCAACCTCTTCCTCTTCATGACGGCGAGAGCGCCCGGCCCTGCCCCGTCTCCCAGACGCAGGACAGGAGCACAGCTCACCCGCCCTGCTGGCCAGGTCCTGAGGACTCAAGTCCCAGGAGCAAGCTCTGGGGCCAGGGGAAGCAGGGACCGGTCTGGAGGTCTGAGGGTACCAGGGCCCAGCTCAGAAAGGGGTGAATGTGCAGGACGGAGAGGCCGGCCCCTATCCAGGCAGCAGCAGGCCTCTCAAGTGCATGCGGGTGACACGAAGGAGAAGCCCAGAAAGGTTGGGGGGTCGGGGTGAAAGGAAGGAAAGGTCCCAGGAGATAGGAGAGATGGGAAACCGCGGGGGCCGATGAAAGCGGGCGGCCCGGAGCCCCGCTCTCCCAGGGCCGGCGCCCTCAGCAGCTGGCAGATCGATCTGTCCACAGCTGAGTTCCCTGTGTCTTATCGCCACGCAAGAACGGAAGCAGCAGGAAATGGCTCAACCCCATGTCTTTTTACACACAGCACACCCTGGGTGGGCCGGGTCAGAGCGTTGCCTCTTCATGTGTGTGAGGCGGGCTGAGACCAGGGGTTACAAGCGCAAAGAAAGTGGTCTGCTCACACGCACTGGAAATGGAAGCAGCCCGAGCCGATCACCGGCAGGAGTCACTGGACTCAGTTTCTGCCGAGGTGCAAAGTTATTGGAAAACACTATTGAAAACAACGGTCCTGGGGCACCTGGGTGGCTCCGTCAGTTAAGCCTCCGACTGGGCTCAGGTCATGATCTCATGGTTCGTGGGTTCGAGCCCCACGTTGGGCTCTGTGCTGACAGCCCCTGGAGCCTGTTTCAGATTCTGTGTCTCCCGCTCTCTCTCTGATCCTCCCCTCCTCACACAGTCTCTCTCTCTCTCATAAATAAATAAAACATTAAAAAAAAAAAAAAAGAAAACAATGGTCTTGCCAAAATAAGGAGCCGGGGGGTGAGGGGGCTCCTCTGTGGGCTTCCTCTGGGGCCTTTCCAGGTCACAGTTCCACTGGGGATGCTGGGAACAATGCCGACCCCTTCTCCGATCAGGACTTGCCCCTTTTACTTCGGTGCTGGGTCTCCCTTTGTGTCCCCTGGCCCTCCCTCCAGGTGCGCGTATCTTCAGAACCCTGCTCCTCTGAATCTCTGAACCTTGTATACCAGCCCCCCTTAAGTGATCTGTCCCAAGGTCCAACTGTCACGCCAGTCTGACTTCAAACCCCGTCCTGCAGTTAAACCCCTTCCTCATCGGCGACTTCCTGCAGTGATGACAGCCTGTCCCTCCACTGCCCAGAACCTCAATATCCCCACCTGAGAAGTGGGATAATCCTATCTACTCTCAGGTCTCTGCGAGGGTTATCCTGAGATGAGGGCTAGCAAGCACTTAGCCCAGTGTGGGGCATACAGAAGGCACTCATAAATGCTGTCTGGATCTAGGCAACACGACTCAGGGAGCAGGGGAATGAAGTTTAATTAAGAGATTACACCAACCAGGGGCATCTGGGTGGCACAGTCAGTGGAGCCTCCGACTTTGGCTCAGGTCATGATCTCGCACTTTGTGAGTTTGAGCCCTGTGTCGGGTCTCTGCCAAGAGCTCAGAGCCTGGAGGCTGCTTTGGATTTTGTGTCTCCCTGTCTCTCTGCCCCTCCCCCACTCATGCTCGGTCTCTCTCTCTCAAAAATAAATACAAGAAATAAATAAAATAAAACCAGTGTAGACCTAGGGTCCACAATCGAAAATTCATTAAAAAAAAAGAGAGATTATACCCACCAATTCACTCAATATTGATACTACAACATAGATATTAAACTACAAAAAATTAAATTCTCTAGGAACACATGATTTTTTAAAATTAAGCAATCTGGACCTCTTCTAAGGCCGCTGTGCTTCCAAAGAGGCTCAATTCTCTTCCTCCCTCTTTGTGGGAGGAAAAAAGTTCCAGGAAGTGAGTTCTGGGGCTGAAACACGGCTTGCTGCTCAGCCCGAGGCGGTCTGCTGTGTCTACAAGGAGCAGAGCATCTGCTGCAGGACAGGGAGGGGCGCGGGAGCAGCTAATGAGACAGGGATGCCGTGAAAAGTAGAAGTGCTTTGGGACTCTGAGGGAGTATAAAATAGCAACTCTCCCCCCACCTTGGCTCTACTCCGGCAGCTTGGTGTCTCTCCTCCCTTGATTTAGAGTCTGTCTAGCTTACAAATGGAAAACAAGTGGAAGCTGGCTGTGAAAGTGAAATCCCCATGAATGAGAGAACAGACATTCCTGGGAAAACGAGCTGGGGCCTAACAGTGGGCTGGGACACCTTAGGGCTGGGCCCCCAGCCCTCTCACCTGCCCCTCTTTCCTGCCCTGGGGTCCAGACTTGAGCCCGGCGGCGTCCTTCAGCAGGACACCAGCTCCTTCCTGCCCCTCCACTGGCATCCGTGGCCTCCTGTCACAGAGCGCCCCCACTCGGTCCTCCTCCCCCATGGAGGAAGCTGGGGGTTCTCCATGCCTCCCACCCCAGGACACCCCCTCAGGACACCCCCCTCCACAGCACCAGTGCCCTTTCAGGACTGAACCAAACAGAGGGACTAAAGGAAAGAAAGCCAAGGAGGCGGCAGACAGCAGGCAGAGGTACCAAGAGGGAGAATAACAAAGGAAGGAAAATCCAAGCCTAAGATGATAAAACTATGAAGGATGGAAAAAGAGCAAGAGGGGAAAGAGATCTGGAAAAAAAGAAAAAGCAGACATGTAACAAACAAACAAAACACAAAGAAAAGCAGTGAGACCGGCGCTATTTACAATAGCCCCGATGCAGAAGCAGGTCCCGTGTCTATCCGCAGATGAACAGATACAGAAGACGTGGTGAACACATGTAGTGGGACAGTACTTGGCCATCAAAAAGAATGAAATCTTGCCATTTGCTACTATGGGGTTGGAGCTAGAGCTAATGGTAAGTGAAATCAGTCAGAGAAAGATAAATACCATACAATTTCACTCATATGTGAAATTTAAGAAACCAAACAAAGCAAAGAAAAGACAAATAGAACACGCAGACTCCTAAATACAAAGAACAAACTGGTGGCTGTCAGAGGGGAGGTGGGGGTGGGTGAGACAGGCAAAGAGGATTAAGACTACACTTATCATGGGTGCCTGGGTGGCTCAGTCAGTTAAGAGTCTGAATCTGGATTTCGATTCAGGTCATGATCTCACGGTTCATGGGACAGTGCAGAGCCTGCTTAACCCTCTGCCTCTCCCTTCCTTGCATATACTCTCTCTCTCTCAAAATAAATAAATAAGCACTATACCATGCATGTTGAATCATTACCCTGTACACCTGAAACTAACATAACACTGTGTGTTAATTATACTTTCTATTAAAAAGAACAGCACAGAGAGAGGCCAGAGAGCCCATGAAGGCAATGGAAAGAGCACCATATTTGGAGTCAGACACCAATTTAGAACCCTAGCTCTGTTCTTCACTGGCTGTGTGCCCTTGGCTATGTCATTAACTTTTCTGGGACCCTATTTTCTCATCTGGAAACGAGAGGGAATTCTACCTACCCCAAAGGGTTGTCAGGAGAATGAGACACTAAGGGAAGGCAACAATCAGTACAATCTCAGGGCATACAGCAGGCGCTCAAAACCAAAATTAAGTGACACTTCATATTCACCAGCATGGCTATAATTTTTAAAAAGGAAAATAACAAGAGGCGCCTGGGTGGCTCAGTCGGTGAAGTGTCCGACTTTGGCTCAGGTCATGATCTCACAGCCCGCGAGTTCAAGCCCAGCGTCGGGCTCTGTGCTGACAGCTCAGAGCCTGGAGCCTGCTTCAGATTCTGTGTCTCCCTCTCTCTCTGCCCCTTCCCTGCTCATGCTCTCTGTCTCTCTCTCTCTCAAAAATAAACATTAAAAAAAATTGTTTTTAAATGGGTATTCAAACAAGTACTTGTACACATGCATTCATAGCAGCATTTTCACAGTAGCCAAAGGGTGGACACAACTCATCTGTCCATCAACCAATGAATGGGTAGATGAAATTGTACATCCATACAGTGGAATATCATTGGCGCATAAGAAGAATGAAGTCCCACCGATATACAGTACAACGCGGATGAACTTTGAGAACATCACACTAAGCAAAAGGAGCCAGATGCAGAAGGTCACGTGCTAAAGGATTCCATTTATATGAAACATCCAGTATGGTTAAAACCATAGAGACAGAAGGCATATCAGTGGTGGCCAGGGGCTGGCAGGGGAGGAGTGGGGTATAGCTGCTTAATGGGTCTGGGTTTCCTTTGGGGGTGATGGCAATCTTCTGGAACTAGACAGAGGTGGTGATTACAAAAAGCTGGATGTAGAAGGCCAGGGGTCCTCCAACCAACCTGCTGGCTCCGGCCATTGCCCCAACTAATGTCCTACTACAGGGCTGGTCTGCGGGAGGGTCTCCCGGTCCTTCATCTCACTGTCTCGTTTTCAACAGAGCGGGAGCTCCTTTTTTTTTTTTAATTTATTTCTAGGAGAGAGAGAGACAGCATGAGCAGGGGAGGGTCAGAGACAGAGGGAGTTACAGACTCTGAAATAGGCTCCAGGCTCTGAGCTGGCAGTCAGCACAGAGCCCGACGCGGGGCTCGAACCCACGAACCATGAGATCATGACCTAAGCGAAAGTCGGACGCTTAACTGACTAAGCCACCCAGGCGCCCCGAGCGGGAGCTCTTTCTAACTCACTCCCAATCCCCTGTCCTGAGGCCGGGTCACTGGTGGATGACAACTCCCTGGGTCCCCCAGCCGGAGCATGGCAGTGAGTGGGTGACAGAAGCGCCATTGCTCCTCTCTGGACACTGTCACAGAGCCTCACTTGGCCCAGGCTACTCAGCCCTCTGTCTGTGCCCAGCGGACAGCACCACACCTGGACTTGTGGCCTCAGCACCACGGCCTCCCTGTTCCACTCTCCTCAGGAACCTGACCCCAAGATGAATCCCCGGGCATGGGCCAGGCAAGTTCAAGGAGAATGCTGGAGGGAGGGCCATGCTTCCCTTCCGTGATGCCCTTCCATGCTGGGCAACCAGGGAGGCCATGTCATGCTCTCTGCTCATGGTACCTACCAGCCAGGGCTGAGGTCACAGACCTTGTTCTAAAACAGTGACTGAGGTCCAAGGAGTCCTGGCGAATGTTCTGGAAGAGCCAGAGATGGGATGTTGTCTTAAATGTCTCAAGGGTCCAACCCTCCCACCACCCCTCCCTGCTTCCTGCGCCCAGAAGCACCCCCTCCATGTGGCCTCGCAGAGCCGTGGCCTCACGTCCCTGTTCCCATCCAGCAATTCTGAATGAAGCCGGATTAGGCACGCTGCCAGATTACAGGGGCAGCCTGGCCCTGGCTCCTGTGGGCCTCCTAGGGCTCCCACCTCCTCCCAGGCCTGAGCTCATGGCCTCTGTTAACCCCGAACCCAGCCACGGGGGCAATGGCTCCCCCTCTGGCACAGCGGCCCAGCCCCCGGGACCCCTGAGGCCGGGCGCACACAGTCCACACTGTAGGGACAGAAAGCATTGAGGCTTTTGTAAAGCTCTGTGCAGGGCGGAGAAGGTACCGGCTATTGTGAGATGTGGATTGTGGTTCTATTCCTCAGCAATGGCATAAATAAGCATTCTTCAAGGTGAACTGCAGCAACAAGCGGCACCCGCAACAAGCATGTGCTCTCTACCTGTGCTCCCAAGTGCCCGCGAGACCGCAGAGGACTCCCAGCCTGACTCACCTCCCCAGGGGACGAGCAGCCCCTTCCTGAACTTACAAAGCACTCCTGTTAGGGTCCCCAGGGCAGGCTGACACAGAAGATGAGGGCTTCCAGTCCTAGGTCTCTGCTTAGGAAAGCCAACACTGAGGTCACTCTTAGACACACACACACACACACATACACACACACACACACACACACACACACACACACACACGAGGAGCGGGAGGGGAGGAAACCAAGAGCTTTGGAGCTCCTGTGCTTCCCTTTGGGAGGGCAGGGCAGTCCCTGCCATCCTGGGACAGGTGTCTCTGTCATTCTGGGACAGGTGGCCTTCAGGCTCCCTCTCTGGATGCAGAACTAAAGGGCCTGGGGGTCTGGCCACACAGGCTGGGATCCATGTGGATGCTGCTCCTGGCCAGGGCCCTGGGCTTCCAGCGGCTACGAACCCAGAAGGGCAAGTGCGATGCCAGCTGTCGGGCCCACGTGACTCAGCAGCGACACTTCCATCTGCTCACTTCTGGCCCCATGACTCTGATGACTCTGATTTGAGCACCCCTCTTGGGATAGAGAACACTCAGATTCACTTTTTCTAATCATCCCCAGAGGGAACACGGAACAGACCAGGGCCAGGATGGAAAGGAACATTCGTGGCCAGCTAAAATCCTGCTGCCTGAAGAGGCAGTTTGACCTCACGGGGAAGCTGGGAGGAAGGGACCCGACATCTCCCACGCCGACCTGACACTCCAGCCAGAGCTAGAAAAAGGACCCCAAGGCCCGGTCCTGGAGGTGGGGGGCCTGCCCCCATTCCTCAGGATCCGCAGGCCCTGCATGCCGGGCTGCTGGCCCTCTCACTTCCTGGTGGGGAGGCGGGGGCAATTTGTAGTTGCTTGAGCGGTCCCAGCTCTGGACACCCCATCACAGTTGACCCATGCACCCCCGAGTGGGAAAGGTGCAGGGGAGGGGAGAAGGGGAAGGTGCCAGCCCACCCAGCGGTTCTGCCAGTGCCTGGGAACCTAAGCGGCTTTTCTCCAGAAAGAAGGGAGGCAAATGCTTAGGCACTTAATGGTGCACACGTGGGGCACTATGTACACCCGGATCTGTTCACAGGGGGTACGGTGGGGGGGGGGGGAGGAAGGCTCCTGCAGCGAGGCCCCAGCCCCTACAAGGGGGATGTGAGGGGCAGAAGCTGAGGATCCTGGCTTTTCCTGCAGCACCCAGTCCCTCGTGGCAGGGCTTATGCCCTCAGCGGCTCTACAGAGAACCCCGTGCTGCTACCTGCGATTTCAGGGTGCAGGGCACAGACACACGAGGAATGCACCCACTCATCCTTTCACGCAGCACCTGGAGTCTCCAGGCAGCCGGCCACCGGGTGGTAGCTTCTGTCAGCCTCTGCCTGCAGCTGGCAGGTACAACCCCCTCTCTCCCCTAGCCCTCAGGGGCAACCCTCTCCCCTCTCTCCCCTAGCCCTCAGCTTTCCGTCCCTTCTTACAGGCCCACCCATAGGTTCTGGCCAAGTCTACACTTGTCCTCAGCTACCTCATTCCCTGTGCTGCTGAGAACAATGCCCTTTTATACCCGAATGTCCTGCACACTCCGCCTCCTCACCCCCACAGACCCCTGGGCGGCCTGGAGCTCCCTCCTGCCTTGGGGCCTCCTCTGGTCTCCATCCTGAAAATTCTCCAAAAGCTCCAGGCTCTCAGCACTGGGGTCAGTGCTCTCAGGACCCTCATACCCCGCTCGCCCTGTCCAAGTCTTTCTGTAGACAGAAGTGACCACAGCGAGGCACACCCCTTCCACTTAATTGCATACCAGCTTCTCTGGCCCCAAGAAGAGTGATGCATGGCCACTGGTTTCTAGAGGCTTCTGAGCCAGGGTTCACCCATGCTTCTGCACAAGACCCCTACCCCCAAACCCACCCCAGGGACCCTCCGGGCCCTCCTTAGCCTAGGCTTGAAGGCCTGGTGTTCGCCCCCTCCTCCCTCCTCCGGCCCACAAAGAGTTCTCTGTAATGGAGACAGGGCTACACCTTGAGAGACCAGAGAGGGAGCGAAGGCCACCTGGAAAGCCACACAAATGGCTTCCCCCCATCCCCGCCCAGTGACCTTCCACCCACCAGAGGCCTCACCTGTGTGGGTCCCGTTTCATGAAGCCGTGCTAGTGATGGGGTGCCAGGGGCTCTGAGGCTCCAGCTTTCCAGGGGCTGGGCCAGGCCTCCGGGGTCGCAGGCCCTGGGCAGCACAGGGCTGGCCAAGGGAAGCCGGGATCTGCGAGCAGGGGTGCCCAAGCTCCCAGGCTCCGTGGCCGCCATCTCTGGCCTGAGGCCCAGCCCATGGATTAGGGGCGGATTGCTCCGGGAGATTTCGCCTGGGAGCAGGCTGCTCCTTCCCATCTGGGAGGAGACAGGCAGGATCACTGAGCGGGGAGACTCAGCTCTAATGAAGTACCCCCCTACCCCTGCCACCACCACCCTGCCTATCCCCAAGCCTAGATGTCACCATGGTGAGTCGAGCATGCATGAGGACACTTGGGTGTGACCGGCAGCACCTCCAGGCCCCGTGGGGGGTGCAGCACATGGAGACATGTGTATCTGCATCACTCACCCACCTAGTGCACACCCAGAAATGTCTCCCACCGTCAGAAGGCCCCTGCCCAACAGAGGCACAGTCCCACTGGCTCCCTTCGTCACCTCAAGGAAGTAGGGCTCCTGGCCAGGAAGACGACGAGGTCTTTGGAGCCTGGAGGGGACTTCTTATTGGATCCTAACATAGCCAGCTCAGCCTGGGGTACCCTACCCCTCTCCCTTCTGCCCTGCTCACTGGCTAAAGGCTCCATCACTCCCGAGGCATGCTCCCTATTCAAGAACTCTCTGGAGGAATCAGAATTCAGCCAGTCTCACCTGGGAGACCCCTCTGTTCTGAGATATTCTTCCAGAAATCCACTCTCTGCTCAGACACCACTATAGCTACCTCTCTCCTGGCTTCTGCTCCCTGTTCCCCGCTCTCCTCCATGTCCCATCCCCACCCCGCCCCCCCAGCATGGCCCTGGCATAAACACCCAGGATCAAACCCAGGTGGCAAACTCACAGCAGTCCTTTCCTCCTTGGACTTCATCTGGACACTTCCAGCAGGAAATCCCGTGAGTGGCCAGCAGAGGGGGCCAGAGGGCCACAGTTGAGGAGAGCAAGCCCTGAGCCGGGGGACAGGATGGCCAGCAGAGTTGAGGGCCCAACTGGGTCTCTCAGGGAGGCTTCCGAGGCAGAACCACCAAAGACACTGATCTTGCACCTACTTGAGCCAGGCGAGAGACTCAGGTCTTAAATACTGAGGGTCCACACGTGGTAGGGTGGTCCCAAGAAGGTGCGAAGAGATAAGGAAGTCCCAGCAGTATCTCTGGGGCCCAATGCCAGGGCATGCAGCCAAAAAACCAAGAGCAGGAGTCCCCACGCCCTGGGCTTGTGGAAACCTTACAAACATTAATGGGGGCCAATGACTTGGGGTTTGTGACGACAGGAACCTAGCAAAAGCACATCAACAGATCCCAATTCCTGGGGGCCAGTTCAGCCATGTGCAGCCAGGGACATGAGGGTCAGGGAATATTCCCAGCACCTGCAAACACTCTCCCTCCAATGGTACTCGACGTGCACTTTATGCTTTGGCGCGGCACCCTGTTCCTCTTGCATAATGGTTATGCGCAAACAGGTCTTACTTCCCCTGGGAAGGCAGGAATCACATCTTAAATACATCTGAGCCCTTCACCGTGCCCAGCACTAGACTGACCCTACCTCAGCATTCATAATGATGGAATGACCCACCTCCCCAAACTGTAATAGACAGTCCGTCTATTGCAGCTCTGTCCTAGGTAGCCAAGCCACGGCCTGGTCTTCTCATACAAGACATCCGTTCCCTTCCAGAACTAAGGACAATCCCGTAAAATAATACCTAAGACAAAGCATATTGGAACCAAAATTTTTAAATGCATGTTTTTGTGCTCATTCTTAAGGCAGCCTAGATGATAACATTTTGGCTACTTCAAAATTACCATCCAAAGACTTTACCTTTTTCTTTTTAATGTTTGTTTATTTTTGAGGGGGGGAGGGGCAGAGAGAGAGGGAGACACAAAATCGGGAGCAGGTTCCAGGCTCTGAGCTGTGAGCACAGAGCCTGTCGCAGGGCTCAAACTCACGAACCCTGAGATCATGACCTGAGCTGAAGTCGGACACTTAACCGACTGAGCCACCCAGGCGCCCCAGACTTTACCTTTTTCTAAATCCATAGCAGCTCTTATTGATTTTTCCCCCAGTATTTTTCACTGTAAAACTTCTGTTTTTTTTTTAAAAGATTTTCTTTAATGTTTATTTTTGAGAGAGAGCATGAGTCAGGGAGGAGCAGAGAGGGAGGGAGAGAGTCCCAATCAGGCTCTGTGGTGTCAGCATGCAGCCAGTCACGGGGCTCAAACTCAGGAACCGTCAGATCATAACTTGAGCCAAAAGCAAGAGTCAGACGCTTAACCGACTGAGCTATCCAGGTGCCCCTAAAGATTTTATTTTCAAATAATCTCTACACCCAATGTGGGACTCGAACTCACAACCCCAAGATCAAGAGTCGCACACTCTACTGACTGAGACACCCAGGTACCCCTGCAAGTGTTTTTAATTACTTAAAAAATTTTAGTTGGAAATCATCCACGACAAATCAAAAATGTTGTAATTTTATGTAATTGCCTTAATGTTTATTTTTTGAAAGGGAGCGTAAGCAGGGCAGGGCAGAGAGTGAGGGGAACAGAGGATGTGAAGCGGGCTCTGCGCTGACAGGCTGACAGCAGCGAGCCCGACGCAGGGCTCGAAGTCACGAACCGTGAGATCATAACCTGAGCTGAAGTTAGAAGCTCGACCCACTGGGCCACCCAGGTGTGCCCCAAAAGGCCGTCATTTTAAAGGCCTTATTTTTAAAAAACATGTGTCAAGTCAAATTCAGCATCATGCCTAGAAGTAGTTCAAAAAATGTCTGTGGAATCAATGAAACAAACAAAAGGACCTCTCTCCCCTGCCTCCCTCCTTTCTAGGCTCCACCAAGCTAAGACTTGGAAACTTTCCTTAGAGCAGAACGAAGAAGGCAGTGCCAGCCGGAGAGCAGAGGTGGGGAGGGGGCCGAGTAGGCCACTCTCACCCCCTGCACTGCCCAGGATCATGAAAAGGTTCCTGCAAGACCACAGCGCACCCCCAAGATGGCCCCGAGGAGAGTCCCCAGTACTCAGGCCGCCGGAGGCTCCCTGATGGGAGGGGTCAGCTCCTCTCCTCTCATCCAGCACCCGAACGGAATAGCAGGAAAAAGAAGGGAGGAGCTCGGGGTGAACCTGCTAAAAGGAAAGGAACAAACCGGAACCAGGGGGAGGTCTGCCAGGCAGGCCAGTGGGAGAGAGATCCCTGTTCCTCCAGAGTCTGTTCCTGTCTTTACCCGGACGAGATGTTCCCAGGCCTGTCCTGGGGGTGGGAAGCAGGGAGCCCAAGGAGCTGTGAAATGGGGGGAAAGGCGACGTGAACCCTGGCTTTGGGTCTCAGTTCCATACTTGCTAGGGGACCTTGGTCAAGCTCCCACAGGCCCTGAGGCTCTGCGTTCCTAAGCGCAATGGGAGGCGGGAGTGGAGGGCAGGGGGGCCCGGAAAGCCCCGGCTGAACGGGGATGTATCACAGGAAGGCACGTAGGCCAGGCTCTGTGGGGGAGGGCTACCCCTTTCGGTGGTGCAGCAGAGGGCCTGCAGTCAGCAGCCCGGCGTAGACTGGCACCCTGCCACTCGCTGGCCACGCGGCCTCGATGGCCCGGTGTGTGCTCCCTCTCACAGCTGCAGGAGGACGCAGCTGGGCCCCCAGAGCAGCAGCCTGGAGGGAGAGGCCTTACGGAACCAGACCTGCGGTATCAGGAGGTCGGAGGGGGAGGCGAGAGACTCTCCGCAGCCGAGGCTCCATTTTCCTGGCCGCAAAATGGCACATATGCTCATGAACTCCCAGGGCCGCGGTGCAGATAAAACGGGAACGTACCTGACATAGTGCAGGTTTTACTGAACAAGATGACTGGTGCTGAGGCCCCCTTGCCACACGTGGACATACACATACACGAACACACACCACAGTCCCTCCATGTGCTGCTGGGGTGACTGCTTGGGACAGAGAAAGCCACAAAAGTGGCTGTCAAGTGGAGAGTGGCAGGCGGATGCGGGAGGGCTACAGTGAGCAGTAAGGCTCCGTGCTTAGCACAAGAGCCACAAAGTGACCTCCTTTTGCAAAGAGCGGGTGCCGCCGGGAGGATGCCATCGTGTGTACCCGCTGTGAAGTCCTGGCTGGTCGGCTCCCCTGTCGCCATCCCCAAGCCTGGCAGACACGCAGGCCCCATGTCAGCCAAGGCGGGGCGGCCACTGTGGCTCGGGCCCACAAGCTCGGGCAGCTGGGCTGGGGCAGGGGTCTGTGGCAGCACTGCCCCCACCTGCCCGGTTAGCCTGAGTCCAGGGGTGACAGATGGGAAGGGACGCTGGCAGGAAGCCCGGACAGTCACTGGGCTCTGCTCCGTTCGGTCTCCTCTTCCTCTTCTTTGGAGTTTCAGGCCAGGCCCCTCTTTCCCTAATACGGTCAGGATCACATTTTCTCTTCTCCCCTCTCCCCTGCATTGTTCTTCTGCTCCTCCCCCCCCCCCTTTTTTTTTATCTTCCTACTTACTCTCCTTTCTCTTGAGGGGAAAAAAAAAAGGCACAAACCACATATTCTGAAGGATGGGAAGCCTGAGAAGCCATCGGCTTTAGAAGCTCAAGGTAGCTAAATTTAGTAGCTTAGAATAGAAGGTGAGGCCTTAAAAATCTCACGCTCCAGGTGCGCTGTGAAAAGCTCCCATTACGGTCCCTCCGTGGGAGGCTGCCACTTCCCTAATGCTCACCTCTTGCAAATGGGACTTTGGGAAGCGGGCGGCACCCAGAGTCCTTCCCCTAACACTCATTTGTCCACCCGACCGGAAGATGCATTTTCTTAGAAACTCACATTTCTAAGCAGAGAGCCCCTCTTCCTCCCTGAAAGGCAGGAGGGGAGGACGATTCAGTCTTCAGGGTGAAGTACGGCAAGCAGCGGGTGGAGAGGCTTGGCCCCACGAGCAGACAGAAAAGGCAGACAGAAAAACAGACAGAAAAGGCCAGAATGGAGAGAACTGGGGCATGACCAGCATGCACACAGCAGGCCACCCTTTGGCTGCTCCCAGGGAGGGAGGAGGCCGTCCCTTCCCTCTGTCACTCCTTGCCCGGCGGGTGCTGTGGACACTCCTGTAGGGAGCCCCCTGTGGGCACAGCCACGCCAGAGGCCGTGCAGGGGAGAGAACCACTTGTCTTTGGTCTCTTTCAGGAAAATCAAAATTGGTAACAGATGGGTAGAAAAAGACGATGACTGGGGCACCTGGGTGGCTCAGTTGGTTAAGCAGCTGACTTCAGCTCAGGTCATGATCTCACAGTTTGTGGGTTCGAGCCCTGTATCGAGTTCTATGCAGGCAGCTCAGAGCCTGGAGTCTGTTTCAGATTCTGTGTCTCCCTCTCTCTCTCTCTGCCCCTCCACCACTCATGCTCTGTCTCAAAAATAAAAAAAAACTATAAAAAAATTTTTTTAAATAAAATAAACAAATAAAAAAAAGGGAAGATGACGATTTCAAGCCTTTCATAGCCACTTTTATTTCCTTGGTGGTGGGGACACTGGGGACAGGTCTAGGAGAAAGTGACCCAGAGAGGAAACAGCTTCTTTTTGAGTGATTTTTAGGAAGCAGAGCACCCCCACCCCCACACTATTTGCCAAGAATTTATTTTTATTTATTTATTTATTTATTTTTAAATTTTTAAATTTATTTCTAGGAGAGCGAGAGAGAGAGAGAGAGAGAGCGAGAGAGGAGAGAGAGACAGCGTGAGCAGGGGAGGGTCAGAGAGAGAGGGAGTCACAGACTCTGAAACAGGCTCCAGGCTCTGAGCTGGCAGTCAGCACAGAGCCCGACGCGGGGCTCGAACCCACGAACCGTGAGATCATGACCTGAGCGAAAGTCGGACGCTTAACCGACTAAGCCACCCGGGCGCCCCAAGAATTTATTTTTAAACATTTTTTACATTTATTTTTAAGAGGGGGGGGGTGCAGAGAGAGAGGGAGACAGTACCCAAAGCAGGCTCCATCCAGGCTCTGAGCTGTCAGCACAGAATCATAAGCTCACGAATCATAAGCTCATGACCTGAGTTGAAGTGGGACCCTTAACCGACTGAGCCACCCAGGCATCCCTGACAATTTAGAATTTAGAATGATTCCTTTCTAAAAGCAGAGGGTTGACATGCAGAACTCTTGGGGCGTCCCGCTGAATCCAGGGTCCCCGCGTAGCACGAGCTGCCCTGATTAGGTGAGCCATGCATGTGGTGGCACTCTGCAGGCCGAAGGATGCTGTTCAGCTGAGCGCTGAAGCCAGCAAGGCTCAAAGGGGCGTGACCCGCAAGTCTGAGGGCCACCGGGCCCGAGAAGTCACCCAACAGGCATGGGGCCCAGATCCTATTTGGGTCTGAAGCTGCCTGCTTGGGCCGTGAAGAAACCTTATATAATGAAGTTAATATTACAGAGCATTTCCAGGGCAGGGTTCACCTTTCCGGCCACCTGAAGGAGGTCACAGTATCACTTTGGATCTGTTGAACCTCTGCTGAGCATGCTGAATTATTCACTAGCTATGGATACTGGCCCAGCTCTGGGGTCCCAGTAGCGGGGTATCTGCACAGGTGGAAAAGTATGCAGTGAGAACTCCCGGATCCAGACTCTTTGGTGAAGGTCAAAGGGGACAAAAGAAGAAGAGGCATGAGAGTTGGCCTCTGGAGGATGTGAGAAACAGGGGCTGGTGGGGGCTAAGAACGGTCAGACGGCCCAGCGCCTGTAACTGGAGAGACTAGGGAGATCAGAGAAGGCTACAGTTCCCAGAAACTTCACTCATTGCCTCCAGCCCCCACACTGCAGGGCCGGAGAGCCCTTGAGGCGCCTGGAGCCCCGCAGGAATGCGGTCGGGTGTACGTGTTCATCACTGCTTCTGTGTCAGAGCCCTCTGCCCTGTGGGGTATGAACAGAGAAAGCCAGACTGCCCAGGAGAAGAAAGAAGATGCAGAAGCAGGGATCAGGTTAACGATACTGGATTTCCATTGCCTCATCTGGCACCAGACGGAACCAAGATCATGTTTCGCATCTCAGGGATGTGGCGAATCCAGGGAGGAACGTGCACGGTGGCCGGGGTGACCTAGGCCAGCTCCCATGACCCATGTCCGCGTCACAGGTGCTGGCTCCTCGCCGTCTGGAGCAGGATAAGAGAGAGCTCCTCTTGCTGCTGACTCTTACGGCTCCAGCGTGGGGCTGACACCCAAACCTGGGGCTTACCTTCCCCTGGGGTGCATCTTACGGGCTCCGGATCCTGAGGGGAAAGGCTGGGGACCTGAAGAGAGTCTCCCACTTGCATCTGGGCTGGAGTCCTCACAGATCCAGGGGCCACAGAGAGCCACAGAGTCTCATGCAAGTTTTTGGCCTCAGCTAAGACACAAGGGGGTTGAAAACGCAAGAACCTGGATCGTGCCAGATAACTTGGACATGATCTAACTTCACCACCCACTCCCGGCCCTAAGGAATTCTGTATTTCCAGAAGCTAGGACTAATGTGGAGAACGGGGGGTGGGGGGGGGGTGGGGAAGGGACTTTCTATCTAGAAAGAAAGTCATGGATGTCAGTGGGGGAAAAGATGAGTAAAGGCTAATTCTAGAAAAGCCAGGTCCCTCCTGGGACAGCTAACTGAGCCCAGGATCCTGTTCTAAAAGAGAAGGCTGTAGCTCATGATCTCTGGGGTCAGGGCTTTAGGTAAGGGGCAGAGTCCTCACTGTTTAGCCCCTCTCCTGATTGGACAGGACCCCTAAAAGGCAAGATGCTTCCCCTGAATATGAGGAACTCAAATCAGACCAAAAGAAGAATTTGATTGGCCAGGTACTACAAGATATACTGTTGGGGGGGGAGGGGGCAAAGGACCCTGGGAAATTGTCTTTTTGTTAAATTTTTTTTAAAATCAAAGACATAAGTGGGGGAGGGGCAAAGAGAGGGAGACACAGACTCTGAAGCAGGCTCCAGGCTCCGAGCTGTCAGCACAGAGTCTGACACGGGGCTTCAACCCACAAACCTCAAAATCATGACCTGAGCCAAAGCTGGACGCTTAACCAACTGAGTCACCCAGGTGCCCCAAAGGGAAATAGTCTTTAATCATTATGATAGGAAACAGAGGTTCATGACCAATCACCAAGCTGCCCTGTCTTGGCGTGGCACACAGTATGGCCTTAGCCATCTCTTCTGAGGCTGCTGGGCTGGCTGCTTCTGGTCTCCCTACGCCTAAGGACCACTCTTTGCATTCAGAGCAAAGAGAAGGGAAGAGGGGATGAGATGGATGTTGGAGGCAAACAGAAACACAGCTGTCCTCCCCAGCAACTGGGTATGAGTTCGGGCTGGCACAGGCTCGAGTATGTTCGTGAATGACTGAACAGGCAGCGTGTCACGTGGCTCTGAAGGTGGATGTATGTGTGCACAGACTGAGGGACCCAACTGGACCCTAGAGCAGGGCCCCTTCGGCCTCTCATGTAGCCTGGCCTATAAGCTCAGACATATGAGGAGGCCCCACAGACACCCGGTCTGGCCTCCCTCAGCTGCTGAGGGGCCGCGGTTTGAAACCCTCTCTCAGCAGAGCAGCCCCACCCGCCTCTGACCCAGCAGGATCTCAGACATAAACAAACCAGGCTCCTTTGGCTCCTGCCAAGATTCGTCTTCTTGGCAAGAGCCCAGGGCTAAGGGTGGCCCCTCACTTGCCATCCCTGGAAGTAAACAGGGATGCTTATTTATGCCAGGACAGAGAAGAAAAAATCGTGTTGTCGAGTAAGTCCGGTGGGGCAGGTGTACTGAAGAACAGGGTGTCCAGAGTCTGCTCTAGGTCAGGTGATGAGCTGAACACCCCGGATTTCCCTGCCTGGAGCCTGGAGATAAGATCCCTTGAGGCCCCAGGAAGCATCCAGGCACGACACGATCTCTCCACTCTCTGCACCTCACCCTGGGCACCTGGCCCTCTCACCCACGCTGCCTGCCCTAGTGCAGCGGGGGCAGCAGGCTGGCCTGTCGGGAATGGCCCTGCCCCCCAGCACCTCCATGCCAGTCTCCGAAGGCTCTGGACACCACCCCAAACCCGCCCCACAAGCTCTAGGCTCCTTGTCCTCAGAGGCCACCAACCGCACCACACAGAGGGCGGAGGGCAGCCAGAGCAAGGTCAAGAGCCCGCCTGGCAGGGCTGGCCATCACCCCAGTGCGCCTGCCTGCACTAGCCCCCTGCCGAGACCCTCCAGCTGGGAGCACCTTGCACAGGCCTGGAAGGCAGGAGAGGAATGTGGCGACAGCTTAGGAAAAGTTTTGAGTAAGACCAGGAGGGCAGCACTGAGCCAACCAGATGTGGAACAAATGAGAAAAAGGGGACACTCGCCCCTGATCCCTGCAGGGGCTAATCTGCTTGCTGAACCGCTGGGAACCGGAAACAAAGGCAGGGCGCGAAGAGTTACTAGGTTTCTCCTGCTGCTGCTCAGCAAAAAAAAAAAAAAAAAAAAGAGAGAGAGAGAGAGAGAACGAGCACTCACCTGCAGGGGGACAGGGTGGCCCAACTCCATTGCTGCTGCACACATAACCAGCGGTTCCCGCCGCAGCCCCCGGGCCCCGAGTTTCCCAGAGGTTAAGGCCACATTACACACAGATGGGGAAACCCAGATGTCACCTGCATTCTCTGTGCACCCACCAGTGCCCCCAAGAAATGATGACAATTTTTTTTCTGCTTTATAGATGTCAGGCAGAGAGTAGCTAACTTGTTCAATGCCACACAAATTGTAGAAAGCAGGATGGCAGGGTGGAGATGGGCATTTGTTTTTGGTTAAAAAAAAAAAAAGCTCCTTTATTTATTTTTGAGAGAGAGAGACCACACGTGTGCATAAGCAGGGGAGGGGCAGGGAGAGCAGGAGAGAGAGAATTCCAAGCAGGCTTCAT
Source organism: Hyaena hyaena (assembly GCF_003009895.1). Taxonomy (NCBI): domain Eukaryota; kingdom Metazoa; phylum Chordata; class Mammalia; order Carnivora; family Hyaenidae; genus Hyaena; species Hyaena hyaena. The sequence continues at coordinate 4,921,594 of NW_024080660.1, read as the reverse complement.
ACTGTCAGTGCAGAACCTGACGTGGGGCTTGATTTCACAAACCATGAGATCATGACCTGAGCCGAAATCAAGAGTCCAATGATTAACCCACTGAGCCACCCAGGCGCGCTGGATTTTGTTTTTAAGGGGAAATCATTTAAGGCACAATGTCGAAAACAACTAACTGGACGGAACAAATGGCAGCCCACGATGTCACCAAGACTGAGCTGCCTCCCAGGACCGTGAGACCCTATCGGTTCGTCTGCTGCACCCCCCTGCTGTCCTTGAGGCTCTGGGTCCCCTGCTCTCTTTGGGCGGGGGCTGGGCGAGCCTCTCCATGACAGCTGAGGAATGATAGCTACCTCCAGGCTGTTCCAGTAACTCAATCCCCGCCAGGGCTGCTCTGGTCCGAAAGCCAGCTGGTGAGTTCCAAACAATGGCAAGGGGTGTGGGTAGTGGGGGAGGCTTATGAATTAAAAATAGATGCTAGTAATCACCAGGGAGCTTGCAGAGAGCATGTGGCACAGTGTTTACTAGAGAGAAGAATGCCTTCTATTCATGCCCAGACTGGGGTGGAACCACCACAGCGCCTCACCCCAACCAATGGCCTCTGGGTCTGGGGAGTCAGCTGACAGAGTGGGGTTGGCTGGAAGACCCCCGTCCCCTCAGGAGCTCCCGGGGCCTGGCTTATCTCGGGAGGAAGAGCTACAGGGCTGGAAAGGTGTATCACTGAAGGGGGAATGGCAACCGAGCAAAAAAGTCACCCTCTTGGGCCAAGGCAAACCCACTCCCTATGGCTATTGCATCACATGATCCCCGGTGCTTTTAGTGACTTCATATCTGCTTGGTCTCGTGAACACGCTTGAATGCGGGCTCTAGTCTCCTCTCTGCCATGACGTAGCTGGCTGTCCTCAGGCAAGCAGTCTCTTGATTCCTCTAGGACTCAGTCTATTCATCTGGGAAATGGAGATAAGAGGCCCCGCTCTGGCTACTTCACCAGGATGTTGTTCAGATTAACTGAGCGATACATATGACGGAGTCTGGGAAAGCTGGAGGGTCTAACCAAGGATATAAGAGAGTCACAGGAGCAATCATGTCCCACAGGGAACCGTCCTGCCTGGCAGCTAGCCCAGGAGCGGCCGGCCCCAGTCTTCCACCGGCAGCAAGAGGAGAACCCCAGCTTTCTTGGGGGCGTGTGAAGGCCAAGCACAAGCCGCGTGCAGAAGCCTGGGGAGATGCTCCCTGGCTGATACGCCCGCCCCCACGCCCCCAGGCCCCCCTGCATTTGCGGACAGCAAACATCGGCAACCCTTCACCAGCTTCTCACGGTTCCCGCTGCCCACCCGCTCAGGCAGCCAGAGAATTCGAGGTTCGGAATGTAGCTGTGGTACTAGGGACCCTCGCCTGACAGGGTGGGTCTAATTTTAGGGTTCAAGCGTCTTCACTGACTCGGCCCTGAGAGGTGGGCCTGGCCGTGGCTGCACGCGGTGCACCTGTTTGCCACGGCCTGGTAAGTGGCCCCTCTCGGGTCTCCACTCCACAAGCCCTTTCAGCCAACATACACAGATCTCGCTCTTGGAACACACTCTCCACAGCTGAAACTAGGCTTGCAAATGGTCCAGTGCCATCATTTGAAATCCTATCTATACACCGACAACGCCCAACAGTATGGCTCTAGCCTGGATCTCTCCCCGGGTCTCCAGACTCATACATCTGACTGCTTCTTTGGCATTTCCATGTGGATGTTTAAGAGCCATCTCAAACATAACAGGCCCCAAACCTAGTTCTGTTTTCTGCACCCCCACCCCCACCCATAGCCCCTGCCAGATATCTATCCGTTCCATTTGCAGTCTTTCCCAACTCAGTGAATGGCAATTTCGTCTTTCCAGCTGCCAGGCTAAAAGCCGCGTGCCACCTCTGCCTGCTTCCCTTTCTGTCCCTCATCCATCAGAGATGGATGTGGCTGGCTCTCTGAAGCAGATCTAGAATCCAGTCACTTCTCCCCACCCCTACCACTCCCACCCAGCTGCAAGGCACCACCACCCCGTGCCTGGAATATTTCAACAGCTTCCTAGCAGGGCTCCGTGTTTACACCCCGACTCGCAGCCTATTCCCCACCCAGCGGCCAGAGTGACCTTCTTAAAAGGTATCGCTCATCTGTACAAAAACCTTCTAATGACTTCCCATCTCACTTGGGGAAAAGGCCAGAAGCCCTTTTCCTGGCCAAGAAGGCCCTAGGTGACCCACAACTCTCCCCACCCATCTTTAAGAAACCAATAAAACCCAAAGTGCCTCAACTCAGCATCTGCTGGCCTGTCTCCCCAGACGGGAAACACGTGCTGCCCCCACTTCCACCAGCTCCTCAATCCACCGAAACGGGTTTTTTGTCGGTTACCAATGACCCCCATCGCGTGTGCTGCCTGCATACACTTCCACACCCAGATGGGACCTGTCACTCCTGCTTCGTGTCACTCTGTTGACTACTCCCTCCTCCTGCAAACTCCCTCGTCCTTTTGCTTCAGGATCCTCTCTCTCCACGACGACTCCATCCCTGGCTGTTCTGTCCCTTATATGTCGCATCTGTCCTCGGCCTCCTGCTCACTCGACGCATGCCCTTCAGGGTCTCTTCCAAACCGACGATTTCAAGGTCAGTGCTGACTCTCAGAGTGCCTGCCCAGGGCCAGACCTCTCCCCCGTGAACCCGGCTGCCCGCTGGAGCTCGGACATCTTCCAAAGACACCTGCGACTCAACGTGTCCGGAAGTGAACTCATCACTTTCCTTCCTGAACCTGCTCCTACTTGCAGGGTCCTCAACTACAGGATGCCCCACCCATCAGGGCGGTAAGCCAGAAACCCTGGAATCATGCTCTACTTCTTCCCTTTGTCTTCCTATCCACTTTCTCACCTGGCACTACTGATCCCAAAGGTCTTCCGGATTTGTCTCTTCCTTTCCATCCTCACTGCTGAAGCCTAGATCCTGAAGTAGCTCCAAAAATGGTTTCCTTGACTCCGCTCCTAACTCCCTTCCCGGTCTATTGTCTACACAGAGATTCAGAGGGACCGTTTCTCTCCAGTTTCCTGCCTAACACCCGTGGACAGCTGTACACCACCTTTGTGATCTGGCCTCTGCCCACCCGTCAGTCCCCGCCAGAGCTGGATGCTGTGACCACGGTGAACCCGAGTAGCCCCCCTAGCACCAGCTCGCGGGCTTCTGTACATACTTCTCCCTCCTTCCCCTTCCCATTCCCCTAGTTCTTTCCTGGCCTAAATTATACTCTTTCAAGACTCAATGGCTTCCTCCAGAAGGTCTTTAACAACTCCGATTCCCTCCCCCTGCTCCCAGAGCACCCCCAGCCTCTATCACAGCCTTATCGCCTTATTCTGTCCATTTGCCCGTCTGCGTCCCCTCTATTCAGTAAGCTCGTGAAGTTTGTTCATCCTTATAGCACTTAACAAGTGCCCAATAAGTAGTCGTTACATGAACAAAGGAGTGAAGACAAATTTAGGAAGCACCAAACTAAATTTTCTCCTTACCCTTCATGGATTCCTCTCCTATCTCTTTGGTTGGTATAATAACAAAAACAATACTGTGACAGGCTCCATTCCAAACATTTATACATATGTGAACTCATTCAAACCTATAGCAACTCTACTGTTATTTTTTTTTTTATCATTTATTCATTTTTTGAGAGACAGTACGAGCTGGGGAAGGACAGAGAGAGAGAGGGAGACACAGGATCCAAAGCAGGCTCCACGCTCTGAGCTGTCAGCACAGAGCCCAAAGCGGGGCTCGAACCCATGAAGGGTGAGATCATGATCTGAGCCGAAGTCAGATGCCTAACTGACTGGGCCACCCAGGCGCCCCAACAACTCTACGATTATTATCCACGTTTTCCACTGGGGAAACTGAGGTACACAGAGGCAAAGTGACGGACACAGCTCGTCAATGGCAGAGCCAGGGCTGGTGCCAGCCTGTGCTCTGAACCAACGGCACGTACTGCTCCTCAACAGCATGTCTAAGGCGAAGAAGCCAGAATTAATATCAGCCTGAGCAAAATGTAATTTTTTACAAACCCTGAAACCCAGAGAAATGAGCCCTTTGGGGATCATCTCTTGAGTCTGGCTTGGTCCTACCTCTGACTCTTGAAATTTCAACCCTGCCGATGGCACGCACCTGGCCAGGGCCCCCAGCCCAGCCCCCCGCGGGTCCAGAGGCCCCTCAGCGGACAGTTCTTGCCTGAGTCCCCTCCCCGCCTCACCGCGGCCACCCCCCGTGCGCCCCCCTCACCTTATCGCTGCCCTCGGCCTCCTCGGCCAGCAGGTACACGTTTCCACCGTCGGCCAGCAGCAGGGCCGTGTCGGTGGTGGAAGAGGAACGGGGGCGGCACTGGTGCTGGTGCAGGATGGCGGCCAGGCTGCTGTCCTGGGGGGCCTTGCGCAGCAGGTGGGGGCTGCCGCGCTGGGGCTCCAGGGAGCTGCTCTTGGTGCGCCGGCTGCCGCCCCCGCCGCCCCCGCCCCCGCAGCTGCCGTGCAGGCTGGCGCCGCGCTTGATCGACGGCCGGGAGCGGATCTGCTGCAGCACGCGGTTGAAGGCGGTGGGCCGCGCGGGCAGGTCGTGCAGGGACATGGCGTAGGAGACGCGGTGCATCTCCGGGGAGCGCTCCTTCTCGTCCGGGGAGTCATGGTCGGACATGCCCTGCTGCTGCTGCTGCTGCTGCTGCTGGGAATCCTGAGACGTCTGCTGCTCCCTCTCCCGAGACCGGCGCCGGCTGTGGAACAGGTGCTTCAGGCCGTGGCCAAACATGGAGCCCTCTGAGAGCTGCTGGATTTTCTTAATGGGGAGAGAGAGGAAGAACCCTCATCAGTGGAAAGCTCTGGAATACCCAGTTGGTGGGGACAGAGATGAGGGTGGGGGTGGTCTCTTCTTGGGCGATCACTGGAGCTGCCATGCTCTCTGAATCCAGAAGGTCCCTGTGAATGGCCCATCGTGCCTAAAAGGGCACCTTGCAGAGGGGTAGCAACCTTCACCTACTCTTCTTATTCCCAAAGAAATGTACCCTCACAGCCCCCTCTCCCCCTCAGACATTTGGACGTTAGCGATCAACACATGGTTGGGGGTTACTGGTCATGAGATCTTGTGGCTAGTCTGGGGCTCATGGGGTTGTATCCTTTTGGACTGATTCCCCCACCCCTGCCCTTCAGTCCATCCTTCCTTCCAAGTTAGGTCCTCTTTTGAGCTGCACTGGCTCTTTAAGACCACCAGGCATCCATTTCCAAAGATGCCTCCTTGCGGCGCTGAGAAAGTCAGGGTCAGACCATCAGGTTACACTGTTGTAGAAGATGTTGTTGAGTGCCTACCCAACATCCCTTCCCCTTTCTTACCAACCAAACTGCCTGGCCTTCGTGACCCGTTGCTAAAAATTCTTATACTTCGTCAGACTCTCTTGCAGCTAGGAGTAGCCACATGACAGCTCTAGCCAATGAAATGCAAGGTGAGAGTTTCTAGCAACACATTTGTTTTCCTGATAAAGGTCCTGGCCCTTCCTACTTCTTCAGGTCTGGAATGCAGAGGTAATGCCTGGACACGCAGCAGCCATCTCATGACCACGAGATGGCTGGCATGATGACGAAGGGCTACATACACACATTAGAGCTGCAAGCAACAGGTATGGGGACTTGATGGCCCTATGGTGCCACCCAAGCAGATAGGCATTCTGAATGCCTATCTTGGGATTCTGACTGCAGGAAAAAAACAAACCTAGCTTTGTCTACAAAACCATACCTATCTTAGTACCATCTTCTGTTATTTGTAGCCAGTCTCATTCCCGATGGAGTTGGCAATAAAAATAAGTTCCACTGGAGTTTCCAGGTTGGTGGACACATCCATGCCAGGAGGGTGGCGTACCCCAGTTCCAGAAGCTCCTGCACTCGGGACACTTTTGGACCTCATTCCATGTAGATGTCTCCATCTGGCTAGTTGTCTGTAGCCTTTTAATACCCTTTCTAACAAACTGGTAAATAAAAAATAAGTAATAGGGGCACCTATTAATAGGGTGGCTCAGTTAGTTGGGTGTCTGACTTCAGCTCAGGTCATGATCTCGCGGTTCGTGGGTTCGATCCCCATGTCAGGCTCTGTGCTGACAGCTCAGAGTTTGGAGCCTGCTTCAGATTCTGGGTCTCCCCCTCTCTCTGCTCCTCCCTCACACATTATCGTTCTCTCTCTGTCTCTCAAAAATAAATAAACATTTAAAAAATAAGTAATAAACTTTACTTGTATGGGCATGCCTCACAGCGCCATCAGTAACATTACCACTTCTTCAGCACACCTATCGGTTGAGGTATCTAAGTCAGCGTCTTTCCCCTCAGACTGGAATGGACCTAAGAGGCCCTGGATCCCAGCCTTCCCACTCAGTCCACTGCTCCCCAGGCAGGACTGTTGGGACCGGAGACAGACAGCGTGTGGTATAATGCCAGACAGCGTGCCTATCAGGGGGCTGGCTTATTTGGCCAGGCCGAGCCCTAGGCAGAGAGCTTCAGAGCCACAAGGAGGGCTGGGACGTGCGGACCAGGTGAGAAGCCCCACTCTGTAACCCCTAAGAAGGAAAACCCAGAACCCGGCCATTTGGGGCTCAGTGAGCCACAGCAGGTCTTCATTTGTGAGGAAAAACCCATAATCACATGAGACAGCCTCATTTTTATTTATTTTAAATATTTGTTTTGAGGAGTGGGGGAGACACAGAGAAAGAGGGAGAAAGAGAATGCCAAGCAGGTTCCACACTGTCAGCACAAAGCCCGACCCGGGGCTCAAACCCAGGAACTATGAGATCATAACCTGAGCTGAAGTTAGACGTTTAACCAATTGAGCCGCCCAGGTGCCCCCAAACAGCCTCATTTTTATTTCCTTCTATTTTCTTTTTAAATATTTAATTTGAGAGAGGGAGTATCTGTGAGCACAAGTGGGGTAGGGGGCAGAGAGACAGGGAGAAAGAATCCCAAGCAAGCTCCTCACTGTCAGCACAGAGCCCAAGGCGGGGCTCAGACTCACAAACTGACATCATGATGTGAGCCAAAATCAAGAGTCATACACTTAACCAACTGAGCCACCCAGGCGCCCCAAGACAGCCTCATTTTTTAAAAAAAGAGTCCAAAGAGTTACACGGATTGAATTTTCTTTTATTATTAATATTTTTAAATTTTTAGTGTTTATTTATTTTTGAGACAGAGAGAGACAGAGTGTGTGCGGGGGAGGGGCTGAGAGAAGGGGGGACCCAGAATCTGAAGCAGGCTCCAGGCTCTGAGCTGTCAGCACAGAGCCCGACGTGGGGCTCGAACCCACGATCATGACCTGAGCCGAAGTCAAACACTCAACTGACTGAGCCACCCAGGCGCCCCTGAATTTTCTTTTTTTTTTCTTAAACTCACAGACAGAAAACTTGAGACCCATCCAGAAACCAAGAAAACAACCCATGTTAGATCTGAATTAGCTGCCCCGGCTCCCACGGTGTCTCTGAACCCAGGACTGCTTGTGCACACAGCTGCGCTGACCACCGGATGTCAATAACTATGCTGTCGTGAATTTGTGTAAAAGTTTAGAATTTTCATTTGTGGCCTCATTTGGGTCTCCCCACCATCCTCAAAGTAGGGAGGGCCCTTCCACCACCCATGTTACAGACCAGAGATGTCACATCAGCACAAGTCACCATGGGCTCACGGTTGACAGTTTCTAAGGGGGTTTTCTCTTCTACATGATCTCACCTGATTTCCCCAGACACTAATAAGAGCTACCGTAGCAACATTTCCACTCTCAGATGGAACATTGCTTCTCAAGAAGTTAATTCTGGGGCGGCCCTGGAGATATCGCGAGGCCACAGTGCGAGGCTCTCCCTAGGAGTTACTGTCCCTGTGGGACCAGCCTGAGGTAGGGCCAGGAGGCCCCCTGGAATCTGCAGACATGTCCGGGGCAGACGGACTGGGGAGCGCACTCTGTCATTGACTTGGAAGTGGCCAGACCTGTGGCCTCCAGACCAGGGACGGCCAGGACACTCCTTCCTCCTCAGGCTCAAGCTGGTAGCAGCTCTCCCTCCAGGCATCATGGATGGGGCCAGCTGGCTCTGGCACTTGCCCAGCTGCTCCCTCCAAACAGTCACATCACATATTACAAACTCCTTCCAGCTTCCCATCCCGGGTCTCTCTGTCCTCTCCCTACCACTCCTGACCCAGCTTCTCCAGCTCAGAGGCCCAGCTTCTATATCTGCCTGGGTGAAAAGAGTTCCCTTCAAAAGCCCTCACCAGTCCCAGGGCTCTGAGCCCCGGGAAACGGGCGAAGGTGCTGTGGACTACAGCCTGCACTGTCTGCTTCACCGCCTTGAATCCTAGGGTCCTTGGTCAATTTCTTTTAAAATAATGCAGCAGTTTTCAAAGTGCTCGCAGCTCTACGCTGTCATCCTATCCTTAGGAGGGAGAACGGGACAGGTATAGATCAGTGTCTCCATTTGGCAGATTAAAAAAAAAAAACAACTGAGGCACGGCACAGATAAGTGGCTCATCCAAGTTACACGGGAAAGCCCCCCAACTTCTAGTCTTCCTTACCCTCACTGGCTCACACACTGATTCCAAGACTTAAGCATATGTGGTATTTACATACATCCCACAAGAGTATCACAGGCAGGATGAAAACAAACCTATAAAGGCCTGAGCCATGGGGAGTTGGGTCCCCTGAACTGTAGTGGCTGATGTGCCTGTGCTACGTTGTAGGACTCGGGTAAGGACTTTAACCGCTCTGGGCCTTCATCTCTCCTCTTCCCATCTGTTCTGAAGGTGACAGAAAGCCCAGGATGGTGACTGGATGACCACAGGACCTTTGTCCCGGCAGTACCGAGGAGTCTACTAAAGTCTATGGTAGGCACAGAACAAAAAGAAGCCAAAGAATAATGAGACAGGGGGTTTGCTTCAAAGGAAAGGGTTTTCCCTCATTTACAAAGCGCAAGATAAGAGAGCCGGGTGACAGGCACATGACCTGGGTGCTTCTGCATATGGACGTCCGAGAGGAGACGGTGGAGAAGTTTTGACATAACATGGTAAGTAAGTGTTTAAAAAAAAAAAAAATAAGAAGAAAACACAGCTCGGCACATACACAAAACCAGCCACAAGTTTTGGGTATGAGGAAACCCATGGTGACTAGCTTGAGGGAACTTGGCCACCAACGCAGCAGAAAGCACCACCTGCTCTGACTAACAGGTTCCAGCTCCTAAATGTCACTTGCTTTTCCACATTGACTTTTGCTTTTCCCCGGCTGCCAGAAACCATTTTGGTGGCCAAAAGAAGCCATGGATTAGGAGGAGAGAGCTGAGATGGTTCAAAGTTAGGGATGAGGCATGAACAGAGCTCTCCGGACCTATTAGAACGAGTGAGAACTGTCCTAGAGCAGCTTGGAGGCCAGGAGTTAGCCAGAAAGGAGAGCTTTGGGGCGGGTGCTGACATCTGGGGGGGGGGGGGCGCGTCTGCTGTCTCCTCCCCCTGGAACTATTTTTGAGGGCAGAAAGGACCCCCCCCCCATCCTTAGGGTGCTCTCATCCTCTCAGGAAGAAAGAGTGAACTGGAAGATTTTTGTAAGATCCTTCCTGAGAAGTCTGTGGTATCTAAACAGTTAGGCTTCATCCGTTTTCCTCCCTGGGTGTGGGTCCCAAAGGGGAAGTTTGCTCCAAAATCTGCAAACACAGCTGCATGAGATCAAAAGTAAAATGCTTTGGGGTACAGCATCTTTGGCACCATCTGGTTAAAAATAGCCAAAAGCGGGGCGCCTGTGGGGGCTCAGTCGGGTAAGCGTTGGACTCTTGATTTTCAGCTCAGGTCATGATTTCCAGGTTGGTGGATTCAAGCCCTGAGTTGGGCTCTACATTGACAGTGTGGAGCCTGCTTGGGATTCTCTCTGCCCCCCTTCCCTGCCCCTCCCCTGTGCTCACTCTCTGACACTCTCACTCTCTCTCTCTCTCTCCCTCTCAAAATAAACAAATAAACTTTTTTTTTTTTAAATAGCCAACAGAGGCTTCTGATTCCTACAGGTCCCTGTGTTCTTAACTCCCAGGAAAGCTGCATCTTAACAAGTCATAATAACCTATAGCAAATTATCCCAACCTAGCAGCTAAATGCACATCTCTTCCTCCCACCTGAGTTCAGATCCCTCCACCCCATCATAGCGTCGGGTGCAGTGGGGTGACTGGGTCACCATGAGCCTTAGCAAGCCTAGGTTGCCAACGTTCCTCTATTTATAGGGTCTCTATGGAAACAGGGCTAGCATTAGAGAGCTAATCACTGTAAAAACCTACAGAGTCCTACTCTCAGGATACAAAGTGGATTGAGGAAGTCTCCAATTGCCCTTAAGAAGCTTTGGGTGGGAGGAGCCTGGGGCTGGAGCTGGAGAGGGACTCTTGTCCCAGGTCTGGCACGGATGGGATAATGACAGAGAGGAGTGAGTAGTTGCCAGTGTTCAGGCCTGTCTGGGGTTTCTGTTAGAAACACGGTGATGAAAGATTTTTGGATTCATTTTAGCATCACAGCTGACACTTGAAAAAGACAGATCTCAACACAGGGGCAAATGACTTCCCCATTCTCGATTTTATTTTAATTCCTCCTTCCTTTATTGCTTAGAGAATTCTGCCTGGTGCCAAAGCAAGTCTGGGAAGGTGACCGCGCCCCCTGGGTCTCTCGGCAGAACTGACTCGACATATACCAGCCCAGAAGACTTAAACAGTTACCCGTGTGGTGTGCCCTCTCTCCGCCTCCTCTCTCCTACCCACCCTTCACTGCCCGCCCCCTCCATAAAGCCATCCCTGGATCAGGTCTCACTGCCCTGCTTTGAATTCCAGAGAGCTCATTATCTGCACCGCTCACCTTGCAATTAATCGTGTGCCTTGTGACATGGCTTCTAGTGCTTTCTCATACTGTTATCCAACTGTCTACCTGCTTATGGACGGAATCCTCGATGAGAATATGAGCGAATGGAGGGCAAGAGTTATATCATCTATATCTTTGTGTCCCTAATGTTACCTGACAATTGCTGCATGATTATTTATTTTCTGAGTAGAAACTATCCAAGCCTACAAAGACATCTTAAAAAAGGATTTAATCCTTAGACAATGACCTTTTCCAAAGACATACAATGCTCAGTCAGGCAGCTTGTGTCTAACCCAGGTCCCTCCTGATGAGTTCAAAGTCTTATCTCAGTGTATCTCATCCCAGTAACGGCCAAGGTTGGCCTGGTCTGGAAGGAGATATGAACAGGGACCCAGGAGCTTGAACATGTTTACCGTCTTCACACACAGTTGGGGTCAGGGCTCACATGCTCACAGACAGCTTTGTTTTCCGGGGTGGACATGACTCAGTTAACTTGGCTGGAATAAGGAAGCCTTTGACCATTCCATCTGAAAAGCAAACTATTATTTTTCTCCCACAATCACAAAACATACCTGCTATCCCTCCACAGCTTTGTTCTAACTTTGTAACATGGAGAGAGGCTTACGTGTTTGGCTGATAAAGGTGGATCTCATCCAGTCCTGGCCTCGTTCTAAGAATGCACCCTCCTGTCTATGAGGGTTTCTAAGGCAGATGTCATTTCTTAGAGGAGAGATGGAAACAGGGAGGAATTTTGAGTTGGCCTCCAAAACCACCACTGGGAAGCCAGCTGACCTTCCCCCCACTTCCTGACACTCACACTTTTTCTTAAAACTTCCACCCAAAATTCAGGTCTTATGAGATGTCTTCAATTCCTTGTCAAGGGAGACAGTCCTGTTAGTGTGACTGGCAGCTAAGGACAATTAGATCAACAAGAAGTACATTCTGCAAGACAGTTCCCACTAGAAGCACCAGAGTGGCTGGGAATCCATCTAGAACCAGATGTGTGACAGGAGAATGGAGAGCTCCCTTTGCCACGTGCTTTCCCATAAATCACCATCTCCTCCGGGGCCCACACACAGGGCCGCTCTGAATACTACCGGAGGCAGAGGGGGGTGGGGATGGGGCAGTCCTGGGCCTCGGGACCCTCCGCCCAGGGAACCTCAGCATTTTCCACACCCCTCCCCTGTCCCTGACTATTTACAGGGCTGGGAGAACAACTGTGTTCTAGTCAAAAAGGACATCGGCCCCATGAAGCCCTTGGCACTTGCCAGTTCACTTCCCCCATTTAGAAAGCCCCTCTTCTCTTATTTGGTAATTAACATTCTACCCTCTCTTTATTATTTTTATTATGATTATTATTTTATTTTATAGAGAGAGAAAGCACGCACAAGTGAGGAAAAGGGGCAGAGGGAGAGAGAATCTGAAGTGGGCTCCATGCTCGGTGTAGAGCCTGATGCGTGGCTTGATCCCATGACCCTGGGATCACGACCTGAGCTCAAATCAAGAGTTGGAGGCTTAACCCACTGAGCCACCCAGGCGCCCCCTACCTCTTCTTTAATATCTTGCTCTAAACCCACCTCTGCTGATCAAACCCATGTTTCTGACTCCATTGCATGATGCTCAAAGCACCCTTACCCTTATGTGTCCTTTGATGGATGCTTTTCTTGCAAGTATTTCATCCTGTTTGGCTGGGGGCTTACCTGGAAGGCCAAGGCTGTGCCTATTGCCAAAGAACTAATTTCCCCCTCCCTTGATCTTACGTCTTCTGTAATCCTACCTCCTTGATGAAATCTATCCCAGGGGTTCAGCCCCCGCGTGAGACTGAAGGAATCTTCATGCCTGAACATATCACTTCTAAAGCAGAAGTAGGAGAAGACCGCGTGGAGCCACACTCCACGCTCCGAACCCTTCACTAGAATTCCCAGAGCACACACGCTCCTTCTTCCCACCCACCTTCCTGTGAAGTAGCTTGTCTTCTCCCCCACTGCCGAAGTAGAGAAACTGAAACCTATAAATTTGATCAAGAGCCATGGCCTTTTAAAAAAAAAAAGGGAAAACAAGGAGCACCTGCCTGGCTGGCTTGTCAGTAGAGGACACAATTCTTGGGGTCGTGAGTTCAAGCCCCACATTGGATGTAATGCTCACTTTAAAAAAAAAAGTCAAACAAATGAAAGAACAGAAGAACAAGCAGGGGCTTCCTGGGAACATCAACGTTCTCTTTCTTGACTCAGATGGTATGTAAAGGGGGTGTCTATTTGGCTGTTGTAAACGATACGTATACGTTTTCAGACACTTTTCCAGAAATGTCCTATTTCACACTTTAGAACAGTGCCTTTCCCACTGAAGGTGCTCAGTATCTGTGGACCCACAATCCTTTCCCCTGTGGACTCGCTACAGGAGGGTTGAAGGAACCCCGGCCATTCGGGAGAAGCTCAAGTACCTGTGCCAGTAAAGGTGGGGAGCCCGCGAGGAGAGCCACATAGGATTCGGCCGGGACTCTCCCCCAGCTGTGTGGCCTCTCACCACTTTTTCTCATCTTACTGTGAACAGGCACGGAGACCAGTGCATGGTGTGAATGGAAGGACATGAGCCAGAAGCCAAATGACTCTAAAGTCAAAAGCACTTCGAACCAGGACTGTAATAATGGAATTCAGTGGACCCCCTTTTTTCTTTCTGGGAAAAGTATTAATAGTGCCCAGAAATCCCTGGGGAAATTATCCACGGGGCTTTTGTGAGAGGAAGAGACTGTCAGGGGAAGGCATCTGGCTAGCACACCCAGAGTCTTCCTTTCGGGGAAAGGCTCAATTGCTTTGGCTGCACGAGGGGAGAGGGAGCTGGGGAGGCTGGTGATTTCCTCCTTGCCTTGAGGCTTCTGGAACCCAGGACAGAACCAATTGGCTCTTAAGCTTTGCCACTCATCCCAGGCCTCAGCAACAGCTACCACACGCTGTATTTTTAACAGGACTGTGTGCCCCATGTCCCTTTCTGCAGTTTCCCCTGAGCTCGCCGCCCCCCCCCCCCCCCCCCCCCGAAGCTGGGTTTTCTTGCCGGAGAATTCCAGTGTACTTTTTTGGTCAGCCAACTCTCTCTGCTACCGAAAATCCTGGCCGGTTTTCCCAACTAGCAGGGAACGCGGTAGCGGCAAAGGACTGGAAGGTGATGACAAGTGGTTAAATAGGAATCCAAGCCGCAAGGGCAGGGAGGAGGTGATGGGACTCTGGATTGCTGGGCTCCTGCTGTAAGGGAGTAACATCAAGCGTGCTGAGTAGCTAAGAAGGCCCCCAAAGTACCCCCGCCCGTGGACCTCCTGCGGGACAATGTCTGTTTTCAGGTGATTTTTTCAGTAACAATTACATAATTGCTCCTTTATGACTGCTGTTAACTATTTTTCCTTCTTTTCACCGGCCCTCCGACCCTGTAATTACAGATCCCAGGCCACTGGAGCAGAAATTTACAGCGCAGAGTAATATGGTCCACAACACGGAAGGGAAGCCAAAGGAGCCCCTGAACCTGAAGGTGCCGCGAGTCAGGGCCCCATTCAGATCTCTTTGGCAAAGACTAAAATTCCGCCGCCCCAACCTCCGTGGACGTAATTCCAACAAAGAGCAACCTATTTTTTTTTTTTTTTTTGCCTCTTTCTCCAGATGATTTCCTCCAATGCACTTAATCTATCACAATGTCCGGAGTTGTCACAAGAAAACAGAAGTGGGACTAAGGGACCAAACGTCCCTTATCTCCAAAGTTTAAAATGAAAACCAAAGCAAGCCACAACTGCTGGTTGCTCTAGGCCAGACACGGGTGCTACAAAAAAAAAAAAAAGAAAAATTAAACTCGCCCCTTTCTGGTATCACCATCGAATCTGAAACAAGTCTGCCTCTATCCGGTGTCAGAGGCAGTCAGGGAATGTCTCCATTATTGGGAAAGTGGTGGCACCACTGGTAAACAACTTTTTCCAGCACTGGAACCCAAGTTTGGACACCCTTCAATATTCCTATTCCCTTTTCCCAGAAAAAGGCTCAGGAAAGTTGAGTGATTTGCCTGGGATCACACAGCAAATCAAATTTCAATGGCCCAGTCCATATCTGGTTCTGAAGTCCCTACCTTGTAAACATGTTTTGATAAAGCAGACAGAGATAAACAGGAAGAGGGCCCGCTCACCTCCCCATCCTCCCACGGAGCAGGCAGCGGCTATGTTTTCTCCTCCTTGCTGCCAGCCTGGGTCCACATGGCTGTAATCTACCTCAATGATACGTTTTTGGTTTTTTTTGGGCGGGGGGGAGTCGAGGCTCCTTTTCTCACATCTAATCTCAATTCTGCTTTAGGGAAGTTCAGCGGTTAATATCAGGTGTAGAGTTGTTGCTGTGTCTGCCTGACCAGAACGAGGGCATCACTCACACACACACACACACACACACACACACACACACACACACAAATAATAAAAATAAAAATAAAAAAGACGAAGGAGAGAGAGAGATGATAGAGGGTGGAGATGAACGAGCTTCTTAAGGCAGCATTATCGACAGAGACAAAGACACCGCAGCCCCCACACCACAACCAGCCCACCCACCTTCCCTCCTGCAGGCAAGCAGGGGGGCGGTGGGGGGAATGAATGGGGCTGGCAGTTCCCTCTGCCGGCCTGAGCTGGAGAGTGGGGGAGTTCCCAAGGCTGCTTCTCATCAACTCAGGGCAAGGGTCCCATCTGGTCAGAGAATCCGGCTTTGCAGGCCAGACTCCTCTGGATGGGCCCAGAATGAGGCTGAGGTGTGCAGCAGAAGGCTCGCCTCCTTCCCACATCAACATCAAGGGCACCCGTTCCTGTTCATGATCTCACTTAAAATAGGAACCACACCTCCTGACCACACAGGGTGGGCTCAGAGGTGACAGCTGGGACAGGCCCCAAGGATGCCTCGGGCCTGACGAAAGAACAAGCCTCCCGTGCAGAGCCCATCCCATGGAGCTCATCTTTAGACAGAAGGCTTGCCCCAAACCTCTGAAAAGGGGACCTGCAGACCCAGAGGTCACGTTCACATAACTGCCACAATTTTTTTTTTTTTGGAGTACACACAGGGAGCTAGCTATCTCCCTTCCTACCCCTCCCCAAGGCACACAGACAGGTAACACACAGGTAAGAGCACACTCACCTGCGCTCTGACTTCCTGACTCTGAGCTGCTCAGGCCAAACGAGGAATGTCATTGGCTTATTCTGGTAAGCTCCTTAGTGGCTGCCGCCATAGGATACAGGCTTTATTTAACATAATGGAGTCGTTTTGCTCCCCTAGCCCAGACCTTGCACCCCCTCTGGAGAATATCTCCCCGGAGGCATCAATCTCCAAGGCATCTAAGTTCCTTCCTTGGGCTGACATCTCGCTCAGCCCCGTGGTGAGCCGGCTTGCAAATCCTGAGCCTGAAGTCCCTGTAGCAGCTCCGGCAAAGGCACATTATTTATCCCCGCTTCTGTTTTAATTAACACAGAGACATATTTGACAGAGCTCGATAATTGTCTCGGCAACCGCAGGCCGGAAAATAAAGGACTCCCAGCTGCATGTGATCGGCTGCTTCGGGTTCTGGTTCTAACTGCCGGCTCAGCATGTGTGCCCCAAACCAGCCCAAGCACCGCTCGGCCACCTGTCAGTTCTCCACCCTGGGGGTTGGTTCAGCAGGCAGGCAGGGATCTCCAAGCACTAGCTTAACCTCTGGCTCCACCTAACGGCAAGAAATCCACACTCCCCTTTCACAGATGGACAAACTGAGCTTCATCCAGGAAGGTCCCGAAAGGAGGAAACTAATTCAGCAAAGGAAAGGAACGGTCCTCTACTTGTCCTCCCACGCTGCAATTTTCTTCCCCTGCCACCTTACAGGAGGGAAAGTGATGTCAACTTTTTAGTTAGCATCTTGGAATTCGCCAGCCCTTTGTCTGCGCACAGCACTTCACACACATTATTCAAACAATCTCGAGTGGGTGAGTCACTAGAACGTCTGCTGAATAATGAGGAACAAACACAGATGCCTGAAATGGGGCTGCAAGACGGAGGCACAAATGGTACCTGACGTCCAGCCCAGGGTTCTGGCTGCACATCCTCTCTGACCTTTGCCTGGCTTCCCCATCACTTTCATCCTGTGACAGCACTTCCAGCGTGGGGCGGGGAAAGCTAAGTCGCCGGCTGGGCTTGCCAGGGGAAGGTCTGCGCTCACCTTTAAGTCAGGAGGCTTGCTTCGGGGCCCCGGGTTCGGCGCCGCGGCAGCGCCCACATCTGAAGTTGGCCCGCCTGCAGAGTTAGCACCCGCGGCCTCCCCAGGCCGGAGGTCCGCGCCCGGCAGGTGGCAAGCGGCGTCTTCCAGCCCAGCTCCATCCTCCTCGCCCTGCTGTTGCTGCAGCTCGTCCGATTTGCACCTCTTCATGGTGTATGTGGGTCGGCAAGGGGAATCTGTCCTTCCAGCGCGCCGTCTTGGGGGAGACCGCACCCCTTCTTGCGCTCAGAAAACGAGGCCCGGGGTCTGAATTAGTAGCGAGGGGAGTCGGCGGGTCACAATTTCTTGAATTAAAAGACAGATCGGGGATGAGGGAGGGGCGAGGACAGGGAGCCTTGGTTACAGCCTGGAATAGTTCATTACGACCTGGGGAGCGGAGGCAGGTCACAGTCGAGGCTGGGCAGCAGGAGTCCTTGGGCAGTCATTGGAGCAGGAGGAGGAAGACGGCCCCCGGCCCCCCAAACTTTCTGCTCCAGGGCGCCCGCAGGGCGGAGGGGAGCTGGGCGGCACCGCGCATCCCTCCCGGCGGGCCGGGCTGCTGGGCGAGGCAGGGCACCGGGCAGCCGGCGGGGCAGGTGTCTGGCGGCCGCCGTCGGCTCGGGCTGCGGCCCGCCGGCCCCGCCGCCGGCCCCCGCCCCGCACCGGCCCGCCGCGGAGCCCGCAGCGCGCCCGGGCCCCTCCCCGCCCGCGCGCCCCGCTCCCCTCCCGCCGCGCCGCTTGCTGCAAAGCCGCGGCCCGCGGCCCCAGCCAGCGGCGAGCGCGCAACCTACCCCGCCCGCTGCCTCCGCCCGCGAGGGGGAAGGCGAGGCAAGGAGGGAGTGACAACGGCAGCGGGCCAATGGGAAGCCCGGAGGGCTGAGGGGGCGTCGCGCGGC
Organism: Hyaena hyaena; assembly: GCF_003009895.1. Classification (NCBI taxonomy): domain Eukaryota; kingdom Metazoa; phylum Chordata; class Mammalia; order Carnivora; family Hyaenidae; genus Hyaena; species Hyaena hyaena. The sequence continues at coordinate 4,903,595 of NW_024080660.1, read as the reverse complement.
CACGTTTTTAGGGTTGGTTGCACCGCGCGGTCCCCCAGGAGAGGTCCGGAGGGCCCTGCTGCTGCGCTTTGGCATTGCGGAGAGCCGGCTGCGGAGGAGAGGCGGGGCGGCGCGCCACCCCAGACGCGGTCACAGCAGGAGCCGGAGGGACCCTCCCAGGAAAGGCTCTCTCGGGATTTCCCCCACCCACTCGTTTTATTTGCCAGGGAGGGGGCGAGATAGGGATGTTTATCATCAGTGCATTTGGCTCTAACTTTGCACATTACGTGCACACATCTCGTAGGTGAGGAAGACAGTGGTCCCCTCTAGCTTACATGGTCAGAAACAAACCGCTGCCTCTGTTAAGAGCTGCAAACGCAGAGGGGAGGGGGTGATCTTCTGCCCCATCATCCCTTCTCCCCCTTTAAGTAACTAGCTCATGTGAGTTTTAGCTTTAGGCTCAGAAATTACAACGTATTTCATTATTTAACACAATAATGTGCGTGAGCCCCTGTGTAAAGGCTTTTAAAATAAGAAGGGGTGTTAATAGCAGGAGGTTGATACATATGGAAGAGAAGAAAAAAGAATGCAATCTCTTTTTCCCATGAATCACAGCCAAAGTTCGCTACTAATCTGGAAGCAGAAGAGAGTAAATATCGGGGTAAATATGGAACAGAGTGACAACTCCATCCAAGTGTCTATTGTATGCTTACTAAGGATATGATGCTTTTTGCTTATCCAGCAGCTAGACCAACGGTTGTTAAGGGATGGTCCTGGGACCAGCAGCAGCACCTGGAAACTTGACAGAAATGCAAATTCTTGGAGATGAGCAAGACCTACAGAATCAAAAAGAGAGAGCCCAGAAGTCTGTTTTAATAAGCCCACCAGCTAATTCTGATGCAAGCTAAGATCTGAGACCCATTCATTGACTTAATGAAGGGGCCTCTTAGTCGTGAGTCATGGTGATGATCCCTCAAGTGTTTTACAGTTTTCCAATCGCTTTTACACCTATCGTGCCATGCAAGCCTCACTTCAGTCCTACCAGGCTATGAGTTTCCTGACTCTGTTCTGTCCCTTTTCCCATTCCAACCACTCATTTTCATGTGTATCCTGGAAGAGCCCAAGTTGTTAAGAATTTACTTCAGTCAGGCAACTACTTTCTAAACTAGGCAGCTCCATTTTTAGAAGACAGGAATTTAGGATGGGCTGGGAATGCAGAAACACCCCCTACATCCACTACACAGTATCAGGCACAACGTAGAAACACAAAGCTTTACTGGTACTCTGCTGTATTTTCAATGATAAGGGAAAGACAGGGTGCCAGTGAAGACCCAGGCAGGACTAGGTAGAACCAGTGGGAGCAGATTCTCATGGTGCTGAGTGTCAGGCAGAATGGTCTACTGCCCCCTACCAGACTCCTGACTAGCCCTAGAAAAGTCCAAGGACCCCTACCCATTGAATTGTGTCTCATTGCTATACTAGGTTGAAGTTGGCCTTTGACTTTTTTTTTTTATTATCATACACACATAGCATGATGGTCAGTTTCCTATTTGTGGCCATATTTAGCGAGGTATAATGCAGGTCAATAAAAGGCAGCGATGTGTTTCATGAAATCAGCTAATGCCGTATGTTCCCTTTTGGAGAGGCAGTGTGGCATAGTGGTTAAGAGCTCAGACTCTGTGGCCAGACTGGTTAGAGGCAAATGCTGGCTCTGCTCTCCACTCAACATGTGACTGGGAGCCAGTTATCTAGCCCCTTTACACCCCAGTTTCCTGATTTGGAAGTGAGGAGGATGACAGTACCTATCTTATAGGATCTTGGGTAGTAAATGGAAAGCATTTAGACATTGCCTGCTACAGAGGGAAGGCCGTGGCTATTATGAGGGAAGTCATCCAGTTTCCACAGTGTTATGCATTCCACTCCAATGGTTCTAACTTTGGAAGTTCCAATGCTTCTCACTCATTCCAACTTTCTCCGCAGTCATATTATAGAACGAACACTCTACTGCCAAAGAAGTATGGGTGGGAAGTCTGTGTAGAGACCTGTATGACTTACAACTTCCAGTATGAAGCTGATGGCAAATGTTCATTAGCCATAGTAAATTCTTGAGTACCTAAAATAAACAGAACTTGAAAGGAGTTTGAGACTCTTTTAAAAGGATGGATCATTCTATTGTTCTAGGCTTCTTTGGAAATGTCTAGGCATGTAGCATGTTTTGATGTTCAAGATAAGACAAAAATTTGCAGATCCGCAATGCAAGACATTATATTTGGTATGTGAGAGTAGCATTTTCCATTTCTCTTTGACACCCCTGTTGAAATACAAATAGATAACACGGTGTCTCAGGAAGAATTCAGGTCTTTGGTGTTGGATTACCCAGGTAAGAATTCTGGTTCTGTTAGTCCCTGTGTTCTGTTGGGCAACCAAATCACTTAACCTCTCTCACCCTTGGTTTTCTCATCTATAACCAGGGACTAATAAGATCTATTCCCACCTGGGTATTCTAAGGATAAAAATAGATCATGCACGTGTAAACAAGTAATACATCGATGTTCTCGGTAAACCTGAATGAAACAAAAATAATTAACAAACTTATCTAAGCCCCAGTCTGTCGCATGAAAAAAAACGTAGAATTATCTCACTAAGCTTAATACTTTTTGTGAAAGGAAGTCCCAGTTAGGCTAATGAAAGGGGGTGGGGGTGGGGTCTCCTGGTAGTATCATATACGCTAAATCAGTAGGAATACAAACAAGAAGGATAAAGATCAGGGTTATGGAATCCTGCTCCCATGTCAACAGCCAGTTCAATTATCCTGATAAACTGATGAAGCTTTAATTATAGAGGATAAGGTGCCAAGATCAACAGGTATGCAGAGAGTAAGGCTTTTCTTTTCTTTTTCTCACAAGGCTTCTCTTTTTGCCATTAGCAAGAGCCTTGCAGATTATCCAAGAAAATTCAGTTTCCTACTCCATAGGAATTCTTTAAAAAACATTTGCAACATCAAATGGGTAATACTTGTCAGCTATTTTAAGATTTAACATAAAAAGAGTGCTTAGCTTAGAAAGTAAAAGTACTCTCTTCTGGACCAGATATAATAATTTTGATCACTGTATTTTGATACCAACATCATTATAAATATGCCTTTGTTAATGTAGCTTTCCTCCCTTCCTTTTAGAGATTTCCCTTCCACTCAATGCTCCCCTGAAAAGAAATTGGGTTCCGTTGGGTTAGGAGAAGTAAACTATGCAAATAACCGTCAGAGAGATTGGCTGGATTGCCGAAGACGTCACAATCCCACCACCTAAATACAGGCTTTTTATTGGTTGTTCTAAGAGGCAGACAGGACCGGGAAGGCTCTGTCTGCATCTCTCGTGAGTTGGAGAAAGCTTTGAGTCTATACCAAATCTTATTGGGCTTTTTTTTCCCCCCTTAAAATGTGCTCAGCATCATTATCTACATATTATTACATTTTCCATGTAATGTTTCCCTATGGAAATATGTCTGAGTAAATATTTCAAGTGACTACTTACCATTCTATCAAGTGAATATATCATGGTTTACTTAACCACTATCTATCTTTTTCTTGGATACTTAGTTGTTTCCATTTTTTGCCTTTAGAGATAAAATGTAATTACTATTTTTATTCAAAATTGTATAGACTCTTTCCTCCATAGCATAGAGTCTCTGATACCTAACTGGTAATGTTTTAAAAGAGCAAAACCAAACAGATTGCCACTCTGCGACCCTTTCTCTCACAGCATCCCTAAAACCTGCATGGGAGATCCCGAAGTCTGGGCTCGTTCCTGGGACTGGTCAATCTCCTAATCTGTAGTACAAAAAGCTGGAAGTTCCTGCATCTCATTTCAGGTAGGGTGCATATTCTTCATTGTGGGTGCTTGTTGCTTCTTAGTAATGAGAGGAAAGTTGCAATCGTCATGACTCTGAACAGAGGAGGTTTGTGAAGTGCAAACTTAAACCCTGATTGTACTGTTCTGCGTGAAAGCCTGGGACTGGTAAAATGGCTGCTTTGTGTCCTTTTCCATCTCTATAGGGAATCCATACAAACCTCTGCACAATCTGTTACTTAAAGCTGAAAAGGCTAGCCCTTAAAAAAAAAAAATAAAACTGACAGAAGACAAAAAAGGGAAAAAGAGAAAATATCAGCTTTTCTCAAAGAGAATCAGTTGTTTGTTATTTTACATCTGAAGCTAGATATCTGTGGCAGTTACATCTATTATTCTAGGTGGCACTTTTAGATATGATGATAAGAGCAAGCAGTTACCATAGAAAAAGAACTCAGGTGTTTGGGTGTTTGGCTAGGAACCTTGTGAATGTTCTCTTAATCCCCACAATGGCTCTGCAAGGTAAATGTTATCCCTATGGTACAGATTAAAAAAACAGGTTCAGAGAGATTCTCGCACTTTCATAGGCCTGAAATCCGACCCCTGCTCTGTCCGATTCTAACTGTAAAAAGGTGTCATACATAGCTCACCCTTCACAGCCCTAATTCTGAGCCACTCCTGTGGTAAAGAATTTATCAGTGAGTACCAGTCTACTGTTAAATATATCTGCATTCATTCAAAGAAATTTATGAAACACGTTTCGTGGGCAAAGGCTTTACAAGATGCTCATGGAAGACAGAGAACAATAAAAGACATTGGTCCCGGCCTTTGAGCTTAAAGTCCATTTGGGGAAATAGAAGGCACAAACAAAATGTAAAACAACGATGAAAGATTGAAATGGTAGTCTGTCGGCATTCCCAGGGGGAGATAATTAAGTATCCCAGTCAGGGGAGAGAGAGGTCCCTACAAGGGACTGAAAGAACTCTGAGGAAGACATGCCTACACATGGTTATCCATATCGTGGGTGTTAAAAGAATACAGTGTTACTTTAGGATGATTTGGAAGCCTTTAAGTAGGTAAGAACTATATAAATCATCTTGAAAATAGAATCATTCAATATTTGGATCTCTTTAGTTTTACATCTGCATGTTATAGAGTTTTTATGGCATAGTAGTGATGGGAAAAACATTTTTGTCTTTTCATTCTTGGAAACCATAGGACAGTGATTCTCAAAAAGTATGGTGCATTGGGGTGTCTGGGTGGCTCAGCTGGTTAAATGTTCAACTATGTTGTCACAGGGCATGGTCTCGCAGTTCGTGGGTTTGAGCCCCACATTGGTCCATGCTGTCAGCACAGAGCCCACTCCACATCCTCTCTGTTCTGCCCCTCCCCTGCTCCTGTTCTCTTTCTCTCTCCCTAAAATAAATAAACATTAAAATAAAATCTTTGGGGTGCCTGGGTGGCTCAGTCTGTTAAATGTTTGACTTTGGCTTGGGTCATGGTCTCGTGGTTCTTGAGTTCGAGCCCTGGGTTGGGCTCTGTGCTGACAGCTCGGAGCCTGGAGCCTGCTTTGGATTCTGTGTCTCCCTTTCTCTCTGCCCCTCCCCCACTTGTGTTCTATCTCTGTCTCTCAAAAATAAATAAACATTAAAAATTTTTTTAAAAATCTTTAAAAAAAAGTATGGTGCATGGATTACCAGCAACAGAAAACACCTTGGAATTTAGTTATGTATGCAGTTCCCCAGGCCCCTATATCACAGGGAGAGAATCAGAATTTCCGGGGGTGTGAAGCCTGAAAACCTGCACTTGAAACAAGGGTGGGGGTGATTCTTACACACATTGAAATTTGAGAACCACTTATATAGGAGAAGACTTGGTGGATCAAATGTATTATTTTTTTATAATTCAACGAACATTTACATTTATTTTAAATCTGAAAAATCTGGAGTGCTTCACGAATCTGTGTCATCCTCGCACAGGGGCCATGTGAATCTTCTCTGTTTCAATCCAATTTTAGTCTATGTGCTGCCAAAGCGAGCACAGTTGATCACATTTTTGGATAGATTTGTGAATTAATAATATCTCCTATTTATTGAGCACTTACTAGTTGCCTGTCAAAAACTCCCAAAAACTTTGTAGGTAAGTTCATAACCTCCATTTTACAGATGGGAAAGTGAGGCTCCAAGAGGATGAGAACTTGGCCGCGGTCACGTGACTGGGAAGAACTAGCCCAACCAGTTCTTCTTGCCTTCAGTGACTATACTTCTCCCACAATGGCCACTGCACTGTTGCCTAGGCTGTGCTATGGCCTCCATACTTATTAATAATAGCAACAGCTATCATTTGAGTGCCTTTTATGTGGCATATAATTTCAGCTTAAACCTTTCTGTAAGTTCAAATGGTACTTTGCCAGGTAAGTTGACTAAGATGCAGAGATTCAGTATATCTCCCAAAATTACTGTCTGCCAGTTGAAACAGGACTTTTTTACTCTGGTATGACTTTTCTCCATGTTCACTTCCTCTTGACTGTTTGTAAAATCGTTTTTGGCTCTGTCAGGACTTCCTTTCCTTGGTGTAATATATCCTGACCCTTTGCACCTAGTTTGGAATGGCAAACCAAGAGTTGAAGTGTAGGCTTTCTTTCTAACAGCTCCCATGCTTTTTCCCAACACAGGAATGGAGAGCTACAGTCTGAATCAAGAGGGAAGTGTTGGTTGCTCGGAAAAACCTGCTGATCTTGTGACTGCAAAAAGAGAAAGACAACTTAACCAAAGAAGCCTTTCCCGGGAAGGGGGAATCACACCATGTGAGATCTGGTTCTGGATTATGTCTTAGATCATTTTCAGGGAGTTTCATATGGCCGCAGGGCATCCCCAAGCAGACAGAGGGACAAAGGGCTGTTTTCATTGATGAATCCAACCCGGCTTGCCTTATGCCTCTCACAGGGTGCTGGTGGAGGAAGATAATATTCTCTTTCAAGATGCAATGACTTAGCACAATTCAGTAATATAAATAGCTAAAAATATATAAATGTCTGCACCCTTTCACCCAGTAATATACCCTTCTGGAAAATAATTCAAAAGATGAAAACAAAACAACAACACAACAGAAAATATATAAAGGAGTATTGTTTATAGCAGTGAAAAACCTGAAAGGACCTACATGCTCAAGATTAGGAAGTGGGTGAATAACAATGGTGTAAGAATGTAATGGAATGTTATGAGGCTATTGAAAGAGATATGTATGATAAGTGTATAGAAACACAAAAAGCCTTTTTGAAATAACATAAAATGAAAGCAAAGCATTCGAATGCAAAATTGTCTTGAGCTAGAATAAGAGCTTTGGAGTCAGGCAAACATGTGTCATTAGCTTTATGGACTTAGACAAATTGCTTAACTGGAGTCTCAGTGTCCACATTTATAAAATAAAGAGTAAAATATCCATCTTTTAGGGCACCCGGGTGGCTTAGCCGGTTAAACAGCTGGCTCCTTTTTTTTTTTTTTTTAACAGATTAAAAAAAATTTTTAATTTATTTCTGAGAGAGTGAGAGAGACAGACAGCATGAGCTGGGGGGGGGGGGAGTTCAGAGAGAGAGGGAGACACGGAATCTGAAACAGGCTCCAGTCTCTGAGCTGGCTGTCAGCACAGAGCCTGATGCGGGGCTCGAACCCACAAACCGTGAGATCATGACCTGAGCCAAAATCGGACGCTTAACCGACTGAGCCACCCAGGCACCCCCAGCCAGCTCTTGGTTTTGGCTCAGGTCATGATCTCACATGGGTTCCAGCCCATGCATTTGTGGGTTCCAGCCCTGTGTTGGGCTCTATGCTGATAGCATGGAGCCTGCTTGGGATTCTCTCTCCCTCTCTTTCTCTGCCCCTCCCATGCTAGTGTGCACACACACTCTCTCTGTCTCTCAAAATAAATAAACAAAAACTTAAAAATAGATAAATAAAATACATCTTTCCAAGGTTATTATAAGAATTAAAGATGATATAAACTATATGGCTAAAATGTGGGTAAACCATGGATAAAGATAGGAAGGGAGTGCTATGGAATAATTGTAAGTTTTACGCTAGGATATTGGATTACTGAAAATTTCATTTGAAATGTACCTATTTTTTGATGTTTTAAACGTAATATAATTTTTCCCTTTTCTTTCTCCATACTCTTTTTTTAAGGTTTATTTATTTACGTTGAGAGAGAGATAGAGAGCAAGCAGGAGAGAAGGGGCAGAGAGAAAAGCAGGCTCTGCAGTGACAGTGCAGAGCCTGACATGGGGCTTGAACTCACAAACTGGGAGATCATGATCTGAACTGAAAGCGAGTCAGATGTTTAACCGACTGAGCCACCCAAGGACCCCTCTTCCTCCATACCGTTGAAAAACTGCATACTTCCTGTGTAGGAAGTGTGTGCACATCTCATCAGGAAACTTGCCTAAGTGTATTCCTAAGCCCTATTTGGAAGAGGGTCCCAATTCCTCTGTAATCAGCTGTAGGGAAATGATAGGAACCTTAAACACTGACATACAGAAAGGTGGCTCAACTAGGTCCTGCTTTCCAAGCACTTAGAGGTTTATGTGACCGTTGATAGATACGGGTCTCTGTCTCTACAATTTGAAGGTGGAGAAGGTTCTCGTGACCAAGATGTCTTCATCCACCTTTGCTACCTCCCACCTCCATTAAACCTTTCCCTGCAGAGCTAGATTCATATGAAAGAAATATTTTCTTTTGGCTAATATATATTGAGGTACCTCTTTGCATCAGGCATTGTGTTTGGCACATATAAATACTTACTAAGCCAGCTGGAATATGCTTAGAACATAGGAAACCTTCTAGAAAACCTCCACCAGGATAATGTTGACATAGAAAAGGGTATTTCATGTGGATTTTCATCTATCCATATTCATCCAAGATTAGCAGAGAGACACAAGAATAAAACTTGTTGCCAGGTTTTATTCTGGGCAAGTAAGGAAATTAACCAGAAACAGGTTCCACGGGAACAGTCAGGCAATGGGGTGCAAAAAGGGTGAAAAGCCATTTAGACTTGAAAATGCAACAGCAATCTTCTTACTGATGAGAAATGAATTGTGGCAAAACTGTGCCTGGGGCTTCTTCTGTTAAGCTTTGGGTCAGTTACTTCAGTTACCCAAAAAAATTTCTGGAAATATTACTCTACTTGGCAGTAAAACAAAGATGATTTCCACCTGGGGTTATACCAAATTCTTTTTAATTGATTGTTTTTCCTCCCCATGTTCTGCTCCCAACAGCCGGGGATGCCACTGATGAAATATTCAGCATTGGAATGATATTTGATGTATAATTAAATAGGATACATTTAGCAGTTCAGTTTTATAGACCTTTCATCTTCAAGTTAATAAATCTTCACAGAGAGAATCTCACAAACAAAACCAAAATATTTTTGGGAATGCTATCTTCCTTGGAAAAATACATAATCCTGAACATAATTATAATATAGAGGAAAGAAAACATTTATCAAGAACTTTTATGTGCCAGGCAAGGTACTAAGTGCTTTACACATTATTTAATTTAATCTTCGTGACCCTGTGAGATAGGTATTATCAGCTCCACCTTACAGATGAAGTAACTGAGGCTCCAAGCAGTTATTTGCTTGAGATCACAAAGTATGTATGAGCATATACAGGGCTGGAACTCAGGTCAGATTCTGAGTCTCATGCTTTTCTTTAAATTTTTACAGGAGTTCATTTCCAAAGCACTTTCATTTACTATGGTTCATTCCATCCGCTGACAAACACAGTGATATTGAGGACAATCATAGGATTCTCTCTAATGGAAGTCACAGGGTCAAGGTCAGAACAAAGGCTTATAGCAATCATAACCTCAGTGACCTTCTATTGAGTGCCTTCTGTGTGATATCTCTGTGTTAAGTACTTTTAATATGTTTTCCCCATTTTAATCTTCATAATAATCTTTGAAGGTGGGCACTATTATTATCCCATTTGATGGATGAAAAGACCAAGACTCAGAAGGGCCAACCTCTTGCTCAAGTTTATACAGTAGCAAGTTAGGACAAGAATTTGTAATAATGATAACATGATTAATAAAAGTAGTTGCTATTTATTGAGCTCTTCTCACATGTTAGATATGGCTTAAATTTTTTTGAACCCTACATGCTTTGAGATTTACAATTGGCATTGCTGTTTTTTAAAAAAAATATTTTAAAGTAATCTCTATACCCAGTGTGGGACTTAAACTTAAACTCCAAGATTGAGAGTCACATGTTCTACCTACTCAACCAGCCAGGTGCCCCTGGCATTGCTCTTTTATTTTTTTATTTTTAATTTTTTTTAATGTTTTATTTATTTCTGAGAGAGAGAGAGAGAGAGACAGAGAAACAGAGAGAGAGAGCATGAGCAGGGGAGGGTCAGAGAGAGAGGGAGACACAGAATCTGAAGCAGGCTCCAGGCTCTGAGCTAGCTGTCAGCACAGAGCCCGACGTGAGGCTCGAACCCACGAACCGTGAGATCATGACCTGAGCTGAAGTCGGATGCTTAACCGACTGAGCCACCCAGGTGCCCCTGGCATTGCTCTTTTAATGCTCACAATTTTTAGATAAGGAAATAAGACTTAAAGAAAATAAATTAATGTCTCCAGAGCATACACATGGGAAGGCATAGAACTAGGATTTGAATGCAGGTCTCTTTGACTCTAAGACCTGTGTCCTTAACCATGAGACTTTGCTCACTCCTGGTCTGTCTCTATACACCCTTGCTACCCAAAGTATGGTCCCCAGGCTAGCAGCATTGGTGTCCCCTGGGAACTTATTATAAATGTGGAAGCCCAAGCCATGCCCCAGACCTACTGAATCAGAAGTGTATTTTAACAAGATACCTGCATGATTCTTGTGCCCGTTAAACTTTGAGAAGCACTGCTCTGTAGCACTGCCAGCATTACACACACAGACACACACACACACACACGCACACACACACGCACGCACACACACACGTGGGGGAGGGGCAGAGAGAGAGAGGGGGGCTTGGCCCGTTGATAGCAGAGAGTAATCTGTACATCCAGCATGAGGCTTGAACTCACAGTCCCAAGATCAAGAGTCCCGTGCTCTACTGATGGAGCCAGCAGGCACCCCCAAAACTCTTGGATTTGTGATTGTGATTTTATGTTGCTTAATAGAAAACAATGATTCTTTCTCTTAGTAAACATGTTCCTAATTCACACTGCAGAAATAAGTGTTACTTTTGGAGTTCCACAGAAAGTGCCTGATTCCCACCTACATTGACATGAGGATCAAGACTCTGGAATCTCAGGGCATCTGGTTGGTTCAGTCAGGAGAGCATGCAACTCTTGATCTCAGAGTGGTGAGTTCGAGCCCCACATTGGGCATGGAACCTACTTAAAAGAAATAAAAATAAATAAACTTAAAAAAAGAGACTTTGGAATCTCTCTAGAAATCAAATCATCTAACCAAGAGGAATGTGTCTTAGTTCCAAGAGGAACTTGTTCTTGCTGGAGAGTAGAAACACGAGTACTTTATGTTCTCCTTTGTGCTTTCCTGAATACTTAACAATGTCTAGAGTGGCCATGCATTCATTCAGCAAATATCATTTAGTAGGTGTTAGCGATAGGCACTGTTCTAGGTGCTGGAGATAGAGCAGTGAATAAGCCAGAAAAAAAATCTGTGTTCTAGACTGGTGGTTGCCAGAGGCAGAGCAGAGGATGGGTCAATATAGGTGAAGGGGGTAAAAAGGTACAAATTTGCAATTATAAAACAAAGAAGTCATGGCAATGTTACCTACAGTATGGTGACTAGAGTTAAAAGTACTGTATTGCAGGGGCACCTGGGTGGGTCAGTCAGTTAAGCATCTGGCTTCAACTCAGGTCATGATCTCACGGTTCAGGAGTTCGAGCCCCACATCGGGCTCTGTGCTGACAGCTCAGAGCCTGGAGCCTGCCTCGGATTCTGCGTCTCCTCTCTCTGCCCCTCCCCCATTCGTTCTCTCTCTCGCTCTCTCTCCCTCTCTTTCAAAAATAAATAAGCGTTAAAAAAATTAAATTGTGCTTAAAAGAGTGACCACTTCTTAAAAAAAAAGTACTGTATTGCATATGTGAAAGTTGCTAAGACAGTAAGTTCTCATCACAAGAAAAAAATTCTGTAACTATGTATGGTGATGGATATTAACTGGACTTTTTAGTGATGATCATTTTGCAATATATACAAATATTGAATCATTATGTTGTATACCTGTAACTAACATAATTTTAATGTCGATTAATTTCAATTTAAAAAAATCTCGGGATGCCTGGGTGGCTCAGTTGGTTAAGCATCTGACTTTGGCTCACAATTTGTGGGTTCAAATCCACATCAGGCTCTGTACTGACAGTGTGGAGCCTGCTTGAGATTCTCTCCCACCCCTCAAAGTAAATAAACTTAAAAAAAAAAAAAAATCTCTGTTCTGATGTCAGTATCTTTTGGTTTTTCCTCTTGGTATGGTCAGATTCTTTGAAGAAGACAAGTCACATTTCCTCTCTGAAGGTAAATGTCTGTAGCCAGAGATTTAGGAATTGAATGGAGGAAGAGGACTAGAAATCTTAGCGTCCAATATCCATAAATCCATTTAATCTTCCCATTTTTATGAAGACTCCTATTCAACCATCTCTGGAGAATAAATACTTCAGTCTCCTTTTAGAGGAAGGAGGGCAGCAGTTGAAGAAGGGAGTGGTAACCTGGAGATCTTAAAGAGCTTTAAAAATTCTTATTTTAATCCCTGCCCAAAGTGCATACTGTACACGGCCCCTGTCCTATATCCCCACAGTGGGCAGGGCGGGAAACCACTGTGATCAAGTCTGGAGACTGGAGGGATTCTGCAGTATAAATCAGGTGGGGTCTCAGCTTTTTCCCCTTTGGATTTAGGATTCGCTTTTCCCCAGGTTGGTAACTTAGTTACACTTGTCTATCTGTTTTCTAGCTTCTACTTTGTTTTTGTTTGTCCCACTGGCTCCTCCTGTTATTGTGGGTTCATTAAAAAATCCCATTACTGGGGCCCCTGGGAGGCTCAGTCAGTCGGTTAAGCGCCTGACTCTTGGTTTCAGCTCAGGTCATGATCTCACAGTTTGTGGGTTTGAGTCTTGCATCAGCCTCTGTGCTGACAGCGTGGAGCCTGCTTGGGATGCTCTCTCCCTCTCTCTCTGACCCTCCTCAGATTGCTCTCTCTCACTCTCTCAAAAAATAAATAATAAAAATAAAAATTAAATTTAAAAAATCCCATTACTGCCATTTTAGTGGTGTTCTAGGAGACAACAGAAGTAGATCTATGTGTTCATCTTCATTAACTGCAAGACTCTCATCACTTTTTATTTGTTTATTTTATAAATTTTTAAAAATGTTTTTCTAAATTTATTTCTGAGAGAGAGAGAGAGAGAGTGAGCAGGGGAGGGTCAGAAAGAGAGGGAGACACAGAATCTGAAGCAGGCTCCAGCCTCCGAGCTAGCTGTCAGCACAGAGCCCGACGTGGGGCTCGAACCTACGAACCGTGAGATCATGACCTGAGCCAAAGCCGGATGCTTAACTGAGTGAGCCACCCAGGTGCCCCTCTCATCACTTTTTAAAAAAATGTTTCTCTAGTTTTGAGAGAGGTGTGTGAGTGAGAAAGGGAGGGGCAGGCCCAAACCCAGGAACCCATGAACTCATGAACCCATGAACCATGAGATCATGACCTGAGGCGAAGTTGGATGCTTAACTGACTAAGCCACCCAGGCGCCCCAAGTCTTACCACTTTTAAGGAACATTTTCTTATCCTAACTTAAATCCTCTCTTGATACCATTTAAACTCTCATTCTCCCCCAGTTGTCCTTAGAATTGGATATTTGAATAAAATATGTACTTTTACATGTGTCCGATTGTGATTTAGGAAGAGTTCATGTCATCCGCATGTTTAAGATTTTAAGTAGCAGAAGACAAATGATCACCTTCCTCAGCAGATCAAAAATAGAGATGAGGCATACACATATTCAAATTGTTAAATTATGTATGTAGAAGGTGTGTAATGGCAGCATCGTCTGTAATACCAAAAGACCGCCAAAAACCTAAAGGGCTATCAGTAGAGGGCTTGTTAAATAAAACATGCCAATCCATATGGTAGCATATTCTACAACTAAAAAGAATGAGGCAGATCTTTAGATTCTGGTCCAGGAGAGCCTGAAAGGGCAGGATAGAGTAAGTATAGTATACTATCATCTGAGCTTAAAGGTACGTTCTTGCACCTGCAACAGGGGTACCTTCGGGGAGGGGAAGTAGGTGACAGGGAGGCAGGGAGTAAAGGAAGACTTAGTTTTCCCTTGTATAACCTTTGTAACCTTTGAATTTATACTACAGGCTTATATTACTTATTTTTTTAAATGTTAATGTTTATTTATTTTGGGGGGGAGGGGCAGAGAGAGAGGGAGACACAGAATCTGAAGCAGGCTCCAGGCTCTGAGCTGTCAGCATAGCGCCTGAGGCAGGGCTCGAACTCACAGTGTGAAATCATGACCTGGGCTGAAGTTGGAAGTTTAACCGACTGAGCTACCCAGGCACCCCATTAGTTTAAAAATAAAGTACCAAAAGGGGTGCCTGGGTGGCTCAGTTGGTTGAGCGTCTGACTCCTGGTTGGGATCAGATTATGATCTCGCAATTTCATGGACTGGAGCCCTGAGTCAAGCTCTGTGCTGGCAGCAAGGAGCCTGCTTGGGGTTCTCTCTCTCTCTCCTCCTCTCTGCTCCTCCCTGCCTCGCACTGTCTCTGTCTCTCTCAAAATAAATATTTACTTAAAAAGAAAATAAAGTACTGATGAATAGTTTTTTTAAAGAATGAACTCCATAGCTTTTACCTAATCTAATGCTCTTCCTCATGACTTCCACCTTTCCAAATGTTCCTTCTTCAAGATAGATATTAATTCCCAAATCCCTTTCTGGACAACCCCAGCCGTGTACTCTCTCATCTGATCTCCTTTGTTAGAAACACTTGCATGTAGATGGGGCACCTGGGTGGCTTAGTTGGTTGAGCAACCGACTTCGGCTCAGGTCATGATCTTGTGGTTAGTGGGTTCGAGCCCCACTCGTCAGGCTCTGTGCTGACAGCTCAAAGCCTGGAGCCTGCTTCCGATTCTGTTTCCCTCTCTCTGTCCCTTCCCCATTTGCTCTCTCTCTCTTTCAAAAAGAAAAAAACAAACAAACACTTGCGTGTGGAGGAAGTGCCTGGGTGGCTCAGTCAGTTGAATGTCCGACTTCAGCTCGGGTCACGATCTCAGGGTTTGTGAGTTTGAACCCCGCATAGGGCTCACTGCTTTCAATGCAGAACCTGCTTTGGATTCTGTCCCCCTCTCTCTCTACCCGTCCCCTGCTCATGCTCTCTCTCTCAAAAATGAATAAACATTAAAAAAAAAAAAGGAATGATTGTATGTGGCAAAATTTTCATACACTGATTTGCTACCACACTGCTGCTGCTTCCTTTAAATAGTATCTGCTATCTTGTATTAAACTTTCCACTTTGTGCTTTCATTTGTGTTCTACTGAGTCTTTTAGGGGTTGCATGGGGACCTTGCAAAAATGAGGAATGCCTGGTGGAGAGTATGTAAGTAAAAAGGAGGGAGTGCAAAAGAAAGAGTCTGAGGCTCCCTCCAGACCTGTCGTCCTTCACACATACTTACTAAGCAGAGATTCATGTGAACCAGTGACCCCTTTTTATAAAACACTAAAAGCCCCCTCACATGTTAACGTTGAATTAACCCAATTATCATGACATTACTATGCTAAGAGCACTTGCACTCAAGGGATGCGAGGTTGGAAGACAGAAGCAAACATTTTAAAGCAAGACTCACAAAAGTTTAGAGCCAAAAGGGCTTGAAGATCAACTAGCCCAGACGCTTACTTCATGATCCCAAGACAAGACACCAGAAGCATTCAGACTCAAACTCAAGTCTCCTCTTAAATTCAGTTGAACTACACCATCCAGCAGAGGTCTGGCCTGGGTGAAATTGGGGGTCACTGCACCGCAAGAAAGATGGGAAAACTCTGTGCCTGGAGAAGAGGGGAAGAGAAAGCAGGAGGGGAAAAAGAGGTGGTTGTTAGGTTTGGTCTCCTTAGTAATTGTGTGCAGGGCTCTTTGGCATTTCTGTCAATAAAAGTCTATATTAGCAGAAGCCAAGTTAAGATAATCAGAACCGGTTTGGAACTGCAAACCTCAACTTCCCCTAACCCAGCCCAGTCCCTTTACTTCCAGAAACCAAGGGAATTCGATTTAAAGCTCTCTGACGACCCTTTCACATCCCCCTTTTCCACACCTGGAGAGAAAGAGGACGCAATATAAACAAGAGCCGTTTCCCTATTTCTAGGGTATTTTCAGCCGATTCCCCAGTATCTACTGTATCCGGAAAGTGAGAACCATTGAGGGTAGCCATGGAGACATTATTGGCCTCAGTCTTGTTTCCTTCCTTCTCTTTGCTATTGAAATCTTCTCTGATTTCACTAAGCGCCCCACTTTTGCTGACGCGGGATTCTGCAGCCTCCTCTGTCTCCTCTCTATGCAGGGCGCGGGAACACGTTTTGAAACGAGGAGAGCGTGTGTGCACAAAAGGGGGCGAGGTTCCACGGGGAGTCAGTCCCGTCCACGGTCTCCAGGTTTCGGAGCCCGCCCCGGCCAGACTACAAGTCCCAGGAGATCCCGCGCAGGGACTGCGCGCCCCAGTCATCCTTCCCTCACTCTCCCGGAGAGTGGAGCTAAAGGTTCCGTTGGCGGCGCACTGCGGATTGGTTTGTTTTCAACGGCGGTGACAGAGGTTGGAAGCCCGGCCGATTGCTGGCGGGGGCGTCAGGGGGTGGATTCCTCCTCCCCGAAGCGCTGGGGGGCGGGGAGGAGGGAAGCGAGGCCAGCGGGCCGGGGACCCAGCAGCCTGGGCAGAGCAGGCTGAGGCGATGGAGGGCGACGGGGTGCCGTGGGCGAGCGAGGCGGTCTCGGGTCCTGGCCCGGGTGGCGGCGGCGGAATGATCCGCGAGCTGTGCCGGGGCTTCGGCCGCTACCGCCGCTACCTGGGCCGGCTGCGGCAGAACCTGCGCGAAACCCAGAAGTTCTTCCGCGACATCAAGTGCTCCCACAACCACAGTTGTCCCTCCTCCCCCACGGGCGGCGGCGGGGCCGAGCTCGGCCCTGCCGGCGACGTCGCCGAGACCGGGCTGCAGGCGGGTAAGGAGGGCAGCCGCGGCGGAGGCAGGGCTGGAGGAGCAAGCCCGAGGGCGGACCGCACCCCTGTCCCTGCAAAACAAGCCGGGAAGGGGCGCAAAGTGGGAGAAGGGCGGCGTGGCCGGGCCCCCGGGCCTGGGCCGGCCGGATCGGCGAGGCCGTGGGCTGGCATCCCCCGGGGCGGGGAGGGGGGGAGTGGGCGGGGGGCGCCCGGAGGCCGGGAGAGGGCGGTGCGCAGGGGCCGGGGGCCTCCGGGGAGGGGGAGGGGGTGAGCGGCTGCGGTCCGAGACCCGCCTGGGGATGGAGGAGTGTAGACGGACGGAGGAAGGGCAGCAGGCAAGGTGCCCGAGGGGGTCAGGGAACTGTAGTGGAGTGTGTGTGTGTGTGTGTGTGTCTGTGATTATGTGAAATGCTTTTGCACGAAAACTCTGAAGAAGTAAGGAGTGTACTGCAAATGGGGCTGGGGTCGCTAAAGGAAATACCTATCTGAGTGCCCGGGTGCCCGAGCGGTTGCTCGTGTTCATGGTGAAGAAGTTAGAGAGGGAAGAGATAGGTGGTGGTGGTGGTGGTGGTGGTTGTCTGGTCCTGAGACTTCGTGACTTGATTCTCCCTGGGTTGTGCTAGAGCCTCTAAAGCACTTAGAATCGTGCAGGGTCTTTGATCTTTCCCAATTTCTTGCTTCCTCTTCAACTGCTTTTGGTGGGGACCCAGAGGGTTTGCTAAGCAGTGCGTCTAATTAGGAAGTGGGTTGGAAGGGAGAAGGGACTGGCGTCCCGCGTGGGCAGGTACGCTGGACAACACAGATAAGTCAGCGCGTTTAATTTACTGATTCTCAAACTTAACTGTGCACTAGCACCAAATTAGCATTAAAAAGGTCTCATGCGATACCCCACAGATGGGGAGTGTCTCATGGGTGGATTCTGAGAATCTAAGCGTAAAACGCCATGGGAGTTTCTGTTGCAAGTGGTCTGCAGGCACACCTGGGGAGGCACAAATGTAGATGCTGTCAGCAAATTTGAACATGAGGTTCAGAGCAGAATGAGTTGTTAACCTCTTCGGAGTTTGTGTGTTGGGTTCTGTATTTTCGAAGTTGCACGTTTGATATCCTCAATTTGTCTGAGACTCCAGAAATGGTGGTAACAGTACGACAGGAGGAATCTGATACGGTCCCAGAGAAAACTATTCCATTTAGTTAGCTTGGATGTAGTAGTGGTTTTGACATCATCTGCCCAGAGGTTTGCTGTTCTGAAAGTGGACCTATAGAGGCTGTCAGGAAACTGGCAAGAAGGGCTAATGTTTTCAGAGATGATCCTCAGAACGCGTACTTTAACCCTCTCCCATAGCAGTGCTTTCTGGCAGCTTTCCTGCTCACAAGTTTTTCTCATAGCTTACCTGAAAGAGTCCACTGTTCTTGTTATTTGATAACAATTATTTATTTTAGAATCGCTACTGGAAAAAAAAAAAAACCTCATCAGGGAGTAGATTCATCGCTGAGAGATGGAGGTTTTCAAGGCACCTGGACAGGCTCCTGTTTTTATTCTTTAAAAGCCAAGTTAAGAAAGACAAATGTACCCTTTGTATTTTGCCTCACTGGCTTTTCTAGTTGACTGCATCACGAACTAATCTTTGCGTATTGTATTTAACTCTCTTCACCTTCTGGAGTCTGTTCATCCGAAACAAAAACCAGGGTAGGGTGCCGATGACTGGACTGGGAACAGTTTGGTTTTGTTCCGTAAAGTGTTTCCATTCTTTTAGGGATGGAGAGTTTTATCATTGGAGGTAAAAATGAGCATCGAGGAAAATCAGTGAGGTGGCGCTTAACTATGTATATTTTCGGAATGGCCATTCCCCCAGCCATTTAGGTAATTGTGTAGAAAGTGGACTAAAACCTTACTCCTTAAAAGACGGCTAGCTCCTGTTTCCTCCTTTTTTCAGGTTATCATTACAAGGTCAAGTCCGCTCAGAGACTGTCTCAGCTTTCTTCTATGAATGTTGGTTTCTGAATAGGAACTTGGAATAGCAAGAGCAAGAACACTGAAAGTTTTTTTTTAATTTACTTTATTTCACCCAACCCCTCACCCACCTCCCCTCTGGCAACCATCAGCTCTGTTTTGTCCCTTTCTTTGCTTATTTGTGTGTGTCTGTGTTTGTGGGTTTCTTAAATTCCACATATGAGTGAAAGGTACACTCAATTCGTAACTTAACAAACTTCTAGAAGGTTTTAATCATGATTTCAGAATAGAAGTGTGCTTCTAGGTTGGAGGTAATGTAGTATTGGAGCAACTGAAGGTCATCTGTTAACTCTTAACTTTTTATTATTCCACGTTTCACCGCAAAGGGGATGGGAAGAACCCCAAAATACTGCTTTCTTATTAATTTTGACAGTTTTGTGTTTATTGGGAGGGGTGGTGGCAGGTTAGAGATTATATAATGGACATGATGTTTTAGAAGCTAAAAAGTAGGTGGAATTGAACTCTTAAAATAGGAGTAGCTTGGCCTGTACAGAGCAAACTGAATTACAAGTGAGATTTCTTTGATTCCATTCCTCCAGTGCTGCATCATTGGCCTTCTTTTCACATAAGTCCAGGGAAAGAGAGTTCCTTTATCTGTTGACTTTCCTCTGTCAGAGGCTTTAGAAGCAATGACATGAAGGCTTTGAGAACTTCTTTGAAAAAAGGCAGAATGGACTGTTACAAAGTAGCACGCGGAAAAGTATTTTTCTTGTTTTGTGATCCAACAGAGTTCTTAGCTGTTGCAACATATCATAGAGGTATGAATTTTAAGAGATTGGAATGACTGGGGGCGCCTGGGTGGCTCAGTCAGTTGGGCGTCCGACTTCGGCTCAGGTAATGATCTCACAGTTCGTGGGTTCGAGCCCCCCGTCGGGCTCTGTGCGGACAGCTCAGAGCCTGGAGCCTGCTTCAGATTCTGTGTCTCCCTCTCTCTCTGCCCCTCCCCTGCTCACGCTTTCTCTCTCTCTCTCTCTCTGAAATAAATTTAAAAAAATTTAAAATTTTTAAAAGAAAAGAGATTGGAATGACTCATATGTGTCTAGTTAGAATGCAGTCTTCTGTGCCGCATTCCTTCAATCCTGTTTCCGCATCACCACTGTGCTGTCAGTTTCCCTGTCTGGAGCGGGAGGTGGGGGGTGGGGATTACATCAGCTGTTATTATTCAATAAACATTTGGTACTTCTCTCTAGGCTTGTTGGGAGTTAATATATGTTGATAGTTGTGTTTAGAACAGTGCCTGGTATCATGCTGTGTATGTATTACACAGTAATATTATTCAATTATTATTCAGTAAAGATTTAAGTACCTGGTATGGGGAACAAAGAATCAAAGACATTGGCCTTGGCCTTAGGTTAGTGGGAATCAATCTTTCCCTTCTATACTTTTCTAGTAAGAAAGAAAAAAGCCTTGTAATGATTATCAATACGGTGCACCTATTATTTGTTTATGCTGGCTGAGGGGTGAAAAGGACTAGGAGTCCTAAAGCCGGTCCTCTAGAAAGGCACAGCCTATCTTCAACCATATACATATGCAACTCCCAAAGCAGAAAGAAAAATGGCACAAAGCTAAGGTATGGCTGGGTTATAGGCATTTGATGTGAGTTGCAGTTCTTATATTTTTAAAAAAGTTTTTTAACGTTTATTCATTTTTTGAGAGAGAGAGAGTGCAAGCAGCAGGGGAGCAGAGAGAGGGAGACACAGAATCCGAAGCAGGCTCCTGGCTCTGGGCTGTCAGCACAGATCCCTACGTGGGGCTCGAACCTATGAACCACGAGATCATGACCTGAGCTGAAGTCAGATGCTTAACTGACTGAGCCACCCAGGCGCCCCACAATTCTTAGATTTTTATAGCTCTTTGCCTTTGGTTAGCAAACAGCTTAGTTCCTTCAACATTTGTTTCCCTCTTTTTTTTCACACCTAGTATAAACCGGGTGCTGATATTTAAAAGAAGAGGAAAAGCACTAGAGTACTGATTTGAAATAGACATTTTTCTTGGACTCCTTAGACAGAAGTTGGTATAGGTAATAACGTTTAAGTGGCAGAATGACATCTGGGAAAGAGACAGGAAAGTGGGCGAGAGGAGATTCCTTATAGCCTCATTTCATGTGGCTGCCTCCTTCATGGGGCTGAGCGGCAGGGAGAGAAGCCGGGTTGTGGGGTGAAACAGTGGAAGACTGGACGGGAGTCTGCTTTCCAGTAGTTTGCCCTGATCTAAAAGAGCTGCCTCAGCTTTTCAGTACAACCCCAGCAGACATGGTGTTGTAATTGTGGTTCTTTATTACTTTTATTAGCCCAAGTGTAATGAAAACTTTCACTTTCTCTCGCAAGTTTCTTCCCGCAGGGAGGCATCACATAGTGGTCGAAAAGCAGGTATAAGCATTTCACTCAGACCTGGTCTCCTGTTGTAGTTCAGCCTCTGAATCACTAGGTGACTTGGGCAAGCTGCTCACCTTTTTTGAGTCTTGGTTTCTTCATCTGTAAAATGATAGATAAAATGCTGTCTATTGTGTGATTCCATCTATGGGAAATGTCCAGAAGAGGCCAATTCAATAAAGATAGGAGGTACAGTGTGATTGCCAGTGGGTGAGGACAGAGGGAAATGAGTGACTGCTGAGGGGTATGGGCTTTCCTTTTGGAGAATGAAAATGTTCTGGAACTAGATAGTGGTGCTGGGTGCACAGGTTTGTGACTATGCTAAAAAAGACTGACTTATACACTCACAGGGTGAGTGTGGATTGCATCTAAATACATCTATACATACATAAAACGGGAGTGCTGATGTCTGCCTGCCAAAGTTGTTGTGACAATCAGAGATGAATACTTTAAAGCACTTAGCACAGGCATACAGTCAGTGTCAAATCGACACGGCTGTTTGTGTGTACGCATGTAGTTGGGGAGCACTGGATCACGAGCCGGAATGTGGTGGGTTCGGGGAAGGATGAGAGCAGTGGAAAGGTGGAAGGGGGGTCCGGAACGGTTTTGAGTTGGAGTGAGATTCAGACCCCCCCCCCCCCCCCCCCCCCCCCCCCCCCCGTCTCTCAACTCCCAGTCAGTTCTGCTTCTGTGACTCGCCCCTTTCCCTTTTCTGACCTGGCCACCAGAATATAAGACACACCCTGGTAGTGGAGAGGTTTTGTTACATGTGAGTCAAAACCCAGGCTGCATCGCTTGCTGCGGAGCCGTAATTGACTCTGGTGGGAGACTTTATCTGATTGAGTCGAGTATAATGTGACAGTACCCACTCTGGCCTCCTTTGCCAGTCTCCGGTCCCTGACGTTGAGGGCACCAGGCCCCAGCTTGCTGATTTTGCTACGCCGGTTCCCTGGGGGGAGGCTGAGAGGAAGCAGCTTCCCCTAAACACAGTAACTCTGTGCACCTTTCCCCTTTGCAGCCCTTCCCTTCCTGATCTTCCTTTCCTAGGATAATGTGTTTCCCATGGCATAGGGCAGCCTGCTCTTAGAAAGGCTTGGATAATTCTGCCTGCCTTTAAAAGACATGATTACCTTCATGATTTACAATATGTGTAGTTTAGTCTTCAATGTCATTACTGATTTCAGTGTACTTGGTTCTTCAGCCTTGCAGGTGGCTTTTAAAGAGCATGGATTTAACCAAAACTCCGCCTGGTCTTTAAGTTTTGGTTTGCTCTGTCTGCTTTCCCAGCACCTCCTTGTCTTTCTTAATGCTTTTATTCTGTGTTTCACTTCCTGCATTAAATGTACTTCTCAAAACCAATCTTTTGGAAATAAAACCTCAAAAAATCTGTTGTTGAAGTAAAGGGGAATATGAACTTCATCTTGCCCTTGTTGCTCGATTCCTATAGGCTCTGGACATGCAGAATGTGTTTTGTTTGTTGGTAGGATTGCTATGGGCCTATTTGTTTTATCCTGTTTACTAGGTTGTGAACCCCTAAGGGTAAAGACTGTGTCTTATTCATCTTTGTATCCCCGCAATGCCTGCCATGATGCTTTGTATAGAATACCTGTTAAGTTATTTTCTCGGAGGGTAGATATTGGAATGATGCTTTTTCCACTTCGGAAGGGCATTTCCCTACCCATGAAAGACAGGGATTTTTGTAGATTTGCCCACATTTTAGTAGCCGGGCCCCTAAAAAAGAACAATGGTGCATTTGAGAGCCAACCGATGAGGCTGGGATACATTCTGTGCTGATACCCAAATGATTTTCATGCCCCAGAGGTTGAGTAGCATACAATCCTAGTAATGGCAGAGCTTCGCCCTGATGAGGGAAGTGAATCCTTACTATTCATTCACTCAACAAATCTTTATTAAGGCCTGACTCAGTACTGGGCACAGAACACAGTGGTGAACCACTGTCCCACTAATTGATGTTATTTCAAGGTGATGTTATGCAAGGAAGGATTAGTGTTTCCTCACATTCCCTCCAGAGGGTTTTCTACAAATTGGTTACCTACTTAACTATTAACTATCTGTGAGGGCATGGGATAAGGCGTATGGAAGTTGTCAGATTAAATGACATTGACAGAAAAAGGAATTGAGATGCTTTACTCACTTCTGACAGAGTTCAGGATAATTAACCCCAACCTGTCTTTGAGGGAGTAATTATAATTGTCGTTTGTATGGCTCAAAAGCAGAATGCATTGGGGCGCTTGGGTGGCTCCTGTCGGTGAAGCGTCTGACTTTTGATCCCAGCTCAGGTCTTGATCTCAGGGTCGTGAGTTCAAGCTCCGCGTTAGGCTCTGCGCGGGGCCTGAGGCCGGCTTAAAAAAAAAAGGGGCGCCTGGGTGGCTTAGTCGGCTAAGCGTCCGACTTTCGCTTAGGTCATGATCTCGCGGTTCGTGAGTTCAAGCCCCGCGTCGGGCTCTGTGTTGACTGCCAGCTCAGAGCCTGGAGCCTGTTTCAGTCTGTGACTCCCTCTCTCTCTGACCCTCCCCTGCTCATGCTGTCTCTCTCTCTCTCTCTCCTAGAAATAAATAAAAAAAACAAAAACAAAACAAAAAAACATTTAAAAAAAAAAGCAGAATGCATTGACTAAGATTATTGTTCAGGTGTCTTTCATCTTCATATCTTTTCTCAGAGCTGACTCAGAGGAAAGCCAGCAAGAAGAACACGAGGTGTGTGGGTGCATGTGGTTTTTTCCTTCACAGTGTCAAGACCTAAGGTGAATTTGCTCCTTACTTCTCATAGGAAAATAGTTCATTTCTAAGGATGAAGGGTTTTGCTTTTTCCATAGCCCAGGGAGTCTAATGGTGTTATTCATAGCAAGGGTGCAGAGGGCGAATCCGTGTGGAAGATGCAGGTTTTCTCTCTGGATTCTCTCAAAGGTCTGACTGGCATCCCCTGTAGGATTTCTAGTCTAAGGATTGGCCACCTGATGCTTGAAAATGGATTCAGTTCTTTGCCAAATGGAGAGTCAGTGTAGCAGCACTGGAGATACGTGCCCCTTGCTTAGAGCCATCAGTCAGCCTCGCTGGGAAAGTCCCCTTATACATGTACCCCTCCAAAGTCCAAACCAAAGCTCTCTGCGGGAAAGTTGGTCCGAGCATGGGGACTCAGTGTCGCCTGTGGGCCCCTGGTTGAAGTGCCCATCACGCATATTGCCTTTTTCTGTCTTCGTTAGCAGGCAGTGTGAACGGTTTGGATGTGTTCCCAGCCTTGTGCCATGCTGCTGTGGGAACCTTTAGACCACAACTCTCTTTGGAGTCGGGCTTTGTGATGTGCTTCCGTTCCCTGGGTGGCGTTCTCTGGGCAGGAAGATGGGAAGTAGGACTTGAGGATTGTTTTGCTTTTCCCTCGTCTAACTAAGAATGCCTCAGAACTGTCCTGAAGAATGATGACAGGTTATGTACTCATAAAAGCCTTTGATTAAAAACACACACACAAAAACCTCACACTTCTTTTTATTTGTTTTTTATTTATGTATTTATTTTTAAATTTATTTTTGAGATAGAGAGGGACAGAATGTGAGCAGGGGAGGGGCAGAGGCGGGGAGACACAGAATCCGAAGCAGGCAGGCTCCAGGCTCTAAGCTGTCAGCACATAGCCTGACATGGGGCTCGGACTCATGAACTGAGATCATGGCCTGGGCTAAAGTCAGATGTTCAACTGACTGAGCCACCCATGTGTTCCACTTCTTTTTATTTTCTAATGTTTTATTTATTTTTTGAGAGAGAGCGAGCAAGCAGGGGAGGGGCACAGAGGGAAGGGGATAGAGGAGCCAAAGCTGGCTCTGAGCTGACAGCACAGAGCCCGATGCGGGGCTGGAACTCGTGAACTACGGATCGTGACCTGAGCTGAAGTTGGATGCTCAACTGACTAAGACACCCAGGTGCCCCTCGCTTCTTTTTTTAAAGATGCTTAACCCTTTTCTTTATTCAGATGTTTTAAAGAAAAAAGTCCAACTTTAGCTTCATCAGATTAAGAACTTTAGTGCCTTATTTATGCTGTACATATTTTATAGCTTAGTGTTTTCTGCCCTTTCCATTTTATATATGGGGAGAGAATTACATTTCCTAAGATTTTTTTTTTTTAATCAAGCCAAACTTTCCAGAGCAAAGACTAAGGCCCTGTCATAACTGCAGCTGTATTCAAGATTAATTTGAATAAAAGCCCACTCTTTATTTAAATTAGAGGGACGGTAACTAAACCAATATGGAGTTAACTTTTTAAAGAATATTCTGTACAACGTACCCTAGCCTTAACTTTTAATATTTTGGTGATATGCCGGGGCGAGGAGGAATGTGGTGGGGTGGGGTGGGGGGACCGGCCAGGAGAGAAAAAGACTGTCTTATTCTTTGGGCACACAAGACCCCACCGGGGGAGTCTACCTTGGTCTCTCCTGATTGAGTAATTGGCCTGCTCTGCTGCCTCCTGTTCTCTGGACAGAAATGGAGTGGTTCTGCCCCTCCAACTTGCAAAAGAGTGTGTGCCTGTGGGACACAGGTGGTTACAGGGGAAGAAGACCTGTACTCCAGAAGAGGGGACGTGGTCCCTACCGCTGAGCAATCAGAAAGAGCCCTGCAGGCAGTGCAAGGTCATGCCTCTTTTTTTTTTTTAATGTTTTATTAATTTTTTTGAGAGAGACAGACACTGTGCACAGGGGAGGGTCAGAGAGAGAGGGGACAGAACCACAGGCAGGCTCCAGGCTCTGAGCTGAGCTGTCAGCACAGAGCCCGACGCAGGGCTCGAACCCATGAACCGTGAGATCATGGCCTGAGCTGAAGTTGGACGTTCAACTTACTGAACCACCCAGGCGCCCCAAGGTCATGCCTCTTTGGGTGGCTTCTTGTTCAGTGAACTGGATGGCTCTGCATAACCTTCAGTGACGTGTCCTGTCCTGGAGCCTGTTTGTCTGTACCGCGTAGCCTTGAGGACTTGGGTTCTAAATCTGATCCTGAACTGCTTACTTAGATTAATGCCTTGAACTCCCCAGACTCAGGGTGAAAGTAAGGGGCAGTGAGGAAACTGTTGCTGCTTCAATTCTGTTATTACTGTATTTGATGTGTTTTTTACCTACTGGGTTTTTTGTTGTTGTTTTGTTTTGGTCCAGTAAAATTCTCTCTCTCCATCCCTTTCCCATGAGGTCCAGAACTAGATACACTTTGCTAGGTACTCTCCTGGCTCATTTAAACACAATTACTTTGAAATAATTTTAAATTTACATAAATGTTGCCAGAACAGTACAAAGAGCTTCTTGTATCCACTTCATGCAGATTCCCCAGTTAAAATATTGCCTTTGTGCTTGCTCATGTTCTCTTTCTCGCTCCCTCACTCTCTCGCTCTCTTTCTCTATTGTGTCTACTCTTTCTCTGAACCTTTTGAAAGCCAACTGTAGGCAGGTTGTCTTCTCTCCTCTGCACACTCCGGGGGCCGCTCTCCCAGGCAAGGACATGCTTCTCCAAACCAGTGTGTAACTCCCCAAGGCAGGAAATTCACTGACTCGGTGCTACCGTCCAGCGCACAGACCTCACGCACGGTTTGCCAACTGTCCCAAGAATCGCTCTTTCTCTTTCCGATTCAGGATCCTATCCAGGAATGTGTGTGTTATGTTAGTTGTCATGTCCCTCAAGACTCCCTTTCCGTGGCATTTATGTCTTCAATAGGTTTAAAGCATAGGCTTTCTGTCCTGTAGGGCGACCGTCAACTCGGATCTGTCTGTTTATCCTCATGATGAGACTCCGGTCAGAGCTTTGAGCAGGACGAAGCATGGAAACGATGGAGGCACCTGATGTCAGCCCCCCGTCCCTGGAGATGTCAGGCTTGGTCGTTCACGGTTGTGTTGGTGTCCTCTGGGTCTTTCCACCTTGAAGTCACTATTTTTTCTCTTTACAGTTGATTAGCCTTTTGTGGGAGGCATTCTAAGTTTTCGCCGAGAATCCTGTTTGCGAAAACACCTCCCTCCACTAGACCTCAGCACCCACTGGCAGCCTCCAGCTACCTCGGGGTGGTCTTCAGGGCCCTCATCGCTTCTGTGGTTCGTAGTTGGTATCCTGTGCTACGGGAGAGTCTCCCTTCTCCTTTTTTGCTTAGCTGTTTATATCAGTGTGGACTTGGACTTGGGAATTTTTTTCCATAGATTATAATCTCTTATCGGTTAAGAGATTTTTTATGCCCAGTTGACCCCGATTTGGTCAGTGAGCCCCCCCCCCCTTCCATTTGAGCCGGTTCCTGTGTCCATTTGACCCTCTCCCACCATGGAGTCATTCTTGATGGTTACCAGGTATAGGAGGCTGTCTCCCAAGTGACGGAAGCTAAGCCCTCTGTGACGCGTGGGGTCGGCTTCGCTCGAGGGACTGCTTCCAACTCTGCATCCCGTAAATTCCAGCTTCAGCTGCCTGCTGCCCGCCTGTTCCCTCTGCAGCACGGCCAGCCTCACAAGCAGCTTTGCCGGGAAGAGAACTTGTCAGCAGGCTGCTAAGTGCAGGCTCTTCGTTTCACAGCTCCCAGGACATGTAAGCTTCTGGGGCCGAAGCCATCTCCCTCTGCCCAGGTGCCAGGACAATCCACTTAAAACCTGGTAGAGTGCCGCGTGGGCGGCTCAGCCAGTTAACTGTCCAACTTTGGCTCAAGTCATGATCTCACACTCGTGAGGTCAAGCCCCACACCCAGCTGTCGGAGCCTGGAGCCTGCTTCGGACTCTGTCTCTGCCCTCTCTGCCCCTCCCCTGCTCATGCACTCAAAAATAAACAAACATTAAAAAAAAAACAAACTTGTTAGAGACCTTACCACGGTCTCTAATAGGATACCTTACTGACATTTCTGCCAGCCCGACTTTGCAGCTTTCAACAAGAGTGTTGGCTCCTTGAGAAGAGGTCAGTCTCGAATCTTCAAAAACCATTTCCTCCAACCTCCATGAACTTGTACTGTTTGGTCCTGAAGATTCCGAGACCAGACTCCCTAGGCATATGTTTTCCTTAAATTCTCCTGTGTTCCTCGTGTCTTCTCTGTAATTCAGAGTCCTTTAAATTGAGCTGAAGAGCAGAGCTTGTTTGGGAATGATAAATAAATGTGTCACGGCAGAATTCTTTTTCTCAGCTCCTGGGATTTTTGTAGCTCAGTACCTTGGAGCTTGGAGTAGAATTTATGGTAGTAGAAAATCTGTATCACATTCATTTCTCAGTTTGGGATTTGCCCTTTTCTCTACTCTTGGCACTTACAGTTCATAGGAAATAAAAATGTCTCACTGCTTATTTGTGGAAATGCAGATTAGTATCACTGATTACTTCAGCAAATTATTAAATCCTCCCATAAAATCCTGTGTATGTCATTCACTTTCAGAGAGGACTACACGTTCAATGTTAAAAATGAGGTGAAGGGACGCCTGGGTGGCTCAGTCCATTGAGCGTCCGACTTTGGCTCAGGTCATGATCTCACGGTTAGTGGGTTCAAGCCCCGCGTTGGGCTCTGTGCTGACAGCTCAGAGCCTGGAGCCTGCTTTGGATTCTGTGTCTCCCTCTCTCTGACCCTCCCCTGCACGCTCGCTCGCTCTCTCTCTCTCTCTCCCTCTCAGAAAAAAATTTAAAAAACAGTAAAAAAAAAAAAAGTGAGGTGAAAACACTTGACCCAATGGAGGGAGATCCTTGGGTACCAGGAGCAAGGACTGCAGTAGTAACTGTTGAGGTCTGAATGGACTCTAAAGCCCTGCCAGCCTTGGGAGTTGCAATAATAGAAGGCAAAGATAGAGTCCATTTCACCTACTCCATGTAGTGCCTTCCCTGCCTTGGCTGGGGACTGCCCCTTTTGCTGGCCTTCGCTAACCTCTTGAGTGTATATTAGCGATCAGAATGGAAGACGGGCAAGGAGCGAGTCGACCTAGATCCCTTGCCATTACTCCAAAAACAATTCAAATAAAGTGCCTGTCCTAATGGGTCACTAGAGAGATAAAACAGGTCATTAGCATTTCTTCCCTCCAATTCTCCGTTTTCATCATAGCCCGAAGCTCAAACGTAAAGGATAATACAAACTGATAAGAGGAGCGTGAAAATTTTCTCTGAAAAGCACCTACCTTTTCTTTTAGAGAAGGGACTCTAGAGATCTTGGGCAGAATAACAACTCTCTTTAAAAGCAGGGGCCGGCTAGTGGGGGGGCTGTGTTGTTCCCCCCCCCCCCCCAAGCTTTCTTTATTCCTCCTGATGTGGGGAAGTTTTCAGAGAGATTCTGTCAGTT
Source organism: Hyaena hyaena (assembly GCF_003009895.1). NCBI lineage: Eukaryota > Metazoa > Chordata > Mammalia > Carnivora > Hyaenidae > Hyaena > Hyaena hyaena. The sequence continues at coordinate 4,873,910 of NW_024080660.1, read as the reverse complement.
CACTTTAAAGCGGGGTCTTGCAATCACCAAATTGTGTTTGGCTCCAAATTGGGAGAAAGGTAGTGGGTGTAGGGGAGGGAAAATTTCTCTTCTGTCCTTCTGGAGTCTTCAGCCAGGCCTAAGGATTAAACTGATGTCAGGGGGTACACAAGAGAAAAGCATACGCATTTTATTACATTGTACATGTTCATGGGAGTCCCCACAAGAGCTGAAGAGCCAAAGAAACAGAGCTGAATGTGTGTGTGTGTATACACTGAATTATACAAAAAGAAGTAAATTATGAAAATGTGACAAGACACAGGGGCTCGAGCTGGAGCAGTTAGTGGTGGAAAAGTAACTAGGAAGATAAGAGGTAGGTTAACAAGGCTTATTTGTACTGATTTTTCTTGGCCTCGACTCCAGGTCTCTGGTGATAAGAACGTGGCTTTCCTCCTGGTATTGTGAGTTCACCCCCATCTGGGGGTTTTATCTCCCACTTTCAGGAAGAAAAAGGGGAGGTCAGAGCGCCCTAAGTCTTGGCTTAGTGAATGTCACTGTGGGGGAGGAAAGTAATTTTTCCTTCGCTCTACTAGGTTCTTGGCCGAGACACCCCTGTCTCAGAGAAGAAGAGCAAACGCATTTAATAACGTGTATACCCCCTGGGGACGGGGGAGAGACCAAGGACAAACTCTCCAAAAAGGCCCACGCCACCACCCTAAACATCTCTCCAGCTAAAAACAAAGATGTTGGGGGTGGGGAGTCCGTTACAGGAGGTCAGCAAGTGAAGCACTGTGAACGGTGCTTCAAACGTTCTGAATTAAGATAAGAGTTTCTAGAGACTTAGACTCATCTTGTCTTCCTGGTACAGAGAGGGTGCCGCCCTTGAAAATGGAGGGTTCCCTTGTGCGGCTATCAATGTTTCTTAAAAAAGAGTAACTTGTACTCAGTTTTCAGAGCTTCACCTGTATCTGTTGTTTATTTTTAAATAACCAGCTTAAAGTAAATGCCAAGAGGCCTATTTTAGGGAGGGCATATTTTGCTCCCCTTCACTATCGAAAACACATAAACCAAATGCCTTTCTACTGTAGATGCGCTTCTTCTCCTCCTTCCATTTGGAAACCTGTGTTTAGAAGTAACCCTAATCAAGACGATCTGTATTTAAGGAGCATCAAGAAAAGAAGAGCCTTGGCTTGCACTTAAGACAATTTGATTTGAATTTCCCTGCAGCTAGTGTTGGCAGGGTTAATGTGCTCCCGCTGAGAAGTCCCGCTGGTCCCTTCTGGCAGCCCCATATGCAGATGCTGTTATATTAATTACAAAAGAAAACCCGATTAACTCGGAAGTCCTTTAACTGTCAGTGAGACAGCTGCTCCAGCTCTGAACCAGGTTTTCTTCCTCCCTCCGACTGTCAGTCCCAGGTTTTGAATCTCTTCTTTAGAGAGCTGCTAAAATGCACTCTCTATAGGTCCTCGGAACCCCTGGCTAGTTTAGTCAACTTTTTGATCTGCAGTTATCATAGTCCAGGGAGAGCTTGCATGATTAAATTCACAGATCGTTTAAAATGAAAACAACCAGACCAGCCACCCACCCATCCCCCTCAGTGGTTCTTCTTTGACCCGTTAAAACCTGATGGCGCCCTGGAATTTTTGGAACTGGAAAGGATGCTAGGGATGATGTCACGCAGCTCCCTGAGTTCACGGAGGAGCAATCCAAGGCTGAGGAAACTCAAGTGAATTGCCAAAGTCACAGAGCTAGTGAGCGGTGGAACCTGGGATCCACTCCTCCCTCCAGAGCCCTTTGCTGAGAGAGGTGGGGAGCAAAATGATCTAGTGTTGACTTTGTTTCTGTCCGTGCGCTTATTCAAGCATTGGAGACCTATGTCGGAGATCATGAAAAATCTGAGTAGTGGCACAGAAACAAAGAGCTTGGATAGTGACGTGCTGAAAAACAGACGGCGACACCCACATTGAAGATTTTTCTTCAGTCTCATAGTTGCACGGAGAACTCCAGCAGAGTTCGTGAAAACAAAAATTAGAACTGGGCTCGGCACCAGCCCTCCCCCCTCGCCCCCCCCAAAGCACTGGTCTGTGGTGGTTTGACCCTAACTGGCTTGTTTGGAGTGGCGGTTTGTGTCACTACAGAGATTGGGGGGGAGGGTGATGATTTGGGTCAGATGATTAATGGGGTGTGTCTGCTGTGGTTTGGCTGATGGAGCTGGTTTTACTGGCTCTCCTATAGTTGGCACTTTGTCTCAGAGGTTTTGTGATCTCTCCCTCTGGTGCTGAAAAGTGATGAGCTGGTTTTAGTTCTCTGTTTATCCACTCTCCACGCTCATTTAGGTTTTTTTTGTTTTTGTTTTTGTTTTGTTTTAATGTGTCAACTTTCATTGTAGGAGTTATGAAGGATGTCAGTGTGGACTTTCACCTGGACATCTGTCTGTGAATCGAGCAGCACTGGGAAAGGAGGAAGGGATAGAAAGTGTGGGTGAAAGTGAATTTAGCCTTTTCATGGCTCATGTGGACACCATTGCAGCTAAATTCTGTGAGGTGAAGGGGAGGTCCTGGTCTGTTGTCCAGGTCCTCTCTCCGTGTTGACATGAAGGTTTTTAGGAATGACAGTTGCCCCTAAATATTCACCACGGTCTGGACTTTTCTGAGTACTTGGTGGAACTGCTTACAGCTTTCTGAAGATAATTCTCCACAATAAATAGATTCTTTTTTATTTTTTTATAAAACTTTTTAAAATGTTTTATTTATTTCTGAGAGAGAGAGGCAGCATGAGCAGAGGAGGGTCAGAGAGAGAGGGAGACAGAATGCGAAGCAGGCTCCAGGCTCTGAGCTGTCAGCACAGAGCCCAATACAGGGCTTGAACCACAAACTGTGAGATCATGACCTGAGCCGAAGTCAGATACTTAGCCAACTGAGCCACCCAGGTGCCCCCACAATAAATAGACTCTTTTTTAAAAAATATTTTTTACTGTTTTATTTATTTTTGAGAGAGAGAGAGAGAGAGAGGGGGAGACACAGAATCCAAAGCCACTCCAGGCTCTGAGCTGTCAGCACAGAGCCTGACGCAGGGCTTGAACTCACAAACTGTGAGAGCATGACTGAGCCAAAGTCAGAAACTTAAACATAAACTGAGCAAGCAAGTGCATTAACTTAGAGAGTACTTACTACTAGTCAGTCACTGTGCTGGGTGTTGAGGATACAGAGAGAAATATGGTCCTTCCTACTTTTGATCATTATAAACAGATAACTAGAATAGACCATGATCGGTGTTGTTTAGATAAAACAAGATAGGAAGGGACTCAGGACTAGCCCATTGCTACTTGCTAAGTGGTTGCACAATTGACCATGTCCTTCTCCTCTCCTCTCCTTCCCCCTTCCCGCCCCTCCCTGCCCCTTGCTTGCCCCTCACCCCCCTCTTCTTTCCTTTTTATTTTTAGGTAATTTCCCCACCAATGTGGGGTTCAAACTCACAACCCTGAGATTAGGAGTTGCATGCTCTACCGACTGAGCCAGCCAGGCACCCCGTCCCCTTGCTTTTAGATTGTGAGTCGAAGATTAGACCAGTGGTCTGGTGGGTTACTCTTGTGCTTGGTAAATACCTTGCACACAGTTACCACCCCTTGCTTTTTCAAAAGAACCCAGCTTTTGCCCAGGAGGGGAGATTTCCCTGTCTCGGTGTCCCGTGTTGCTGATACATGCGTGCCGGCCAGGTGCTGGACTTACAGACTGGCATGAAAGGAGGGGCCTAATGAGATGCACAGAGGGGTCTGGGTGAAGGTAGACTTCTAGAAACCTTTTGGCGGTGCCATGTGTGGAAGAGAAGGACGTTTGAGGATCTGTAATAGGAAGGTACATCCTGAAGCAGAAGAGCTTCTTAAATCAGAGCCCCCCCTTACGCGAACAAAGTGGACAGCTCAGGAATGGGGCAGCAGCTCACAGTGAGATGACTAAAGCGAATCCTTTTCAGTTGGTACCATACAGAGTTTCAGTAAGGGTGTGTGTGGCTGCCCAGGGATCAGCCTTCTTACAGCCTAAGAACCCGCGGTCTGGGCCTTTCTGAACAAACGCAGGGGCTGCGCGAATCCTAGGCAGGAGTGGGCACCGGCACCCAGGTCAGGAATGATTGCATTCAGAATGCATCTGAGTGTTTCAGGTCCATGAATTTCAGGTTCCTTTTCCCAGACAGAGGTCTCTCATACTTTAGGAACATACACCGAAGCCTTGCCCTCCATAAACCAAAGGAATGGTCAGGAGATACTGATCTTAACTGAGCGCCTGAAGCTTTAAGAGGACAGAAGACTTGGCAGCTGGGGTGCCGTCAGCCGCCATCAGAGAGCTGGACTGGAAAATCTGGAGCTTAGGCAAACTTGAATAACATTGTGTTTCAATATATGTATATGGAAAGATTAGCTCACACATTTCGTTTTAAATTATGCCATAAATGAGGAAGGTAACAAGCCAAACTTGCAGATGGTGGAGACATTTAAATGGGCCTTATGTTCAAGTGTTAGGTCTTCTGTCACAAAGGTTTTCATGTTGACATACTCGGTACAGTTTCCCCTCAGATTCACACCCGGGTTAGTGTAGTCCCTTCTGGCTCTGTCAGTTCAGTGATCTCGTGATTGCGATTGAGTCCTTGTATACTCCTTGGGCTGACCCACCACTGGATGTAAAAGGAAGGGGGAGGGATCAGGTCACTGCCACCTTTCTAGGTAGAGACACCTGCTCTGGGGACAAGCCAGGGAGGGGACGACTGTTTGATATTTGGGGAGCCTTCTCTGACTGAGTCATTTTCCTGATGTCTCGTCCAACCAAGAGCTTCTGAGATACTTCTTCCCTAGGGCCTGGGCATCCTGACTGGGTCTCTGTGCAAGTCTCTGTCTACCCCACTTCACTGTCTCTCCATACTCTCCACCCTCCCACCCCAGGCCAGCTGAGCTGCATTGCCTTTCCTGCTAAGGAAGAGAAGTACCTCCAGCAGATTGCAGACTGCCTGCCCTGCATCTTGATCCTCGGCCAGGACTGTGACGTCAAGTGCCAGCTGTTGAACCTGCTGCTGGGGGTGCGGGTGCTTCCCGCCAGGCTGGGCAGTGAGGAGAACTGTAAGCTGCGGCGCCTCCGCTTCACCTATGGGACTCAGACTCGAGTGAGCCTGGCACTCCCCGGCCAGTACGAACTAGTGCACACGCTGGTTGCTCATCAGGGCAACTGGGAGACCATCCCCGAGGAGGACCTGGAGGTCCAAGAGGAGGGAGAGGACGCCGCCCATGTTTTAGCTGAACTGGAGGTGACGATGCACCACGCTCTCTTACAGGTACTGGTCTCCTACCCCCTACGACAGTTGCACATGCACGCTCTGGCTTTCCCTGTAGCTGAGCTTTCACGTATATAGTCTGGGCTCCGGGCATCAGCTGATAGAGTGCATAGCCTAGGAAGCTGAAGACCAAGGCCACAGCAGTGCCCATCCCTGCCTCTGCTACCATGCTGCACCATCCTGAATGATGTGCTTGTCTCCTCGCCTCCGTATCTCCCTTTCTACTGCAGAAGGAATATGCTCCTTGCATCGTGACAAGCCTTCGCAGAATAACTATGGTCAGGGCTAGAAATCCTTTTTCATTTCTCAGCTGGAAGGTGTTGCTAGAATTGTCTCCAGCCATCCCTTTCTAAAAGGACTGATAAGGTAATAGATTAATAATGCTCTTACTAGAGCTGAGGCCGAGTGAAGAACCTTGTGAGGTTTTCTGTAGACCTGGCCATTATTTACCAAGTGGGACAGGTCATGTCTCCTACTTTCTAAGGAACTTGGGAGCCCAGCAACAAGTCTGGCTCAGCGTAAGGAGACAGGGAGGTCCCATCATCTGAGGACCATCTTTGCTTCTCTTTTGAAGTGAACTCCCGTGAGAGAGCACACCCCTCGCACCATCTTCCGAGAGTTCGTGTTGACTGTCCGGTATTCCTGTCTCCCCTTAGGAAGGCCTCAGCTGCGTGCCAGGCTTCCTCTCCTACCCCACAGCTAGGACTCACTAAGTGATTAGACTGAGTGAGGAGCAGCCGAGAATGTGACCCTGTTAGGGGTCAGGAGTGGGGAAGATTAAAAGAATGCAGACCTGCTCAGAACCTAGAGTCCCTTCGTGTTGCTTAGCTGTGCCCGGAAGGAAGGGCTAGTTTAGCAAGGCTAGGAGATTTGTTTCTTCTTTCTTGTAACCTCCTTACCTACCCGTGTTTTAAAATACCTGATCTCCCAGTTAGTGAATGATTTCTTTGGTTGTGACCATGGCCTTTGACACTCCAGAAGTAGAAACTGTCATCTCATTTCCTTCCAAAGACCAGATTTCTTTTATCTTGATAAATGCTACAGGGGCTCTGTGTACAAGCCAGTGTTTCCTCCGAGCTGAGTCTCAGCTCTCTTTTCCTCTGACCGAGAGCTCGCACTCCTTCGCTCCAGGGTGCCGAGAGGGCTCTTGGAGAACGCTGACGGTAGCTCTGACTGTAATCCTTGTTTCTTGACCGAGGCTGCTCAGTTGACCCGTGAGCTTCTTCACAGTTCACAAGTATTTGAGCCATACACAGTCCTCCGTGATGTAACGGCCTGGTCTGGTTCCTTCAGGTTCCAGTGGCTCAATGGTTTTCAGACTTTCTTAGAATTTTGTTCACTGGGGTCACCTGGCTGACTCAGTCAATAGAGCATGCTACTCCTGATCTTAGGGTTGTGAGTTTGAGCCTCACATTGAGTGTAGAGATTACTTAAAATATACGTGAGGAATTTCACTCACCGTAAGAAATAACACTTTATGTCAAGACCTAGTACATATGTACACATATACATTGAAATAAAATTTCCTGGAGCAATACTTTTACTTTTTACAAAATACACTGTTATCTTCTGTGTCCTAGTTGATTTCATTTAGTAAAAATGATGGCAGCACCCCTAAAGTTGATGCTGTGGAGCACTGCATTAGGACCTGCAGCTTAAAGAAAACATTGTTAGATAGCTGCTATGACTGCTCTTGTTTGGGCCATGATTCTTCCTGTTCTTGCCTTTTATTTTTATTTATTTATTCTTTTTTAAAAATGTTTGTTTATTTTTGAGAGACAGACAGAGTGCGAGTGGGGGAGGGGCAGAGAGGGAGGGAGACACAGAATCCGGAGCAAGCTCCAGGCTCTGAGCTGTCAGCACAGAGCCAGACATGTGGGACTCGAACTCAGGAACCATGAAATCGGTGACCTGAACCAAAGTTGGACGCTTAACCAACTGAGCCACCCAGGGGCCCCCCTGTTCTTGCCTTTTAAAAACAATCTTGGAATGTGAACAAAGCCACGTACAGGAGAGGCACGTTATTTGATTGATTTCTCTGGATCCCTTCATTTTATTGACTTTAATTTTTAATGCTCATTTACTTTTGTACCATGAATTGAAGTCATTCAAGTGAGTCCTGGACAGGAAAGTGAGAGCCATTCCCCAGGTGCCCATGTGAGCACTTATCTTACTGAGAAGAGCCCCCCCTTGCCTGCCCCCGAGGTGTGCCAAGCGCTCAACTGGGGTAACGGTTGAGGAGGCCAGTTGGTTGGGAAGTTGAGACACCAAATCAGCTTTTCCCTCCGAAATAAGTATTCTCTTTCTGGAGGAATATTCTTCACTTGTCTTGAGGAATTCTCTAGGCTCTTATGTTCTGTTTCATGTGGTTTATGGGGCTTCCTTAGCCAGTGTTTCTCCGGATCTGCTTTATTCTCCAGTGGTTTTGATGTAGAAATAGCAACGGACCCCAACGGTTCTAAGTTTGGATCCCCTTGATGCCGCACCTCAGAGAAGCCTAAGTAGGCTTTGTGGAGCTCGGGCCCTGCTCGCCACTGTGGTCGGCTTCCTGTCTTCGTTACGTTCACAGGTCTCAGTGCCGGGAGCGTTTCACAGCTACCTTGATTTTTGTGCCAGAGAAAAAGATGTTTTTTGTTTAGCTCCAGTTATTTTTAGGACGAGTGAGTTAGCTCTAAACAGCCCTTCCATTTGGTTTCTAGAGGGTGGTAAAGAAAGGAAACACTTAGCTCAAGGAAACCAAGATTGAATTAGGGGAAATGAGATGTTCATTTTCAACTGTCAAACTATCAAAGCAGAATTTCCCCCTACCCTCTTAGACAATGGTCATTCTTCTAATACAGTACTTGAAAGCTGTCATAAATCAGCCATTTTTGGTTCATTCCAGAAGAGGCTGGACCACACGGACCCTTAGTGTTTGGTCTTCCCAGCTTTGTAGCTCTGGGTCCCCTGAGATCCTCGCTTCATAATTCAGCAGCAGAGGGACACAGTCAAGCCATTACTTTCTAGAACCTCATCTTGTGTTAAAACTCATTTTCCAAACAGCGACCTGTTTCGCCGTCCACCACGCTCACTGGGTCTGTCTCCGTGTACACACTTTCCCTTCCCCACTCTTGCCCCCTTTCTGGCACGTCCACTACTGCCTCCTCTTACAAGTGCGGTGAGACACCGGTGTTGCTTCAGAGTTTCCCCTGTTGGGAGTGTGTGTGTGTGTGTGTGTGTGTGTGTGTGTGTGTATTTTTCCTGAGAATGCCTATAAGAAAAGGAGTAGAAAGGAGCTGAAATGATTCAACTTTCTAAGTCTGAGCCTGGCCTCCTGCAGCCTGGCTGTGGCATCTTACTTATGGTGGCACTTATTGCTGACAGCTACCCTGCTGGCCTGTGTGTCTCCACCCTTTGGACGAGTGTACATCTCACCTGCAGCCAAACTGCCACATGCTGACTTGGTCATTGGCTCAGGGCTGTCCGGCAGGGTGTCTTTCAGGGAACTGAGGTGGACTAATGTTTCCAGGCAAGGTCTAATGACATGCACATAAACCCCTTCTTTCCCCTACTATTTTTAACTCTAACCAGTTGGAATAGTGAAGCTTTCTCTTTATAACCGTCAGTGAGCAGCTAGCAATGGAAATCATCTATTTAAAAAAATTTTTTAGTGTTTATTTATTTTCAAGAGAGAGGGTATGTGAGCGGGGGAGGGACAGAGAAAGAGACAGAATCTGAAGCAGGCTCCAGGCTCTGAGCTGTCAGCACAGAGCCCGACGCGGGGCTCAAACCCACGAACCATGAGATCATGGCCTGTGCTGAAGTTAAGTGCTTAACTGACTGAGCTACCCAGCTTCCTTGGAAATAATCTACTTTTAATTCTTATTTTTTTTTAAGTTTATTTATTTATTTTGAGAGAGAGAGAGAAGGATAGAGAGAGAATCCCAAGTAGGCTCCACACTGTCAGCACAGAGCACACAAGACGAGGCTCAAACCCACAAACTGCGAGATCATGATCTGAGCCAAAACCAAGAGTTGGATGCTCAACTGACTGAGCCCCTTAGGTGCCCCAGAAGTAATCTGTTTTTAATGTCATACAGACATTTAATTTCTCAGCGGTCAATGCTTTCACAACTCAAAATCATAAAGAATTTTACTTAAAATAACAAATTTATGCAACATTTTAACCTCTGAATTTACTAAACAGTGTTGCTGGAAAACCAACTTCTCTCAAATTTTTGTCTAGTTTTTGACATGTATGATGGTGCCGTATAAAACTCAGTGTGTTGTGTGTTGCTTCCATTTGATTAGACACCACATCTTCTCCTGAATGTCTTTAGATTGAAAGGTAGCGGTCAATTGGTAAAAAGTCGGGAAGAAAGCTGGGTGAAGGTTCTTGGGGCAAGAAGATACCTTTTAGGAAGAGATAGTATATGGAATTACATAAAAAACAGCCATTCCAAGGGAAAAGACCCCAAGTTGGGGTAATATGTACAAGGTAAAGAATGATACTCGAAAGATAGAATTACAATAAGGAAACCGTGATTTTATGGGGCAAAGACAAAGGGGAACTAAAGTGTCATGTTAATAAAAAGTATTGGAACTTCAAATAGATGTGAAATTATAAATTTCTTCTGGGCAGTGAGACTGTACTCAGCACACTTAACTTCTCTCTTGCCTTTCCCCTGATGCGCAGTAACACATGCAGCAGGCACTAACCAGCCTGCATACGCTGTTCTTGGCCAGGAGACCTACAAATACCCACCGTAGGTTAATTTCCCTATTAAGGTTATATATAGGTGGTTTAGAGGCAAGTTAGATTTTTTTCTTGTTTTTTGGGTTTGTTTTGTGTTTGTGTTTTTTCTATGCCCACGACAAAGTAAAAAGAACAGCTTGAATCTGAGGCTGTGTTTTCTCAGTTCACCACCAGCACTTCCCATGTGGCCGTCCAAGGTGAGCTCTTAGGGAGAAAGTCTGCCAGAGATGATAGTCTTCATCTTCTTCTTTCGACTGTTTTCCAGGTTCCCGTGTACCTCTTTCTTAGACCCTGAGGCTTCCCTTGGTGTTTTCACTGTCTCAGAGCTCTGTGTGTTTCACTTTAAGTCGAGGATGGTTGGGGTGGGGAATTCAGAGACTCAGAGGCTGCAGGTACTGTCAGCAGACAGTTGGGGTTATTAAAAATACTCTTTTTGACTTCTTTCCTGGCATCTCAGTGAGTCCCTGCAGGTTGCTTCCTGGCAGAGACATGGGTTGGGAAGGATACACTTTTTAACTGGAAACTGGGCTCGTTAGGATCGCTAAAGTCATCTCGTCCACCCTTGATTTCTTCTTTCAGAACTTCCCCAACCTCAGCCCAGACAGTTCCTGACACACAGTGGACCTTCGGTAACCATTTAGCCGTGCCCTTTGTGGTCCGGCGGACCCGGATTTACACGCTGGCTTTGTTACTTCACCGTGTGGCTGTGCTGGTTCCCTCATTTGCAAGGTGGGGGTAACAGTCTGTGTCTTTGAGGACTGGTGCAAGGCCTCAATGAGAGGGTGTGTGTAAAGCACTTCACAGTAAGCCAGTCCCCTCCTCCCTGGATGTGTGAATCCGTGTCCTTGAGAAGAGAATGTCCCCTCTGTCAGTTCCCAGTCCTCTCCCTGACAACCATGTGGGAACTCCTAACTTACGTCCAGCCTAAGTCACTCCTGTCCCAGCTTACTTACAGTCATTGTCCTGCTCTGGTTAGAGACAACGTTCTTCGTAATTCATTACGAGATACTTTTGTAGTGAAAGAAGAGAAAGAGATTATTAAAAGGTAAATAATACAGAAGTTAAAGTATAAAGTGAAGGTTTCCCTTCCTTCTTCTCTCTTCCTCGTCCTACTACTTTGTCTCTCTGCTTTGATGAATCGTGACAAGAGAATAAAGCTTCGGATTCCTGTTGTTTGTTTGTTTATTATTTTAGAGGGAGAGAGCAAGCATGAGCAGGGGAGAGTAGCAAAGGGAGAGAGAGAGAGAGAGAGAGAATCTTAACCAGGCTCCAAGCTCAGGACAGAGCCCAATGTGGGGCTCAGTCCCACAACCCTGGGATCACGACCTGAGCCAAAATCAAGAGTCAGGTGTCAACTGACTGAGCCACCCAGGGGCCCCCAGATTCCTGCTTTTATCTGTATCTATGGTGCTGGACGTTTGAATAGCTGTTGAATACAGCTGCACAGAGGCTATTCAGTATATCTTCAGCAAGGCATTTTCTATAATGTAGCAAGAATGGAGAGGTATTTTCCTTAATATGTAGTTAATATGTAAGAGTGATTGTTCTGGGAACCCTATAAAAATGAAGAGGAGTCATCCTGGGTGGAAACAAACCCGAAAAATCAACAGCCCTGTGAGAATGGCTGGGGAGGAGAACGGGCGGTACAGAGGGACAGGGATTGAGGTCAAGACAGTGTGCTTCTTTTCTGTGTGATGTGAACCTGAGGTCAGAACTGGAGAGAAAGCAAAGGCATCTGTGAGCTACCTGAGTATATGGCTGTCTTCTATTTGAACCATCAGTTAATATACTCTTCCTCTGCCAGAACAGAGTTTCGGTGATGTGCCACGAACCATAGGCTAAGGAGTCTTCCGCAGTAAGGGCTGGTGTTCTTAGGAAGTGGTCCGGCTTCTTCAGTGATTGAGCAATTTCTTCTGGGCATTTAAGATAATGTCATTTTACATCAAAGATAAAACCCAAGAGGTCACTTCTGGGTGTTTACAGAGTAGCAATCTCCTTTCTGTGCATTCTCTTAATTTTGCCAAGAAAATTGATGATGAATGCACCAACTTCTGCAGATTCTATAGATTTGTGCAGAATGTACTCTACAAGAGAAACCTCTTTAGGAATTCACTGTGACTCACAGTGGGAATTATGGGGTACTCTTAGGATTCCCTGAGATTCTTTTTCCCTGATTGAGTTAGGAGCAAAATACTCACTCACTGCTTTATTCTTAGCATAGAGAAAACAGTAATTGCAGATAAATGTGTGGGATATGGGTTGAAAGACAGCACATTCACATGCAATTATTGAAGAGTAGTGAAGGCATCATTGATTCATCCCTCCATCCCACGTTTGTTTACTGGATGCTTGCGAAGCGCCACGCCCCGACAGAGGTGCTGGGAAGGAAGCTAGCCTTCCTCAAAGCAGTCCGAGATCAGACTTCCTCTCACGTGGCCCTGACAGGCCCCAGAGCAGGTGTGGCCCCTCCTCTCCATATTGATTATTATTTTTTTCACTCCCTGTCTCCAGGAGACCGTGCTGGCTTCCCTTTTTGTTTATAACTGTCAGGGATGAATCATCCCTTCACCGTAAGTGTCACAAAATCACATAGCACATCCCAGACTCGCGTGTGCTGCTGCCAGGTTGTCAGGCCGCAGCTCTTTTTGCCCATTTCCTAGCAGCCACGAAGGCCATGAAGGCGCAGCGAGACCGACTGCACGAGGCGGTTCTCCGGGGAGTCGAGGGGCAGGAGCACAGTACTCGGTTCCAATCCACTTTCATTTCGTACAACATCTGGTTAGGAGTGGACGCCTTCTTTCTAGGTGCCACCATATTGGGCAGCACCCACCAGTAGAAAGCCCTGAATCCGTTTTTTAAAAAAAATGAATTTGCAGCTGTGAGCACATAAAGTCAGCCATCTCCTGAGAAGGATTTTGGTTCTGCAAACGGCCTCTGCAGCTTTCGGTTTTCTTGCACATACAAAATGGACATTGAGAAATTTTTTTCTTAATGCGTATTATTTTTGAGAGATAGAGAGACAGAGCACGAGCAGGGGAGGGACAGAGAGAGAGGGAGACACAGAACCTGAAGCAGGCTCCAGGCTCCAAACTGTCAGCGCAGGACACGACATGGGCCTCGAACTCATGAACTGTGAGATCATGACCTGAGCCAACGTTGGACTCTCAACCAACTAAGCTACCCAGGCGCCCCCAAAATGGATTTTAAGTAGACATTGATTTTAGACTTTTAAGAAAAACCTTGAAATAAGCAAGCAAACAAAATTGTTCCTGACAGTTTTCTAAAGAACTCCTACTTTAGGCTTTCTTTTTTTTTTTTCTCTTTTTTTATAGTTTATTTATTTTTGAGACAAAGAGAGGCAGAGTATGAGTGGCGGAGGGGCAGAGAGAGAGGGAGACCCAGAATCTGAAACAGGCTTCAGGCTCTAAGCTGTCAGCACAGAGCCTGATGTGGGGTTCGAACGCACAAACTGTGAGATCTGACCTGAGCTGAAGTCGGATACTTAACCGACTGAGCCACCCAGGCGCCCCTAGGCTTTCTTCTCATAATATTCCTGTGATAAGTCAGATTGACTTAGGTCTTTAAAAATGTATATATTTAAGAAAGGTTTGCAACTTTAAAATAAATATTTTAAAAAACATATTCACCTATAATTCTCCACCTTATTGTAGCTTTTCATTCCTTGGGATTCTCTTCTTGTTGTTTTTAAATTATTATGTATTATATAATGTTGGCATTCAGACAATTATGTGTTCTAGTCTCAGCCTTAAAAGTTCTTACCCACTTTTTGAATATGCCTCATGGAGTGATTCATGCCATCACAGAGTGACTCAGGGTAGTGAAAGGGGGTTTGTTTGGAACAGTGAGATGAGTGTCAGACCATTCTACCAACCAGAAGACATTTCCTGCAATTCCAGGCATAGATGAAACAGCAGATTTCTTTTTGGCCTGAGCTTGGACAGAAACTAGGTGGATTTTTAGTGTTTGCTCAAATCATAGTTGGTGAGATGCTATAAGCACTTTTAGCTTTAGGGAGTTCCCAGGGGCCAGCCAAACACCAGTTCGGTGACCCATCTGTGAATTAAGCTTCCTAGTTATTTACTGGGGAAGATGAGACCTTGTGCTTTTCTGGGGATAGGAGATCTCCCTTTCTCTCTCTCTCCCTCTCTCCCTCTCTCCCTCTCTCCCCCTCACTCCCTCCCCCTCTCTCTCCCTCTCTCTCACACACACACATACAGACTACAAGAGACAATAGGCTAGCATTTTCCAGTTCTTTCGTACTGGAAAGGTCCCAGGTTTTTATCTAAAATTTCTTTCATCAAAAATGCCTGCTGTTCAATAAGGTAAGGAATGAAAACAGAGTATCAGTCTGAAAGAAAATAAACAACTGTGTATCTTTTACATCTCAAATAAAGTAAATTTGCAACATCCGACAAATGTTAAGGACACAAATGAGCAAATTTGTGCTGAATTCTTTTATAACTCTGTAAAATATGCTATAACTCTGTGGAGGCCTGATTTGGAATTGCAGATCCCTGAAGATCTCAGGAGTCGGTGTGCCTGCAGTGGCTATCAAGGCAGGAGTCTCCGGATTGGCCCTTAGGTTCAGGATGCCAGGCAGAGTAGATACCTCCAGAGATAGAAAAGAGCAGCGTATGCAGTGGATGGAAATGCATGCTCCGAAGTGCCTCAGGGTCCTCAGGAAAGAAGTAGAGCACAGGGGCGCCTGAGTAGCTCAGTTGGTTAAGTGTCTGACTCTTGATTTCGACTCAGATCATGATCTCAGGGGTCATGAGTTCGAGCCCTGCATTGGGCTCTCCGCTGACAGCGTGGAGCCTGCTTCAGATTCTCTCTTCCCCCTCGCCCCTCCCCCACTTGCATGCACATATGTGTGCATGCTGTCTCTTTCTCTCAAAATAAAAAAATAAACTTAAAAATAAAAGTAGAACACAAAAACTTTTGGTTAGTAAAGGACCTGTAGAGGTTTGTTTCTAAACCGAAGCTCATTCTTGCAACTCACTTTATCTTTATCTTGGATATATCACTCATGACTGGGTTCAATCATATGGAACAGTCAGTCTGGAAAATGGGCTTGCTTAAACAAGATAGAGGTTAATTTTTTTCCCCTCGTGAAAGAAACCTGAAGCTAGCCTGGTGTGGCAGCTCTGCAGTCATCAGGGACCCAAACCCCCTATTTCTTTTTGCTCCGTCATCCTCAGTGCTGGCTTCTGCCCTCAGGTTTGCTTTAAGGCTGTGGGATGACCTTTGTGCCACAGGCAAGAAGGGTGAGCTCAAAGAGCGCACTTCCTGATAGAGTCAAACCCCCTCTCAGGAGCTTTCCTGGAAGCGCCACCCGCTTATTGACCATCTTGTCTGAGGCTGTTGCCTTCCCAATAACGCAGAGGCTAAATATTGACCTTAGTCTCTGTCCTACCAGGTGATCATGAGAATAAAGGTATTACCAAGACTGAAGTGGCTAAGACTTTGAGATACCTGCAGACTTTTAAGATAGGACAGTAATAATATCTGGCAAGCCTGGTTTTTAGTTTGTTGCTTGATTGATCCAACAGTATTGAGGGCCATGTGTTAGGAACTGGAGTTACTAACTCCAGTTAGTGGTCCCTGCCCTCAAAGGGTTGACAGGCTAATAGGGAAGATGGGTTAAAAAAAATTAATTGTACATGTGTTGAACATTAAGGAAAAGGGAAGTAGAGAGTGCTGGGGATTTTGTTCTAGGAAAGACTGTCTAAGGGCATGACATGAGTACACAGGGAGATGGAAGCCTGCTCGGAAGCTGGCCTGGGAGTTAGCTGGCTTTGAAAGGTTGGGTGAGTGCAATGAACGAGGATTAGAATGGGAAGAATGTTCCAGGCAGCCTCAGTCCTGATCTGACTATTTCCACAGCACTTCTTTCTCCTTGCATTATTTGTCTCACTCCTTCATTGGAGGGCATCAGCAGGTCTTTCCAAACAATGAGGGAAGCCAGGAACTAAATTCTTTTTTCTGAAGTGACTAAAGAGATGGCCATTCTTTCTACTGACTGCTTTCTCTCTCTAGACGAGTGCCTGTGTGCACAGGCTGCACCAGGGAGTGCTGGTAAACCAGGAAGGAGTTGGACTAATGACTGGGGCATACCGAAGTCCCGTTGTGCCCTCATAGATCTGGATTTTGGTCTCAGTGTGGGACTCTGGGGAGGCAAGGATTGGTTCTGACCCTGAAATGCTGATATGACCACCCCCTTCCCCTTCTAGGAAGTGGACATTGTGGTAGCACCGTGCCAAGGCCTCCGGCCTGCAGTGGATGTTCTGGGTGACTTGGTGAACGATTTCTTGCCTGTGATAACCTATGCACTCCACAAGGATGAACTCTCTGAGAGGGATGAGCAAGAGCTTCAGGAAATCCGAAAGTATTTCTCCTTTCCGGTGTTCTTTTTCAAAGTGCCGAAGCTGGGCTCGGAGATCATTTCCTCCTCTCCCGGAAGAATGGAGAATGAAAGGTCACCACTCCATCACCAGCTGATCGACCTGGGCTATCTGAGCAGCAGTCACTGTAACTGCGGGGCTCCTGGCCAAGACACTAAAGCTCAGAGCATGTTGGTGGAACAGAGTGAGAAACTGAGACACTTGAGCACATTTTCTCACCAGGTGCTACAGACTCGCCTGGTGGACGCGGCCAAGGCCCTGAACCTGGTGCATTGCCGCTCCCTCGACATCTTTATTAACCAGGCCTTTGACATGCAGCGGGACCTGCAGATTACTCCCAAACGTCTGGAATATACTCGAAAAAAGGAGAACGAGTTGTATGAATCATTGATGAATATTGCCAACCGAAAGCAGGAGGAAATGAAGGACATGATTGTTGAGACGCTGAACACCATGAAGGAGGAACTTCTGGACGATGCTGCCAACATGGAATTTAAAGGTAGGTCCCAGAGAGCTGGGCGTGGGCTGCTGGGACCAGAGGATTCTTAAACCCTTTGCCGGCCAGAAATTGAGTCCATGAATTCTAGGGGCCAAAGGAAACGCAGGGGGATCTCATCTACCCAACTGTTGATAGCAGGAGCCTACTGTAAATCACTTAGCCCGAGTAGCCTCTCTTGTTCTCAGAGGCTTTCCTGGCAGATTCCACTGTCATTCCTTCCCAGGAACTTCTGGTAAGTTCTTCCTAATAGTGCTCTTTCATCTCCAGTGTGTATCTGTATCCCCTTGACTTTGATGGGGCTGGAGAAGAGATGCTGAATAATGTTAGTAAGCCATGCTTTGACCTTGGCTTTAATGCCTGGCCTGTGCTTCCTTATTGGTTCTTTTTGTGTGTGTTGTGGTCTCATTTTCTTTCCAGGCTGCTCCGCTCACAAGCATTTCCCAAAGTCCTGTTTTCAGCTTTTCTGGAAGTCCCATTCTTCCTGAATGGCTGTTAACAAAATTGGGTGGCAGTGACTAGTCAGGTCATTTGGGGCTGAGGTTTAGATGTGGCTGGCCTTGTATGCTGACCGGTCTGTGGATCTCCCGCAAGAATGTTAGTCCCACCACCGGATCATTAAAGTGAAGTGGTTTGCGGGGCGCCTGGGTGGCTTAGTTGGTTAGGCATCCGGCTTTCGCTTAAGTCATGATCTCGCGGTTCGTGGGTTCGAGCCCCGTGTTGGGCTCTGTGCTGACTGCCAGCTCAGAGCCTGGAGCCTGTTTCAGAGTCTGTGTCTCCCTCTTTCTCTGACCCTCCCCTGCTTACACTGTCTCTCTCTCTGTCTCCTAGAAATAAATAAAAATATTAAAAAAAAAAATAAAGTGAAGTGGTTTGCAAGTTACCCTTTGAGGTCTCCATCCTGGCTGTACATGTGAATCTGCTGGGAGGCTCTTTGGAAATATAAATGTTTGAGACCAGCACAGAGTACTTCAGACCTGTTAGTTAGAATTTCTTTTCTTTCCTTTTTTTTTTTAAGTTTATTTATTTTTGAGAGAGAGAGCAAGCATATGCAAGAGGAGGAGGGTCAGAGAGAGAGGGAGAGACAGAATTCAACAAGCTCCATGCTGTCAGCAGAGTCTGACTCTAGGCTAGAGCCTATGAAGTGCAGGATCATGACCCAAGGTGAGATCAAGAGTTGGATGCTTATCTGACTGAGCCATCCAGGCCCCCCAATCTGAATTTCTAACATGGGAGCTAGTATCAGCTTTCTTTTCTTTGCATCAATGTTATTTGTTTGTTTTCCCAGTCCCTGTGTGGCTTCTGCATATTGCCATCCTCTTGATGAGGGAACTGAGGCTTAGGCAGGTTAAGTAATTTGCTCAAGGTCACACAGCTACTGGAGAGTAAAGGCAGAATTTAAATCTAACAGTCTGATTTCTGAGTCAGTCTCCGTGCTTTCCTGCTTCTTACCCTGTTTCTGGTACTGCCGCCGCCGCCATCGGCCTCATACCAGCTACAGAGGCTCAGCATGGTGTCCAGCTCTCTGCCCTCTGTCGTCCTCATGGGCGGCTGGCTGCCAAGTCCTGACGAGTCTCCTTCCCTGTTTCATATCTACCTTTGCTTCTCTGCGTCCTCTTCTACCTGTTGCTCTCCCTGACACCTTCCTCTCCCGTCTCCAGTGCATCCCTGTTCCGAAAGTTAGTGGCTCCCTGTTCCTACAGACCAAGTTTAGACTCATTAGCCTGATGTGAAAGATCTCCCAAAGCCTAGCCCTGACCAACTTTCCCGAGATGCCCCTTCCTGCAATTTCTATTTCAGTCGGTCTCAACTGCTTGCTGTCCTCCATATGCTTCCTTCACTTTTTCTTTGCTCCTGTTCTGCCTTAAACCCCTCATGTCTTTTATTTGTGAATTTCCAAATCCTGTCTACCCTTCACGGCCTCTTCTAGGTAACATTTTTCATTACGACGTCTACTTTTCTTGGCCAATTGTGATTGCATGCATCGGAACTCCCACAGCATTTCATGCGTATGTGAAATTTCTGGTGTATTTCACTCTTCTTTATTACAATTATTTACGTTCTCCTGACTGTTTTCTAAAATCCTAGAGATGAAGGAGAGTAGGGTCTTGTTTATCATTGGATCTCTTACAGCAGGTAACACAGAGTCCGCGGACAGTACCTCATCAGAGCTTGAGTGAGCGTGTGAATGATGGTATACGGCTGTGTCACACTTACAGACACAAGTGTAAGCACAGGTGCCTTATTTCTTATAGGTCTTCCTAAAGATGAGCACAGATGACTCTTCAGTGAATTCCCACTGTAGAGAGGACTTGCAGTGGAGATGTTGGGAAGGCCTGTGAAATCTTTTGACTGTTATTGTATGCCAGGTACACCGTGTTTGGTGCCTGGGATGCTGTGGTTAGTTCAACAGATGCAGGGGAACTTGGAACAAGTAGATCAGACATCTGGCTCTGTTAGCTACATGATGGATTTGTGAAGCTGCTTTCCTATTTGGCTGTGTATGAGACAAGATGTACATGTCTACTACCTTACCTTGTTCTAAGTTCTTCCTGGAGACCCTTGATGCAATGATAAGTAGACTTAGAAGAGGCCAGAAGATTTACCATATGGCCTAAGGAGCCAGATTTCTGGTACTGTTTTTTTAAATAAAAGTAACACATGTATGCTGGCTATATGACATACACACTTTAGAAAAGACTTCTGGGTGTTTGTTTTTTTTAATTTTCTTAACATTTTTTTAAATTTTATTTTTGAGGGAGAGAGAGAGAGAGAGAGAGAGAGAGAGAGACAGAGCATGAGCAGAGGAGGGGCAGAGAGAGGGAGACACAGAACCTGAAGCTGTCAGGACAGAGCCCGATGTGGGTCTCAAACTTGCGAACCGCGAGATCATGACCTGAGCCCAAGTCCAGCACTTAACCGACTGAGCCACCTAGGCTCCCAGCTTTTGCTTTTCTTTAAAGGTAATATTTTGACTCAGAGGTAAGGATACTGTTCTCCAGCCATCTACTTTTCCTTCATATGTTCCTCTGCCCCTTACGCTTTCACTGAACTCCTATGTTAGAGATCTTTCCAAAAATATACATATGGATTTGTCTTCTTCTAATCGATATACCTGGTTTTATTTAACTATACCCCTACTGGTGGACATTTAGGCTATTTCTTTCTTTTTTCTTTTTTTACTATTACAAACTGTACTGCACTGATCATTATTTACATACATATCTTTTGGACTTGTAAGGGTATAATTCTAGAAAAACAGTTCCTAGAAGCAGAATAGTTAGGTCAAAGGGTATGTGAATGTTTTTGTTGGTTGGTTGGTTAGTTTAACATTTTGATAGATTAAAATAATTTAGTAGATTTTACGAGATTTCCCCCACAGAGGTAGCACGAGTTTAAAGTCCCACAGTGGACACGAGAGTGTTTTTTTAGGAATGGAGTTTTTGCAGGCCATTTCTCTTCTCTTAAGTTCTGTCCTCTGGCTTGCAAAACAGATTTCTGATTCTGGGAGGTAGCAGGATGGTGACAGTGTTCCAGTTGTACTTTTTATTTATCTAGTAATTGATTAGTGCTGAGTCCCCGACTCTCGGGTTTTTCCAGGAGCCAGGCGGTGTGAAAGGTTACAGAGATCCAAGGCTTTGCAGTCCCTGAGCTGTGAGTTCAAATACTAGCTGTGTTACTTCCCAACTGTACTATATCCTTCTGAGTGCCACCTCTGTCCTCTCTTTGAGACGGTCTCCCCATCTATAAAATATGACCAGTAATACCCACCTGACGGGGCGCCTCAGTCGGTTGAGTGCCCGACTTCGGCTCAGGTCACGATCTTGCCATTTGTTGAGTTTCAGCCCCGCATCGGGCTCACTGCTCTCAGCACAGGGCCCACTTCTGATCATCTGTCTCCCTCACTCTCTGTCCTTCCCCCTCTCACACATACTCTCTCTCTCTCTCAAAAATAAATAAAACATTTAAAAAAAATACGCACCTGACAAAGTTATTGTGAGGATTAAATTCAATTGCATATATAAAATACATATTATGGTGCCTGTCAAATAGTCTGCACTCCATAAATGATCCTCCCCTCCTATAAATGTGACATAAAAGCTGACAGAATCAATAGGCTCACTCTAGACACAGTTGCCTTTGCTCAGTATTCTTAGATGCCTGAAGCAGCAGAGGATCGGCTGTCCCCTCATCATCCTGAAGGTGAGAGTTCGTCAGCAGGCCGTGTCTCTTATAGCCATCATGCTGGTAGCTCCTTGGCTTTGTTTGGGAGAGGCCTTTATTCTCAGTGCCTGCCCCTTCCTCTCACAGCCACCTGGCTTCTCTCTCACCTCCATAGATGTCATTGTCCCCGAGAACGGAGAGCCAGTGGGCACCAGAGAAATCAAATGTTGCATCCGCCAGATCCAGGAGCTCATCATCTCCCGGCTTAATCAGGCGGTGGCTAACAAGCTCATCAGCTCGGTGGATTACCTGCGTGAGAGCTTTGTGGGAACCCTGGAACGGTGTCTGCAGAGCCTGGAGAAGTCCCAGGATGTCTCCGTTCACATCACCAGTAATTATCTCAAACAGGTACTCGAAGAATGGTTAGGACACCATGTTGTGGGTAACCCAGGCGGCAGACGCCGTGCGGAAACCCAGCCTCAAGTGAGCCAGGAATTTCCCTTTCGCCCTTTTGCCCATCCACTTTGAATCATATTTAGTTTTTCCATCACATGAGCACCACCTGTCAGAGGTGCTTGTGAACTGCAAGGTTGTGGTTGGGGTGATGAGCAAAGAGGTGAAGAGGGAAGTGAAGGGGCCCAGAGAGCTGCAAAATTGATGATCAGCCAGCACTGGCTCTGCACACATCTCAATGGATATATTTGGGAACCTTGAAACTGGACTCTGTGCTCTAAGTAAATATTATTTATCCCACGTTCTAATCAGCCCCTCTGCTCAGGGCATATTGACTTTTGTCTGTGTTCTCTTTCAGATCTTAAATGCCGCCTATCATGTTGAAGTTACATTTCACTCAGGGTCCTCGGTTACAAGGATGCTGTGGGAGCAAATCAAACAGGTGGGGCTTGCTTAGCGAACAGTCTCTGGCCCTGGTTGGCTCAGAACCATAGGCACCCCCATAGCAGCTGATGTCTAGGATCTTCTGCTGGTGTAGGTGGGGGGCCGTTTGTCCTGACTTGCCTGCCCAGGACGGCTCTGGCCTGGCGTGTTCTGAGATGATTAGGAATGGTGCCGCTTGAACGTGGTGCATTTAAATATTTTATGCAGCCCTAAGACTCTCCTTCACTAGCTTCTTCAGATTCCTTTCTCCCCAACTGAAATGTTCTCTCAGAATCAAGCCAGAGGCCATTTGTGTGGTTTCTTTTCTGGAATTTGATGTGGCTCTTATTCCATACCGAGTCCAGAAAGGGAATTAACGGGCGCCCCCCGCACTGACTATGTGCAGTGAGTGAGGGTTTGTGAGCACGTAGACTGGGCCTCATGTTCTCTGAAGCTTTCCTGAGGCCTGGGCCCTGATGGTGAGGTAGATGGAAGTGGAGAGGAATCTGGGCCTTCACGTGGCTGCTTTCTTACTAGCCTGCTCCTAACGAGTGGGTAGCCCAGAGGGAAAGGGCATTGGCTCCTTCTGGTGGCTCCTGTCCGCACCCCTGAGTGAGCTGACTCTCCTCGTCCCGCAGATCATCCAGCGCATCACATGGGTGAGCCCACCCGCCATCACACTGGAATGGAAGAGGAAGGTGGCCCAGGAGGCCATCGAGAGCCTCAGTGCCTCCAAGCTGGCCAAGAGCATCTGCAGCCAGTTCCGGACCCGACTCAACAGTTCCCACGAGGCTTTTGCGGCCTCCTTGAGGCAGGTGGGTATGTGGGAAGAGAGAGAAGAGCCTTACCTGTGGAGCAATATTTTGCCCGCTGCTCTGTGCATAATTTTTCTGAAATCATCAGCACATCCTCTTCCTTGTGTTAAAGGATAATATCGTGTTATAGGAAGTTTCATCAAT
Organism: Hyaena hyaena; assembly: GCF_003009895.1. Lineage (NCBI taxonomy): Eukaryota > Metazoa > Chordata > Mammalia > Carnivora > Hyaenidae > Hyaena > Hyaena hyaena. Next base: position 4,850,957 of record NW_024080660.1, on the reverse strand, counting down.
GCATTTTTCATGTGGAGATTTTTCTAACTCTTGGGAACATGGAGGGAACTCAGTTCATTTCTCCCTGTTTCACTGACTGAGAAATGAAAAGCAAGGGGTAGGAATTTTATTGATTTAGTATTTTAGAAATGAGTCACAGAGAGGGGTGGGCTTGTAACTTTCATACTGGTTCACAGTGATGTAGCATGTGCTTGTCCCCTCGGAGTGTTTGTGTGTGTGTGTGTGAGCACACACAGGTGTATACGTGTGTGTAGAGGGGAGGGTGTGGAGATTGATTACGTATCCAGGAAGAAAGGTGGTCATTTATCGAGAGCTCACTGTGTGGTAGTGTCGGGGCCACGTTCCACACAGCTTGTGTAACTCTCCGTGGTCCTCAGGAGGTAGATATTATTGTCCCCGTATAATAGGTGAGGAAGCCAAACTAAGGACTTGGTAAGTCATGTGTCGTCTTTCTGTTTCCCTCCCAGCTAGAAGCTGGCCACTCAGGCCGGTTGGAGAAAACAGAAGATCTGTGGCTGAAGGTTCGTAAGGATCACGCCCCCCGCCTGGCTCGCCTTTCTCTGGAAAGCCGTTCTTTACAGGATGTCCTGTTACATCGTGAGTCCTTGTTTTTCCCAAGTAAATTGGAGGAAGTTTCTGGATACCTGGCATTCGCGTGTTCTACCTCTAACGCTGCTCCCTTGCAAAGCTGCCTAAGCACCCACTGATGTGTTTTTGAAACCCTAACATTTCTTTGGCCCTGCTATTTGTATACTCCAGATGACATGACTGGTTTAGCGTCCGACTTTGGCTCAGGTCATGATCTCGTGGTTCATTGGTTTGAGCCCCATGTCGGGCTCTGTGCTGACAGCTCAGAGCCTGGAGCCTGCTTCAGATTCTGTGTCTCCCTCTCTCTCTGCCCTTCCCCCACTCACGCTCTGTCTCTCTCTCTCAAAAATAAATAAATATGAAAAATAAATAAATAAACCAGTTAGGTTACTTTCTACTGGTTTCCAGTACCGTCAGAATTACAACTTCCTACTTTTAGATCCACATCTGAGAATCCTTTTTTTTTTCCTTAAACAAAATATATGTATTTTTTTCATATGCAATCTTTAAGATTTTATTTTATTTTATTAAAAAAAAATTTTTTTTTTTTTTATTTCTGAGAGAGAGATAGCGTGAGCAGGGGAGGGAGAGAGGGAGACACAGAATCTGAAGCAGGCTCCAGGCTCTGAGCTGGCTGTCAACACAGAGCCTGACACGGGGCTCGAACCCACGAACCATGAGATCACGACCTGAGCCGAAGTCGGGCACTCAACCGACTGAGCCACCCAGGCACCCTTAAGATTTTATTTTTAAGTAATCTCTACACCCAGTGTGGGGCTCGAACCCACAACCCCCAAGTGTGAGAGTCACATGCTCCACTGACTGAGCCAACCAGGGACCGCACACATTCAGGAATCTTAGGGAGGTTGGCCAGCAGCCTCCCATTCCTCCTGCCTTATCCCTGTCTCCGTATCTCGTAGGTAAACCTAAACTGGGTCAGGAACTGGGCCGCGGCCAGTATGGTGTGGTGTACCTGTGTGACAACTGGGGAGGACACTTCCCTTGTGCCCTCAAGTCGGTCGTCCCTCCAGATGAGAAGCACTGGAATGACCTGGCTCTGGAGTTTCACTACATGAGGTGGGTTCTCCTGTCATTTATCCCTGTGGGGAAGGATCCAGAGAAGAGGCCAGAAGTCTGATACAGATGTCGTACCAAGAGCTGCAGTGTGCCCGCTGTCTCTATTCCTGTGTCCCAAGATGCCGTAGACAGTATTTCCGGGTTTGGTCCGGTCGTGCTCTCTCCCGGGCCTTCGGTGTCTTTGCTTGTCCCCTCCCCGCCATCCTGATTTCTCACACTCTGCCGTCCGTTTGGCTTATTCCTCAGCCCTTACAGTCTGTCTGTTTTCAGATTCTGTCATTCTTTGTCCTTGCTAGAGGCCATTGTCTTTGCCGCTCCTCCGTACGGAGGGCCATTCCCTCAGGACCTGGACAGAGTGGGGTGTGAGGGTTGCCCCTTCCCGCGTGGCGGCGCCGCAGCCGGAGCGCTGCGCCCCAAGCTCTGGTGCCCCCGCCAGGTCTCTGCCGAAGCACGAGCGTCTGGTGGACCTCCACGGCTCAGTCATCGACTACAGCTACGGCGGCGGCTCCAGCATCGCCGTGCTGCTCATCATGGAGAGGCTGCACCGGGACCTGTACACCGGGCTCAAGGTGAGGGGAGGCCGGGGGGTGGCGAGCGGCGTGCGGCCAGGGCCGCGGGCTCCTGTCTGGCCTGCCATCCTGTTTTGTCTGGCCAGACCTTCTGGCTTTCACAAGACTTTGCTGGACCAGTCAAGCTTGACTACCCTAATCCAGAAACACCTTGCAGATTTTTGAGTCTATTTTTTGGCCCAGTTTTTATCCAGAACACCGCCAGTTCACCACCTTCACCTCTCGTGATGGTGGTACAAACCTGTTCTACGCGGGGGAGCAGAAAACCATCCTTAAATTTTTTTTTTTTTTAATGTTTTATTTATTTCTAGGAGAGAGAGAGAGAGACAGCGTGAGCAGGGGAGGGTCAGAGAGAGAGGGAGTCACAGACTGAAACAGGCTCCAGGCTCTGAGCTGGCAGTCAGCACAGAGCCCGACGCGGGGCTCGAACCCACGAACCGCGAGATCATGACCTAAGCGAAAGTCGGACGCTTAACCGACTAAGCCACCCAGGCGCCCCAACAGCAGAAAACCATCCTATAGCTTTGCTAGTCCTTCTCCCTTTTTTTGCTCTTGATGGGTAAGCCAGTTTTTGTTGTTTCATCAACCAGTATTTATCAGTGCCTCCTTTGTCCAAGAGCCTCTCTTGAGCACCAGAAGGGGATATCAGAAAGTGTAATTGCCAGGGGCCCCCGGCTGGCTCAGTCAGTGGCGCGTGTGACACTTGATCTTGGTGTCAGGGGTTCAAGCCCCACATCAGGTAGAGAGCTCACTTTAAAAAAAAAAAAAAGGTGTAATTGTCACAAACTTCTAAGAGACTTGTAATCAGTGAATACTTCATGAAGATTTGGTGTTTGAGCTGGACAGATACACCCTGATGTGTAAAGTTTGGGCAGGTAGAAGGAAGAGGCCATGCGAGATGCCCAGAGCACTCGAGGGACACTGGTCATGCTGGAGCAGCTGTCTGGGACCGGGGGAGCCTCCTGTGCAGACGTGTTGAGAACAGTATAGAACACCCGAATGAGGAATTGCTATAGAATTCAAATTCCATTCTAGACCCTGGAAAGCTGTTGAGAGACTTTGAGCGAAGGTGAGATACCGTCAGTCGGACACTCAGTTTCCCTTGCCCAAAGCAACAAGGGAAGTAGAGGTGCTTGTTTCTTTGGTCCCTGCACTGGGGCTGAGTGGGGCTGGGGGAGCCTAACCCCGGCGCATCTGGGTAGGTCCCTTCTCACAGAAGCCCCTTATACCAGTTTATGCGGAAGCTTCTGGATGTGAGACGGGACTCCCTAGAAATGATTGTAGGAGCTGTGAAAACTCAATAGGATGGAGAAAATGACTCTCCCAGTGGCCCTCCCTCTTCATTTCAGGGGAGTTGAGCTCAGCACTGTCTGATGCCTTCCCACAAGAGGGCTAGAGAACCGAATCTCAGCTTCCGGATGAGTGATGTCATGTTCTCTGGAATTCAGGAGACCTTAAGTTGGAGGCCTGGTAAAAAAGTAAGATGTGTGACTTTAATATTTGAATCAGTAAAACCAAACCTGGGCTAATAGGGCATACAAAGCAGCGGAAGTCATTCTGCCTGAGAAACCTAGAAATACCTTTTTTTATTAATGTTTTTATTTTCTTATTTAAAAAAATTTTTCAGTCATCTCTATGCCTAACGTGTGGCTCAAACTCATGACCCTGAGATCAACAGTCCCTTGCTCTCTACCGACTGAGCCAGCCACGCCCCCTGAGACCTAGAAGTACCCGGTGTCTGGAGGGCCGTCCCAGAGCTTGCTGGGGGCAGCGGGATGGAAGTGAGCTCATGCCTTTGGTTCTTGGGCCGCTCCTCCCACAGGCCTGTTGGGGGCATCCGGCCGGCCTGAGCGTGGCCTCTGAGGGCTGTTATCTGGCTTCAAAACTCGCCCCTTCCCCACTTTCCCCGCTCTCCCTGCAGCCTCCTTCTAACCGCTCTCCCCTTCCCTTCTTCCCACTCACTCTCTGACCTTGTCCTGTGTGCCCGAGTGCAGGCCGCCTTGCAGTGTCCCGCAGAAGGCGCTCTTAGTTGGTTTAAGCAAGTTGGACTGAGGCGTTGTGTTGTTAGTGACACGTGAGCCCTTTTGTCTCCCCAAGGCCGGGCTGGCGCTGGAGACGCGTCTGCAGATAGCACTAGATGTGGTGGAGGGGATCCGCTTCCTCCATGGCCAGGGGCTTGTCCACCGCGATATCAAGCTAAAAAATGTCCTGGTAAGTAGAGCTGTTTCCCCGAGATAACGCCCTGCCTCTGTGGGCTAAGCGACCTTGGGAGGGTCTGCGTGAATGTGAGTGTGATTGTAGGAAGAGGCTGCCGGAAGAGCAGTGGATTGATGGGGCCTCGGACACAAAGCTTGGGGCGCGGGAAGCCCCATCATGGACCAAGCATACGCTGCTTAAGGCTTTTCCTCCCAGTGCTGCTGAAGACCTTAAACTTGTAGAAAAGAAAAGAGTGGTACAACGACCGTCTATGGTTCACCCAGATTCATGTTCTCTGTCTCCTGGGCTAGTCCCTCTCTGTTCCTCAGTCTCTCGCACACACACGCACACTCTTTGCTCAACCCTATGAAAGCAAGTTGCAGATAATTCATTACTCCTAAGTACTTGAGCTTGTATCTCCTAAAAAGGACCTTCTTCTGGGGAATTAAAATGCTATTATCACCAAAAGGACTCTAACATTGATGGAATCCTGTTAGTTAACATGCAGAGTCTGTAGTAGCATTTTCCAGTTGCCCCAGATATGTTCAGTTACCCGAAAACGGTCATTTGTTCATGTGTTTAGTCCAGGGTTCACTCCAGGGTCATACAGTGCACTTTGCTGTCATGTTTTTTTATCCTCCTTTAATCTGGAATAATTTTTCTGCTCTTTCGTGCTTTTGTGATGATGTTTCCGAGGCTTCTAGGTCTTGTTATTGTTTAGGGCTTGATCACAGGTGCTGGATGAGGGCTGAGATGGGTAAATGCACCTTAAATAAAGATAAGGTGGTCATGAACCCACCTGCTCTGTTATCTCACTTGTGAAGAATCCTCTGACATACTCTTCTTAAAAATGCATTGCATTATCATCGAGGTATGTCTAGCAACAGGTATATAGAGAGGTGACAGCAGTTTGGGGGAAGAGGAGGATCATCCTAAAGTCATAGGCTGAAACCTAAGAGGCTTATCTGTAGTCAAATGAGACATAGATTTATTCTCTCAGGCCTTGAGGAAAGGAAACTGCAGGGAATTCAGGAAACTCTCCTCAACTCACCAGAGGACGTCAGCCGTCTTACTTAGCAACTCTCTGCCCTGGGGTCTGAGGTCAGAGAAGAATAATCAGGGGCGGAAATCCTTTCTCCCGTGTCCTTCACTTATTCATTCTTCCTACACCTACAAAGTTCCTGCTATGTGCCAGGCAGTGCGCTAAGTGCTAGGTACACTGGGACGAAAGAACCAGCCCCTGCCCTCAGGTTGCTTACAGTGTGGGGAGAAGCCAGGAACAGGAACGGGTCTGGAGACAGGGAGGCGGGCAGCAGGATTGACGAAACCCTCCTGGGAGGTGGACGCGTGCTTCTGAGCTCAGGCATGGCTCCTGAGCGCCAGGTGCGGGGTCACACGCAGCTGACTCTTGCCCCGCTTTGTTGACAGCTGGACAAACAGAACCGAGCCAAGATCACGGACTTAGGGTTCTGCAAGCCAGAGGCCATGATGTCAGGCAGCATTGTGGGGACACCGATCCATATGGCCCCTGAACTTTTCACAGGTAAGCTGCAGGGCGGGAGCGGGCCTCAGCAGGGCCCCGTGCTTTAGTGAGTTCCTGCCCTCACTTAGGTAGTATCCACAGGTACTACCGGTGGGTCTGGGGTGGGCAAGGGAGAGCCAGGGGAGGGGACACTTAAAGACAGGTAAGGGGAAAGCGAAGAGGTGAAGGGAAGGGGTGAGGAGGAAAAGTGTAACTAGGAGTCCCCAGGTCTGCTTTTGGACATTTCTCTGGGCCATTCATGCTGTGATTGCTATAATCAACCAGTTAGTTGATCATAAAATACTGATTGAATAACTTCCGTACATCAAGAGTTGGCCCTGGTCATCCACGAACTTGCTGATGACAGAGATCATTAAGAGAGAGAAAATAGTTAGGAAGCAGTATAAGACCGTGTGGCCAGGTGCTGAATCTGGTGTGATGTGATGCATGTGTTCAGACAGGTGGTAAGTGAAGGTTGAAATGTTTGACAGTTTGTGGGAGAAGTGAGATTTGGGGTAGGACCTGAGTCGGGTCCGGAAGAATTGGTATGTGGGAAGGGCACTCCACTAAGCATCTTCTCGGAGTGAGGCAGCATGAGTACGGTTTTTCGTCTGTTTTGTTCCATTTAATCCTCACAAAATCTTTGCTGAAGGTGATGCATTTTTGTGCCCACGTTGCGAGTAAAGTTAAGTGTAGATTGACAAACATCAGAAAGCCACCCCACAACCCTGAGCTAGAGATGATGGAGCTGGGATGTCTGGTCTGGTCTGGTCTGGTCTAGGTCTTTCTGGCTCTAGAATGTAACCTGGTGTCTTGAAGGAGAGAACATTCTGGAGACTGGGAAAAGGGAAACATGAGGAAAATTGCATGACGGGAGACAAATCCCTGTGGGGAATAAGAGCAAACAAGGCTGGAGATGAAATGCACTGAGCTTGAAATCTGCACAGAGGAGGAAAGGCTTGATGTGGAAGAAGGACTGGAACTCGAGCTTTAGGGGCATCTGGGTGGCTCAGTCTGTTAAACGTCTGACTTCAGCTCAGGTCATGACCTCACAGTTTGTGAGTTCGAGCCCCACATAGGTCTCTCTACTGTCAGCGCAAAGCCTGCTTTGGATACTCAGTCTTCCTTTCTCTCTTTCCCTAACCACTTGCTCTCTCTCTCTCAAAAGTGATAAATAAAAAAATTTTTAAAAACTTGAGCTTTTGTGCAGGCGGGGGACGAGGACAGGTTTGTGGAAGTTCCCCTCAGCAGCAGGGGACGGAGGGAGAGGCAGTTTGTGGGGGGAGAACCGAGGCAGGTGGACCAGGGGTCTGGGGCTCCAGGATCGGGCTGGTAGTACCGCCGACACAAAAAAGCTGTGCCAGATTCAAGATCAGTTCACTGGAGGAACAGGTGGGGTTTGGGGGTTAACGTGGTGTCCGTGGTGAACAGCAGAGAATGACCAGATGAGGACTCGAGAGTTTGAGCCTGAGGGATTGGGGGTGGTCGTGTCTGTGCCAAGGAAGATGGGAAGGTCACGACAGGCCCCTGGTCAGCGTGGGGAAGAGTTAAAATGAGCCCTCTGCGCAGCCTGCCCTCATTGGCCTCACATGTAGGTCGGGCCCCGGCCCATCCCTGAGTGATGCACGTGAGCGTGAGGGTGAGCGGGGCCCACGGTGGACCCAGCACGCAGTTGTTTTCTTTCTCTAGATTCACTTCTTGAAATGTTTCCATTCCCTACACTGTTGTTTTCTTTGGGCTGCTTTGTATTTCACTTCTCTTGATCCTCTGCAGTCCACCCTGTTGCTGTCAGAGAGTCTTTGTAAAATACGTTCTTTGTGTCACCTCCTGCCCTAAAACCTAAAGGACTTCATGCTACCCATTGAATCCAGACTTTTGTGTCTTTTAAAAACCTTTATATTCTGGAGTACCTGGGTGGCTCAGTCCATTAAGTTTCCAACTCTTGATTTAGGCCCAGGTCATGATCTCATGAGTTCAAGCCCTATGTTGGGCTCTGCGCTGACAGTGCAGACCCTGCTTAGGATTCTCTCTCTCTCTCTCTCTCTCTCTCTCTCTCTCCCCCCTCCCTCCCCCTTCTCTCTCTCTCTCTCTCTCTCTCTCTCTCTCTCTTTCTCTCAGAAAAACATTAAATAAATGAAAAAAATCTTTATATCCTAGGGGTGCCTGGGTGGCTCAGTTGGCTAAGCATCCTGACTCACTGTTGATTTCAGCTCAGGTGATGATCTCACAGTTCATGAGTTTGAGCCCAGCATTGGGCTCCTGCACTGATAGTGCAGAGCATGCTTGGGATTCTCTCTCTCTGCCCCTCCCTACAACCCCCCTCAAAAATAAATTAATTAATTTAAAAGAATTTAAAAATCTTTACATTCTGGTTCCAATCTACTCACCCATCTGTGTTCCCCAACCTTATTTCCCCAATCCGGCCTTTCGGGAGGCGTCTTCTTGGCTGCTCAGTCAAAATCCAAGGCCTGTCTTTCTTCTCCTTTGTCAGGCTCTGGTCCTGGCCGTCCTGGTGTCCAGCATCGCCCTCCCTGTGCTGTGGTTTTGGGTGGAAGACGGGCCTAGTCAGCGGCCCTGCCCACCGGGGTCACAGTGGGAGGTCATGGATGGTAAAAGCTGTAGGAAAAAAGGCGTGACGCCCTCTGCAGACCGAGTTACAGGGATGCAGCTGATCTCTGGCCCTTTCTTGCCGCAGGGAAGTACGACAACTCCGTCGATGTCTACGCTTTTGGCATCCTCTTCTGGTATATCTGCTCGGGCTCTGTCAAGCTCCCGGAAGCATTTGAGAGGTGCGCCAGCAAAGACCATCTCTGGAACAATGTGCGAAGAGGTAAGAGCCACAAGCCCTACCCTGTCCTGATCAAGAGTAGACTGAGACCAGGCCCTGCAGCGAGGTCCCCCGGTCACCTGCTCCGGCCACTGCCCTGCAGGGCCACATACCGCCAGGGGATCCAGGACAGACACCGAAGTCACACCTTTGCTTTCAGGTAGCATTGCGCTGACCTGTTCCAAGGCTTTATTTTTTCCTTAAAATGTCCAGTTCTTGTACTTCCTGTGCCAGTGCATTCCAGTGTTCTGTTGCCAGTACTGTCAGGATCTAAGCTAGGTGTCAGTAGTAGAAGCCAGGACTCCTGAGCCTCATGGGCCATCAGTCGGCGAGCTGGTGGGGCCTCCTGGTGCCACTGGCCCTGTCACTGACTCTGGTCTTCTTTCCATGCGCCCGTCCCCAGGGGCCCGGCCGGAGCGTCTGCCTGTGTTTGACGAGGAGTGTTGGCAGCTGATGGAGGCCTGCTGGGATGGCGACCCGTCCCAGAGGCCGCTCCTGGGCATTGTGCAGCCCATGCTCCGGGGCATCATGGACCGGCTATGCACGTCCAATTCTGAGCGGCCACACAGAGGACTGGATGATTCTACTTGAAAGCGAAGACCTTTCTCTTTTACTTCCTGTCTCTCTCTGTCCCCTCACCTTTTGGCCGTGGGAAGAATTGGACATTTAATCAGAGAGCTCCCAAGGGAACTGGTGCTCGCTGGGCAGCTTGACACCTTCCCAGGCAGAGACACCTGCCGGGCAGCGAAGAGCTGGCTGGCCGTCGGGCCGCCTTCAGCAGCCTGCTGACACCCCATGCTTCCCCGTCAGCAAAAGATCGTCTAGGACACGTGACCACTGAAGAAGGCAGCGCCAGCCCCGGAACTGACCGGGAGGCAGATGTTACCACTGTCTGCTCACTGGGCGTGGCTGAGATGAGTGGGGCACTGCGGTGGCGATAGTATTAAAAACTAGAATTTCTGTCATTTCGGCTCTAGCTAGGAACATTTGGGTTCTAGCCAGTCGTCAGGACCCCTGGGGAATTTGAACTTAGTTCTGAGATTGTAAGAACATCGGGGCAGAAAAACAACTTCCCACTACCTGCAGCTAGAGATTCTCAAGCCGCAGGCGCCAGAGGCAGAGCTGTCCTGCTGGTGCCAGTGTGTTGACATGTATTGGACCGACTATCCCTGACTTCTGGGGGGGCTTTTCATGCATTATATCCCCAAGAGGCCGTAAAAGGAAAAAAAGAAAGTGTGTGTACGTATATGTGTATATATACACATGCGATTGGATTTTGAGTTACTGGTAATCCCAGGACACAATCTCTTTTGCTTCCTTTCAGTCTTGATTTTTTTTTTCTTTTGATCTCAACACGGGGAAGGTCCAGTTAACATGGTATGTGGGGATTAGTGTCTGTGTAACATAGCTGGTGAGACATGAGAAGGGGCAGTGACCTGGAGGCTGTGAGCCTCCATGTGAACTTACTAGAAGAATCCCACGTTGTTCCTAAAATTTAAAAGAATCAAAAACTCTTGTTTTTGTGTTTGGCTCTAACACACTGATTTTTTTTTTTAGTTTTTTAAAATGTTTTATTTATTTCTGAGAGACAGCATGAGCATGGGAGGGTCAGAGAGAGAGGGAGATACAGAATCTGAAGCAGGCTCCAGGCTCTGAGCTGTCAGCACAGACCCCGACTCGGGGCTTGAACCCATGAGCTGTGAGATCATGTGACCTGAGCCGGAGTTGGACTGACTGAGCCACACTGGCGCCCCTAACACACTGCTGTTTTTAAACTCCAGGTCAATGAGCCTTTTAACCAAGATCTCTTCTGCGACCTGTCCCTTCTTTTTAGCTTATTTTGAATATAATGCAAGAAGAAAAGCACTAGATGAAAGAGAACAATGCTCTTTGTAGCCCCCCCCCCCCGGGGGCTTCCCCTCCCCTGCAGTTGGAGGTGGGGTGGTGGGCTTCTGAAGAGTTCCTCAGGCAGTATACACAGTAAGAGAAATTCCGAAGGGGAATAGTTTAAATATCGGTGCATCTCAGATCTTGACTTCGAGCCTCTCTCAACCAGAATGGTCCATTAGATTTAGAAACCCCGGCGGGTGAAGGAATAGACAGTGGAGGTGAGTAGCCTCTGTCCCATCTGCCTAGTCCCCGAGCGCTGGGGTCTCTCCCCTGTGCCTGGACCCCAGCTCTGGGAAGCAGGATCCTGAGTAGGTGTGTAAGAAAACGGGCAGACTTGCTGCTGGGATTGTGTGGGGTCGTTTCTGAGAGAATGACCCTCTCTTAAACATTAACAGAGTAGAAATGGAATCTACAAGAAATTTTCCATGTAACTTTGGAAGTTCAGTTTTAACTCTGGCTCGATTATGATACATTTGAGCACAGTAACCCTCTGAGCACTTGGAGCCCTGCAGAAGCTCCATACTGTGCTGAAAACCTTTCTCCCTGCGAACGACAAAGTGACAAAGCGGCAGACCCAGTGCCTGTGGGTTCCAGTGAGCACCAGCCTGGTGTTGGTGGACTGATCTCTTAGATTCATTAACACCTATTTATAGCTTTACTTCTTCAAGTCATCACTCTGTTGTGAGTGTTAGTTAACTCATTAACTCATTGTCCTTCTGGGAACAATGGTAGGGCCTCCAGGAAGCCAGATTTCAAGTATAAAAAGGAGAGGTGAGCAGTGTCTCCCTCCTGGAAAAATCAGTCTCCATGTCTGTTCTGTATGACATTTCATAAAGGTCCTATATGCTTCTCTTTTCCAGCCGGTCTTCCTTCCCTCTCGCTGGGGTCAGGAATCCGTGCTTCCATGCTGGAAGGAAGTCTCATTCCTAACATTCTTCCGAAGTCTTAGTTCCTGCCCCCATTCATGCGGGATGATGGGGGTGGGGGTGGGGGCGATTTTCCTCCACCCACTGTCCCTTGTCAGCTCTCAGATACCCTGTTTCCTAGCAGATATGCACTGTTTTGCCTGAGTCAGGATGAAGGAGGATGGGAGGAGAGACCTATGCTAAGTAAGACAGTAGCTGTGTTAACAATTCTTAAAAAAAAAAAAAAAAGTATTCTGAGAAAAGGTGCAAAATATTCCTGAAAATCTCCAGGCCAGCCAACGTCCACATATAGATACGTAGAGGTGTTATTTAAACACTCAGCGGGCTGAGTGCAGGAATGCATATATATAACACATGCATACTTTGCTTTTGTTTTATAACATTGTCTGCTAATTTGGGATTCATTGTTCCTTGGCACCCATTATTACTAAAGTGATGGAATGCCATGAAATGTACTGTATTGTATATTACTTGGGAAGACACTAGGTATTCAAAGTCTGGGGGGGAGGGGCACTTGGGCTGTAGAGGGCTCGGCAAGACCAAAGTCCTGAAGATTTTACCTCCTGGGTTTGGTTGTATGTGCTCCCGAGGGATGAGGTGAGATTGTGGCTGGGGGAGGAGGAAGGATGGCCTGGAAGAATTTCCCTTACCGTGTTCTATCCTTCTCATCAGCTTCATTAGGGTAGTTACCCCAGCCCGAAAATGATCACCTGGCCATTTTTAATGCTCTTGAAGTCCGGTCACTTGTGTTACTTCAGAACTGAGTAAGGGACCTTCTTGCAGAGCAATCAGAAAAATGATGAAGCCCGGGGCCCCAGAGTGGCTGACCCTACACCCAGGGCGCCAGCCGAGAGGTCAGTCTGGAGTGAGTCGAGGAATGCTTGCCTGGGTGAGGTGCCCACAGGCACGCAGCTCATGGGCTGAGCAAGCCTCCCGCTTCTCTGGGAAGGAGGGCAGTGCTGGTTCTTCCCGGACCAAGAGGATCACTTGTGACTCCGTCGGTTTCAAGGGGACAGAACCCAGGCAGCAGCTTCTCCTAATTTTGTAACACTACGGTTCCAGGAAACAGTGAAGGAGAGGATGTTATTACTATGACAGATGGAAACGGGGGAACAGTAGAACTCTCCACCAGTACCCGTCAGCTGTCCAGTGCATTCGGATGCAACTTCACTTGAGCTGCCAAAGAGGGGCCGGAAGTCTTTCCCTGGTGAGAGAAGAGGTTTGGGGTGGCAGGGCTCCAAAGTGTTAACTGCACTGCATGACACTTTATTACTATTATTGTTATTATTATTATTGGCTTATTATTTAGCACTGAGAAGCCAAGAGGGATCAGTGATTACAGTAGCCCTAGGGGAGGAGCGATTCCCTCCGGCCTTGCTCTGGACAGAAGGCATGCCAGGCCTCCCGGCCGGCTCATCACGGAGATCCCAAAGTCCATACTGCTTCTGAGAGAGGTAAATGACCCTCGACGAGTCCTTTGCCAAAAGAGTAGTTGCTTCTTTGAGTTTTCAAAGCTCAGTTTGGGGATTTACTGGATCAAGGAACCCACTTTTTTTTTTTTTTTTTTTAAAGAAAACAACAGAAGTGGATTTCTCCCTCTATCTGTGGGGGGAGTGGTTAGAGCCAGGACTGTGTGAAGTGGGCAAGGAGGGGATAACCTTTAGAGACTTGTACTGCTTCCTCCTTTGGGTGTTGCAAGTAGCACTGCTGTTCTTAAAAGGGTTTTGTGTTTCACTTCATCTGCTCTGCCAACATCCAGTCCGGTTGAGAGGAATGTAGAGACCACGTGAGAAGCTGGCGTTGTCCCCACGGAGGCCACCTGACTTGGAGGGTTGAAAAGAAAATGGGTCTGGGTGGCTTGTTGTCTTTTACCTTTATGTAGTATTTTTGTTTGTTTCAAAAGGACTAATGTCTATTACAGTGTTAAAAGCGTCACGTACTGAGTGTGTCGAATGAAAGTGCAATAACCAGAGGCTGTTACCTTGGCCCAAACCCAGTCCCTCTACTCTCCCTTCCTTGTGCCGCCTTGATCCGTAACACGGCACACAGGACCACGTGTGTTTTTAAGAGACGTGATTTTGGGTTACGTCTTCGTCTAGTGTAATTTTGAGTGGTCGGGGTTGGTTTTATAGAGTATTCTGTACACCTGTTGGGATGCACATGTGCTGTATAATAAAGATCACATTAACGTTTTAGGTTTATAGCTCTTTGGCTTTGTTTTCCTTTCCCTCCCCGGGTTAGGAAGACGCCCCCTAGTCGTTCCATTTCCCCTGGGACCTCAGCAGTCAGAAGCCCTTCAGTGTGCCTTAGAGAGCGATGGGCCATCTTACTGTCTCCCCGTCCCCCCCCATGCTCTGGACTTCTGGGAGCCTGGCATTACCGCTGCCTGAGGGTGGGGCAGACGGATGAGGGGTGGGACAGCAGAGAAATGCAGGCAAAGTCGAGTGATAGCAGTTTACTTTTCAGAGCCTCTTCCTGGATTCACAGCCTTTTCTCCAGCTTCTTTTCAGCCCGAACTTGCAGCACATGGAGCTCAGGCATGGGCCTGGCTACTCTTTATTTCACTGGGAGAGAATGGGATCTATATACTGGTCTATCTGCATTTGGAATATTTGAATTCTTTCTTTTTTTTAAAGATTAAAAAACTTGTTTTAAGTTTATTTATTTGAGAGAGGGAGAGAGGAGAGAGAGTGTGTGGGAGGGGCGGGGGGGGGGGAGAGAGAAATCCCAAGCAGGCTCCACGTTGTCCGTGCACAGACTGACATGGAGCTTGAACTCACAAACTGTGAGATCATGACCCGAGCCGAAACCAAGAGTCAAATGCTCAACTGACTTAGTCCCCCAGGTGCCTGGGAATATTTGAATTTTCTATTTAGGCTCACCCCACTGTTCAGATGCCTGCCGAATAGGCCCCATCATAGGCCCCTAGCAACGGAGTGCCACCATCTGTAGTCACCACAGAATGTTAGACTGCGGGTGTGTTCGGTGGGGTTTGCCTGGGGTTACCGCATGGCACTTGTATGGCTGCATCACTGTTTGCTACAACTGTCTGTGATGTGACAGCAGCATGAGTTTGGCCAGGAGGTGGCAGCACACCTTAAACAGTAGACTCGACTGCGATGTAGTCTGGGGGCAGAGGTGGGGCGGGGGGGGGGGGGGCTGAAGTTCTCAGGCCCACCCTACATGAAGACGTTTCAGCCTCTTTTGCTGAAGAAACTTTCCACTGGCTCCAGCCGCCTTCACAGTAAGTGCCTCCCATCTTACATACACGTACTGTCTTCTCGTATAAAGTCCAGCACGACTCAATTCGTTTCACTTCTCTTGCCATGATTACTCTGCAGAAAACAGCTTGTGTCGTACTCATTTCTAGAGTGGGCGTGGCTTCCCAACAACGCATCCCTCTGCAGGCTTTTCCCTTGAGTAGGGCGACTGGGGGTCCTTGAGGGGCCTGTGTTTGGGTGGGGCTCGGAGCGGAGAGGCCACCAAGTTTTGGAACATTGTTACATTCAATTTCACAATTTCTGCCTTTAGCGGGACCCGAAGGAGTCCCCAAAGTACTAACTGAATAGCCTCCTTTCAAGTGCAGTTATCATGATTGGCTATGTACTGGTTGAGGCCTTCTAGGGCCCTCCTTGGGATGGCCTGTTCCTCACTACACCCCAAAGGTAGCATTTCAAATCAGTGGAAAACCAGACTATTTTATAAAACTGGCTATCCACTTGAGAAAAAAAAACATGCAAAAGAAAAGGTAAAGATCGAAATGTAAAAAAATAAATAAAACTGTAAAAGAACAAATATTTCTATATGCTAGGCACTATTCCAAATGCTTTACATATATGAACTCACTTCAGCCCCACCACCACAACCCCATTTTACTGATGAGAAAATTGAGGCACAGAGAGATTAATCAGGGTCATGCAACTGATAAATGCCAGAACTGGGACTTGGATGTAAGAGATCCAGCTCCAGAATTTCTGCTTCTACAACTAACCACTACACCATGTGCCTCTGGGGAAAAATGAATGTAAATAGGTTCATGTATAGTTTGGGGGCAGGGAGAACTTTCTTGAGTGTGAGTGGGAACCCAGAATCGATAAAGAAAAAAATTATAGAAATTATAAAGAATGTATACATAGCCAAAGACACAAAAATCAAATCAAAATGTAAGACAAATTGCTAATTTGAAGAGAATACTTGCAAAATATATAACTGATAATAATTATATTCATATTTTTTTTTTTGAGAGAGAGAGTGCACAGGGGAGGGGCAGAGGAGAGAGGGAGAGAATCATAAGCAGGTTCTTCACTCAGCACACAGCCCAATGTGGGCCTTGATCTTATGACTGTGAGATCATAATCTGAGCCAAAATCAAGAGTTGGATACTTAACTGACTGAGTCACCCAGGACCCCCTAAAATGTTCATATTTCTAATACATGAAGAAATACGACAATAATCTACAAGCAAATTGGCTAATACATTTATTATTGTCATTTTAAAATGTATCAGTTTTTTTGTTTATTTTGAGAGAGGGAGAGAGAGTGGGGGAGGGGTAGAGAGAGTGGGAGACAGAGGATCAGAAGCAGTCTCTGAGCTGTCAGCACAGAGCCCAATGCAGGGCTTGAACTCACAAACCTGGAGATCCTGACCTGAGCTGAAGTTGGACAGGTGCCCCAGGCTAATGCATTTTTGAAAAAGATGTGCATCCTTGGCGGGGTCTGGGTGGCTCAGTCGGTTGACTGACCAACTTCACCTCAGGTCATGATCTCACAATTTGTGAGTTCAAGCCCCGTGTTGGGCTCTGTGCTGACAGCTCAGAGCCTGGAGCCTGCTTCAGATTCTTTGTCTCCCTTTCTCTGCCTTTCCTTTGCTTGTGCTCTGCATCTCTCTCTCAAAAATAAATAAACATTAAAAAACTTTTTTAAAGAAAAAGATGTGCATCGGGGCACCTGGGTGGCTCAGTTGGTTAAGCATATGACTTCAGCTCAGGTCATGATCTCATGGTTCGTGGGTTAGAGCCCCACAACGGGCTCTGTGCTGACTGCCAGCTCAGAACCTGAAGCCTGTTTCAGATTCTATGTCTCCCTCTCTTTCTGACCCTCCCCTGCTCATGCTCTTTCTCTCTCAGATATAAATAAAAAAAAAAAATTTTTAAAAAGGATGTGCATCATTAATAGGGAAATGCATATGAAAAATAAAAAGATACTTTCTTCTATCAAATTACTAAAAAAATATTAAAAACCTATTAACAACTATGGGGGAAGAGCTCTTCCCTATGTTGTTGGGAAGTGAGTTTAGCTGTAAAAGGGCAATTTGGCAGAGCCTATTATAAAAAGTTTAAACGTATATATCCTTTGCTCCAGAAATGATTTCTATAGAGTCCCTATCTACAGAAATATTTTCACAGGAATACAAAATCATGTAAGTACAAGGATGTTTATTGCTTCATTATTTGTAATTCTAGAAAAGTTGGGGACAATGTTACTGTCTGGCAACAGATGATTAAATTATGGTGCTCACCCCAGTGGAAGACTATGTGGCCATTAAAAGGAATGACAGAGTTGTACTGACAAGAATGTTTATACTAGGTCACTGAGTGAAAAAATAATTTATATAAGAATAATTTCATGCGATTCCCTTTTTTGGTAAAAATGCCTTTCAGCTCCCATAATCCCAAATTAAATAGTGATCTAGTCCATCTCTCTCTATATGCATAGAAAGAAGTTTGCGAGGACACGTATCAAACGTAACTGTGGTTTTCCTCGGGAGAGAGCTCCAGCTTTAGTGTACTGCATTTCTCTTATTGTGTTGTTTATCTGCTATGAACAATGAACATCTATTCTTCTTGCAACTTAAGAAAGTGAATGAGGGCCACCTGGGTGGCTCAGTCGGTGGAACAAGCATCCGACTTCAGCTTAGGTCATGATTTCGTGGTTCATGAGTTCGAGCCCCACATCAGGTTTGCTGCTCTCAGCCTGTCAGTGCAGAGCCTGCTTTTGATCCTCTGTCCCCTTCTTCCTGCCGCCCCCCCCCCGCTTGTGCTCTCTCAAAAATAAATATTAAACAACAAAAAAAGAGAAAGTGAATGAAAAGGGTAACTCAAGAGAAAGGAAATAGGTATTGGAAAGATATCGGGGGCTCACCGACAATCAGTGGATAGGAACCACAGTAGATCTGCGGGTGACTGCCAACGGCTTCACTCCCTCGTGAGGTGACAGACAGGAAGAACGTTCTACTTGGCTCAGCACAGGCCTCAGGCCCATCGCTCAGCTGTATTGGCTCGCAGCCCTGTCCTGGCCACGTGTGACAAGGAACTCGAGCAAAGGCGCCACACTCTTTCTATCTAGACGAGGAGAAAGATCCAGCAAGCCTGTGGCTGGCCCTCCTTGCCCTATCCTCCTCACCCTTACCTTCCTCACTCTTTTCCTTTTGTTCGCTCCACTCCTCTCCCGCTTCAAGTGATCTTCAGGAAGCCAAAGTAGAGGGAGAAGAGAAATCGCCAGGAGAAGGAAGGGTGGCGTTGGCTGGCAGTCTACTGTGTTGCAGTGACTATGCCCAAGGAGGGGCTGGCTTCCAGCAGCAGAAGCCCTGTGATGGTAGGGCTGTTTTGTTTGTTTGTTTTAAATGTTTATTTATTTCAAAGGGAGAGAGACACGAGAAGAGGGAGGGACAGAAAGAAAGGGAGAAAGAATCCCAAGCAGGCCCTGTGCTGTCAGCACAGAGCCCAACGAGGGCCTCAATCCCAAGGACCATGAGGTCATGACCTGAGCCAAAACCAAGAGTCAGACGCAACCGACTAAGCCCCTCAGGTGCCCTGGTGAGCCTGCTAAAGAAAAAAAAATTCGAGGTGCCTGGGTGGCTCAGTCGGTTAAGCGTCTGACTCTCGGTTTCAGCTCAGGTCATGATCTTGCCGTTTTGTGAGTTCAAGCTGTGCATTCAGCTCTGCGCTGGCGGCTTGGAGAATGCTTGGAAGTCTCTGTCAACCTCTCTCTCTGCCCCTTCACACTCGTGCTGTCTGTTTCTCTTGAAATAAATAAATAAACTTAATAAAAAGATGGGCACCTGGGTGGCTCAGTCGGTTAAGCGGCTGACTTCAGCTCAGGTCATGATCTCACGGTTCGTGGGTTCGAGCCCCGCATAGGGCTCTGTGCTGACAGCTCAGAGCCTGGAGCCTGCTTTGGATTCTGTGTCTTTCTCTCTGCCCCTCCTCTGCACATGCTCTCTCCCTTTCTCAAAAATAAACAAACAATTTTTTTAAAATGTTTTTATTTCTTTTTTCTAAAATTTTTTAATGTTTTATTTATTTCTAGGAGAGAGAGAGAGAGAGACAGTGTGAGCAGGGGAGGGTCAGAGAGAGAGGGAGACACAGAATCTGAAGCAGGCTCCAGGCTCTGAGCTGGCTGTCAGCAGAGTCTGATGTGGGGCTCGAACCCATGAACCGCGAGATCATGACTTAAGGGAAAGTCGGATGCTTAACCGACTAAGCCACCCAGGCGCCCCAAACAATTTTTTTTTAAAGAAAGAAAAAAAAAATTCACTGACGTTTGTGAAAGATGGTCCCATCTGGGAGACTTGGGCCGTTGTGAAAGACAAAGGGAGCACTGCAGTGAGATTGCACAGTGTGGGGGGAGAGATCAGGCTCAGCTCCAAACACAGCATCGGCAAGTGGTAATTTATTTATTTTTAAACATTTTTTAAATGTTTTTTAAAATTTATTTCTGAGAGAGAGAGACACAGTGTGAGCAGGGGAGGGTCGAGAGAGAGGGAGACACAGAATCTGAACCAGGCTCCGGGCTCTGAGCTAGCTGTCAGCACAGAGCCCAACACGGGGCTCAAACCCACAAACCGTGAGATCATGACCTGAGCCGAAGTCAGACGCTTGACTGAGCCACCCAGGTACAAGTGGTAATTTATAGCCAAGGAGCAGGGTACGGTCAGTGGATAGAAAATGATGACAAGGAGATCAGAGGGATTCTGGCCAATAGAATTCTTGCTAAGACAGACCAGGTGATCCAACATCACCTGGGTGTGGTGGACGATGGGAAACTGATCAGATATTGAAGCTGGGGGTTCTGGTTAAACTGACTTCGCAGGGTTTTTGCTAAAATGAGATTTTTACAAGGAGGTACACAGATGGGTCTAGGTAAGGTTCAGGGGCCTGACTAATGTTTGATCAAGCAAAGAATCTTGGTCAGGCCCATTCCAGGCCTACCTGTTGAGGGATAGCAGGCTTCCTAGGGAGGCCTCTGTCCCTCATGCTGTGGGCTAGGGCCACCACTGAGCTTTTGAGGTTATTCATTCTGGAGCAGATTAGCATTTGAATTGGTGAACTGAGTAAAGCAGAGAGCGCCCCACCCCTCTGGCCCCCAATATCATCTAATCCACTGAAAGGGCAGAGGAAGGATGAATTTACTCTATTTATGTGGGCTGGGACATCCATTTCTCCCACCCTTGCATTAGAATTCCTGGTTCTCAGCCCTTTAGACTTGGACCAAGACTTACACTCAGTCCCACCTAGTTCTCAGGCCTCTGGACTCAGAGTGAATTATACTACCGGCTTTCCTGGGCTTCCAGAAGGCTTGTCATGGGACTTCTTAGCCTCCATAATCATGTGAGCCAATTCCTATAATAAATCTCTTGTATACATATATATTCTATACACACATATATATATATGTATATATATTCCATTTCTTTGGAGAACCCTAATATAGCAGTACTTAGAGGGGACCTCTTAGCACTGGACACACGTATTAGAAAAGAAGAAAGCTCTAAAACCAATCATCAGGCTTCCACCTTAAAAAAAACTAGAAAAAGAAGAGAAAATTAAGTCCAAAGTAAGAAGAAAAGAAATAATCCAATGTCATATTACATTGCAAGTCAATTACACTGAAAACAGGAAATCAACAAAACCAAAAGCTGTTTCTTTGAAAATATCAACAAAGTTGATAAGTCCTGTAGCTAAGCCAACTAAGAGAGAAAACACAAATCGCTAATATCAGAAATGAGAAAGAGAACATGACTATAGAACACATGGACATTAAAAGGGTAGTAAAAGAATATTATGAACAACTCTGTTCCCACAAATTTGAAAACCTAAATAAAGTGAACCAATTCCTTAAGAGATATACTTTGCCAAAACTCACACAAGAAGAAACTATCTGAATAGGCTTGTACATATTAAAGAAATTGAATCAATAATTAATAACCTTTAAAATATAAAGTTCCAGGCCCAGGTTAGTTCACTGGTGAATTCTACTAAATATTTAAAGAAGAAAACATACCAGTTCTCTACAGTCTATTCCAAAAAATATAAGCAGAGAGAATACTTCCTAACTCATTTTACCAGAGCAGTATTTCCCTAATATCCAAGCCAAACAAAGCTATTACAAACAAAACTACAGATCAGTAATTCTCATGAACACAGATGTAAAAATCTTCAACAAATTATTAGTGAACTGAATCCAACAATGTATACAAAATATATACATATACATATATAATGTATACAATTTGTATATAATGTATACAAAATGTATACATTATATAGCATGGCCAATTGAGATTTATCCCAGATATGCAAGGCTGGTTCAGCACTTAAAAAGCAATTAATATAATCTATCACATCAACAGGCTAAAGAAGAAAAATCACATGATCACATCAATAGATGCAAAGAAAGCATTTGAAAAAACCCATCACCCATTTATGATAAAAAAAACCCTCAGCAAACCTGGAATAGAGAGGAATTTTCTCAACTTGACATAGAATTTCTAGAACAAACCCTTCAGCTAATATCATTCCTTTTAAAAACATTTTTTTTTTAAGTGATCTTGTTGGGGCTTTAATTCACAACCCTGAGATCAAGAGTTGCATGCTCTACTGACTGAGCCAGCCAGGTGCCCCAGCCTGATATTCTTAATGGTAAGCAACAAGAAGCTTTCCTGTTAAAATCAAGAACAAGGCAAGAGTGTCCTCTATCAGCACTCCTTTTCAGCATTTTACTGGATGTCCTAACTAGTGTATTAAGAGAAAAATAGGAAATGAAAAGCATACTGGTTGTAAAGGAAGAAATAAAACTGTCTTTGTTTGCAGATTACCTGATTGTCTATGGAGAGAATCTGAAAGAATTGCCAAAAGCTTCCTAGAAATAAGAAGTGATAATACAAGGTTGCAGGAAACAAGGTCAATATCAAAAGTCAATTGCCTTCTTGGGGAACCTGGGTGGCTCAGTCTGTTGAGTGGCCGAGTGTTGACTTAGGCTCAGGTCATGATCTCGACACAGGTTGGAGCCCTGTGTCAGGCTCTGCACTGATAGTGATAATGAGTTTGAGCCCCCTGTTGGGCTCTGTGCTGACAGCTCAGAGCCTGGAGCCTGCTTCAGATTCTGTGTCTCCTTCTCTCTCTCTCTGTACCTCCCCAACTCATGCTCTCTCAAAAATAAATAAACATTTAAAAAATGCAAAAAAAAAAAAGTATATTAAAAAGTGACATTCACTTTTGCCTTAAAAAAATATTTACAGGGGCTCCTGGGTGGCTTAGTCGGTTAAGCCTCCGACTTTCACTTAGGTCATGATCTCACGGTTCGTGGGTTCGAGCCCCGTGTCGGGCTCTATGCTGACTGCCAGCTCAGAGCCTGGAGCCTGTTTCAGTCTGTGACTCCCTCTCTCTCTGACCCTGCTCACGCTGTCTCTCTCTCTCTCTTCTAGAAATAAATAAAACATTAAAAAAATATTTAGGAGTGCCTGGGTGGCTCAGTTGGTTGAGCACCTGACTTTGGCTCAGGTCATTATCTCATAGTTCATAGGTTTGAGCCCTGCATCAGGCTCTGTGCTAATAGCTCAGAGCCTGGAGCCTGCTTCAGATAATGTCTCCCTCTCTCTCTGCTCCTCCCCCATGCATGCTTTGTCTCTCTCTCTCTCAAAAATGAATAAACATTTAAAAAATAAATATTTAAACCAGGAATAAAAAAGAATTGCTAACATTTCAACTCATTTTATGATGTTAATGTGATATCAATGGTGAGACCTGATAAAGATACCATGAAAACTATATAGACCAATCTAAATTAAAGATGCAAGTTCTCTAAATAAAAATTCAGCTATATTTGAAAAGAGTAAGTAATTACTAAGAAATATTTATTTATAGAGAGCAAAATGTTCTCTATCAGTTGATATTCTAATCAGAATATCAACATATTACATTACATAAACATATTTATTTGATAAGTTAATCAACAATTCCCATAAAAACTCTAGGTACTGGGAAGCCTGGCTGGCTCAGGCAGTAGACCGTGAGTCTCTTGATCTCTGGGTCATGAGTTGGAGCCCCATGTCGGGTGCAGGGTTTACTTTGTGGCTGGAGAATGAGTTTCAGGAGATGAGAAGTAGCAGGTCAAATTAGCATTATATCATTGCTGGAGTTCATTCATAGTGCCTCTTAGGAGTTTATCACAATGTGTCCATCCCAGAGTCCTAGTTATTGGGTTGTTTCCCATTTTTTGCTATTATGAAGAACACTACTATGACCATTCTTGTACATCTCTCTTGATGCAGTTGTGCGATAGTTTATCCTCCAAATACGTATACAAGTAGAATTTCCTCGTCATAGTACATACAAAATTTCATTTTCACTACATGTTAAATTGTTTTCCAATGTGGATGTACTGATTCACGCTTTTCAGAGAATTCTCTCACGAGACTTTGCAGTGGTCTTTTTTGTCAACGTTGTGGTTGTAATATATTTCATTGTGGCTTTAATTTGCATTTTCCTGATTACAGATGAGGTTGAGCAGCTTTTTTGTTTTTAATGTTTATTAACTTATTTTGAGAGAGAAAAAGAGCGTGAGCAGTGGAGGGGCAGAGAGAGAGGGAGACAGAAAATCCCAAGCAGGCTCCACACTCAGAATAGAGCCTGACACTCAGAGTAGAGCCTGACATGGGGGTTGATCTCACCATTGTGAGATCATGACCTGAACCGAAATCAAGAGTCTGATGCTTAACCGACTGAGCCACGCAGGCACTTCCCCCCATCTTAAAAAAAAATTTTGGCTCAAACTCACAACCCTGGGATTGAGTCTCATGAGGATCCTTTTTATATGTTCTTTTGGATGGTGTCTCCCTTTTTTTTAAAAAATTTTAAAATGTTTTATTTATTTCTGAGAGAGAGAGAGAGAGAGAGAGAGAGAGAGAGA